>NW_028327177.1:73634459-73954459 GCF_987537825.1 Furipterus horrens
TTACCGTAGGGGTTACCGTTACGGTTAGGGTTAGCGTTAGTGTCAGCCTTAGCGTAGGGGTTACCGTTAAGGTTAGTGTTAGCATTAGTGTTTGGGTTAGAGTAGGGGGTTACCATTAGGGTTAGGGTTAGGGTTAGGGTTACGGTTAGCGTTAGCCTAAAAGTTAGGGTTATCGTTACTTTTTGGGTTAGCATTGGCGATAAGGATATAATTATGGTTAGGGTTAGGGTTAGGGTTACAGTCAGGGTTCGGTTTAGTGTTAAGGATAAAGTTAGGATTAGGGTTAGGGTTAGGGATAGGGTTAGGGTTAGGGTTAGTGTTAGACTTAGGTTTAGGTATAGTGTTAGGGTTAGTGCTAACGTTATGGTTAGGGTTAGGGTTAAAGTTAGGATTAGGTATACGGTTAGGGTTAGCGTTAGCCTTAGCGTTAGGGTTATCGTTAATTTTTGGGTTAGCATTAGCTTTAAGGATAGGATTAGGATTAGGGTTAGGGTTAGGGTTAGAATTAGGGTTAGGGTTAGGGTTAGGTTTAGTGTTAGGGTTAGGTTTAGGGATAGTGTTAGGGTTAGTATTAAAGTTATGGCTAGGGTTAGGGTTAGGGTTAGGGTTAGGGTTAGAGTTAGCCTTAGCGTTACAGTTATCGTGACTTTTTGGGTTAGCATTAGCGTTAGGATAGGATTAAGGTTAAGGTTAGGGTTATGGTTAGGGTTACGGTTAGGTTTAGCGTTAGGGTTAGGTTTCGGGATAGTGTTAGGGTTATTATTAACGTTATGGTTACGGTTAGTGTTAGCGTTAGGGTTAGGGTTAGGGTTAGGGTTAGCGTTAGCGCTAGCCGTAGCATTAGGGTTATCGTTAATTTTTGGGTTAGCATTAGCGTTAAGGATAGTATTAGGGTTAGGGTTAGGGTTAGGGTTAGAATTAGGGTTACGTTTAGGGTTAGGGTTAGTGTTAGGGTTAGGTTTAGGGATAATGTTAGGGTTAGTATTAACGTTATGGTTAGGGCTAGGGTTATCGTTAGCCTTAGCGTTAGGGTTATCGTTACTTTTTGGGTTAGCATTAGCGTTAAGGATAGGATTATGGTTAGATTTAGGGTTAGGGTTAGAATTAGGTTTAGGGTTAGTGTTGAGGTTAGTGTTAGGGTTAGGTTTAGGGATAGTGTTAGGGTTAGTATTAACGTTATGGTTAGGGTTTGAGTTAGCGTAAGGGTTAGCGTTAGGGTTAGGTTTAGGGTTATTGTTATGTTTATCGTTAGGGTTAGGGTTATGGTTATGTTAGAATTAGGGTTAGGGTTAGAGTTAATGTTCGGTTTAGTGTTAAGGGTATAGTTAGGGTTAGGGTTAGTGTTAGCGCTAGGGTTAGGGTTAGCGTCAGGGTTAGGGTAAGGCTTACCGTTAGGGTAAGCGTTAGGGTTATGGTTATGTTTATCGTTAGTGTTAGAGTTAGGGTTAAGGTTAGGATTAGCGTTAGCCTTAGCGTTAGCCTTAACGTTAGGGTTATCGTTACTTTTTGGGTTAGCATTAGCGTTAAGGATAGTATTAGGGTTCGGGTTAGGGTTAGGGTTAGAATTAGGGTTAGGTTTAGGGTTAGTGTTAGGGTTAGGGTTAGGGTTAGGGTTAGGGTTAGTGTTAGGGTTAGTGTTAGGGTTAGAGTTAGGGTTCGGTTTAGTGTTAAGGATATAGTTAAGTTTAGCGTTAGTGTTAGCGCTAGGGTTAGGGTTAGCGTCAGTGTGAGTGTAAGGCTTAGGGTTAGGGTAAGAGTTAGGGTTATGGTTATGTTTATCGTTAGGGTTATGGTTATGCTTAGGGTTACGGTTAGCGTTAGCATTAGCGTTAGTATTATTGTTACTTTTTGGGTTAGCAATAGCGTTAAGGATAGGATTAGGTTTAGTGGTAGGTTTAGGGTTAGGGTTAGCGTTAGGTTTAGCGTTAGCAGTAGGGTTAGGGTTAGGGTTATGGATAGGGTTAGGGTTAGGGTTAGGGTCAGGTTTAGTGTTAGGATTAGGGTTAGGGTTAGAGTTAGGTTTCGGTTTAGTGTTAAGGATATAGTTACGGTTAGGGTTAATGTTAGCGCTAGGGTTAGGGTTAGCGTTAGCCTTAGCGTTTGGGTTATCTTTACTTTTTGGGTTAGCATTAGCGTTAAGGATAGGATTAGGGTTAGGGTTAGTGTTAGTGTTAGGGTTAGTGTTAGGTTTATTGTTAGGGTAAGCTTAGGTTTAGGGTAAGAGTTAGGGTTATGGTTATGTTTATCGTGAGGGTTAGGGTCAGGGTTAGCGTTAGCCTTAGCGTTAGGGTTATCGTTACTTTTTGGGTTAGCATTAGCGTTAAGGATAGGATTAGGGTTAGATTTAGGGTTAGGGTTAAAATTAGGTTTAGGGTTAGGGTTAAGGTTAGTGTTAGGGTTAGGTTTACGGATAGTGTTAGGGTTAGTATTAACGTTATGGTTAGGGTTTGGGTTAGCCTAAGGGTTAGCGTTAGGGTTAGGTTTAGGGTTATTGTTATGTTTATCGTTAGGGTTACGGTTAGGGTTAAGTTAGAATTAGGGTTAGGGTTAGAGTTAGGGTTCGGTTTAGTGTTAAGGGTATAGTTGGGGTTAGGGTTAGTGTTAGCGCTACTGTTAGGGTTAGCGTCAGGGTTAGGGTAAGGCTTAGGGTTAGGGTAAGGGTTAGGGTTATGGTTATGTTTATCGTTAGGGTTAGAGTTAGGGTTAAGGTTAGTTTAGCATTAGCCTTAGCGTTAGCCTTAACGTTAGGGTTATCGTTACTTTTTGGGTTAGCATTAGCGTTAAGGATAGTATTAGGGTTCGAGTTAGGGTTAGGGTTAGAATTAGGGTTAGGTTTAGGGTTAGTGTTAGGGTTAGGGTTAGGGTTAGGGTTAGGGTTAGGGTTAGTGTTAGGGTTAGTGTTAGGGTTAGAGTTAGGGTTCGGTTTAGTGTTAAGGATATAGTTAAGTTTAGCGTTAGTGTTAGCGCTAGGGTTAGGGTTAGCGTCAGTGTGAGTGTAAGGCTTAGGGTTAGGGTAAGAGTTAGGGTTATGGTTATGTTTATCGTTAGGGTTATGGTTATGCTTAGGGTTAGGGTTAGCGTTAGCATTAGCGTTAGTATTATTGTTACTTTTTGGGTTAGCAATAGCGTTAAGGATAGGATTAGGTTTAGGGGTAGGGTTAGGGTTAGGGTTAGCGTTAGGTTTAGCGTTAGCAGTAGGGTTAGGGTTAGGGTTATGGATAGGGTTAGGGTTAGGGTTAGGGTTAGGGTCAGGTTTAGTGTTAGGATTAGGGTTAGGGTTAGAGTTAGGTTTCGGTTTAGTGTTAAGGATATAGTTACGGTTAGGGTTAATGTTAGCGCTAGGGTTAGGGTTAGCGTTAGCCTTAGCGTTTGGGTTATCTTTACTTTTTGGGTTAGCATTAGCGTTAAGGATAGGATTAGGGTTAGGGTTAGGGTTAGTGTTAGGGTTAGTGTTAGGTTTAGTGTTAGGGTAAGGCTTAGGTTTAGGGTAAGAGTTAGGGTTATGGTTATGTTTATCGTGAGGGTTAGGGTCAGGGTTAGCGTTAGCCTTAGCGTTAGGGTTATCGTTACTTTTTGGGTTAGCATTAGCGTTAAGGATAGGATTAGGGTTAGATTTAGGGTTAGGGTTAAAATTAGGTTTAGGGTTAGGGTTAAGGTTAGTGTTAGGGTTAGGTTTACGGATAGTGTTAGGGTTAGTATTAACGTTATGGTTAGGGTTTGGGTTAGCCTAAGGGTTAGCGTTAGGGTTAGGTTTAGGGTTATTGTTATGTTTATCCTTAGGGTTACGGTTAGGGTTAAGTTAGAATTAGGGTTAGGGTTAGAGTTAGGGTTCGGTTTAGTGTTAAGGGTATAGTTGGGGTTAGGGTTAGTGTTAGCGCTACTGTTAGGGTTAGCGTCAGGGTTAGGGTAAGGCTTAGGGTTAGGGTAAGGGTTAGGGTTATGGTTATGTTTATCGTTAGGGTTAGAGTTAGGGTTAAGGTTAGGTTTAGCATTAGCCTTAGCGTTAGCCTTAACGTTAGGGTTATCGTTACTTTTTGGGTTAGCATTAGCGTTAAGGATAGTATTAGGGTTCGAGTTAGGGTTAGGGTTAGAATTAGGGTTAGGTTTAGGGTTAGTGTTAGGGTTAGGGTTAGGGTTAGGGTTAGGGTTAGGGTTAGTGTTAGGGTTAGTGTTAGGGTTAGAGTTAGGGTTCGGTTTAGTGTTAAGGATATAGTTAAGTTTAGCGTTAGTGTTAGCGCTAGGGTTAGGGTTAGCGTCAGTGTGAGTGTAAGGCTTAGGGTTAGGGTAAGAGTTAGGGTTATGGTTATGTTTATCGTTAGGGTTATGGTTATGCTTAGGGTTAGGGTTAGCGTTAGCATTAGCGTTAGTATTATTGTTACTTTTTGGGTTAGCAATAGCGTTAAGGATAGGATTAGGTTTAGGGGTAGGGTTAGGGTTAGGGTTAGCGTTAGGTTTAGCGTTAGCAGTAGGGTTAGGGTTAGGGTTATGGATAGGGTTAGGGTTAGGGTTAGGGTTAGGGTCAGGTTTAGTGTTAGGATTAGGGTTAGGGTTAGAGTTAGGTTTCGGTTTAGTGTTAAGGATATAGTTACGGTTAGGGTTAATGTTAGCGCTAGGGTTAGGGTTAGCGTTAGCCTTAGCGTTTGGGTTATCTTTACTTTTTGGGTTAGCATTAGCGTTAAGGATAGGATTAGGGTTAGGGTTAGGGTTAGTGTTAGGGTTAGTGTTAGGTTTAGTGTTAGGGTAAGGCTTAGGTTTAGGGTAAGAGTTAGGGTTATGGTTATGTTTATCGTGAGGGTTAGGGTCAGGGTTAGCGTTAGCCTTAGCGTTTGGGTTATCTTTACTTTTTGGGTTAGCATTAGCGTTAAGGATAGGATTAGGGTTAGGGTTAGGGTTAGTGTTAGGGTTAGTGTTAGGTTTAGCGTTAGCAGTAGGGTTAGGGTTAGGGTTATGGATAGGGTTAGGGTTAGGGTTAGGGTTAGGGTCAGGTTTAGTGTTAGGATTAGGGTTAGGGTTAGAGTTAGGTTTCGGTTTAGTGTTAAGGATATAGTTACGGTTAGGGTTAATGTTAGCGCTAGGGTTAGGGTTAGCGTTAGCCTTAGCGTTTGGGTTATCTTTACTTTTTGGGTTAGCATTAGCGTTAAGGATAGGATTAGGGTTAGGGTTAGGGTTAGTGTTAGGGTTAGTGTTAGGTTTAGTGTTAGGGTAAGGCTTAGGTTTAGGGTAAGAGTTAGGGTTATGGTTATGTTTATCGTGAGGGTTAGGGTCAGGGTTAGCGTTAGCCTTAGCGTTTGGGTTATCTTTACTTTTTGGGTTAGCATTAGCGTTAAGGATAGGATTAGGGTTAGGGTTAGGGTTAGTGTTAGGGTTAGTGTTAGGTTTAGTGTTAGGGTAAGGCTTAGGTTTAGGGTAAGAGTTAGGGTTATGGTTATGTTTATCGTGAGGGTTAGGGTCAGGGTTAGCGTTAGCCTTAGCGTTAGGGTTATCGTTACTTTTTGGGTTAGCATTAGCGTTAAGGATAGGATTAGGGTTAGATTTAGGGTTAGGGTTAAAATTAGGTTTAGGGTTAGGGTTAAGGTTAGTGTTAGGGTTAGGTTTACGGATAGTGTTAGGGTTAGTATTAACGTTATGGTTAGGGTTTGGGTTAGCCTAAGGGTTAGCGTTAGGGTTAGGTTTAGGGTTATTGTTATGTTTATCGTTAGGGTTACGGTTAGGGTTAGGTTAGAATTAGGGTTAGGGTTAGAGTTAGGGTTCGGTTTAGTGTTAAGGGTATAGTTGGGGTTAGGGTTAGTGTTAGCGCTAGTGTTAGGGTTAGCGTCAGGGTTAGGGTAAGGGTTAGGGTTATGGTTATGTTTATCGTTAGGGTTAGAGTTAGGGTTAAGGTTAGGTTTAGCGTTAGCCTTAGCGTTAGCCTTAACGTTAGGGTTATCGATACTTTTTGGGTTAGCATTAGCGTTAAGGATAGTATTAGGGTTCGGGTTAGGGTTAGGGTTAGAATTAGGGTTATGGTTAGAGTTAGTGTTAGGGTTAGTGTTAGTGTTAGGTTTAGGGTTAGAGTTATGGTTAGGGTTAGGGTTAGGGTTAGGGTTAGGGTTAGCGTTCGGTTTAGTGTTAAGGATATAGTTAAGTTTAGGGTTAGTGTTAGCGCTAGGGTTAGGGTTAGCGTCAGTGTGAGTGTAAGGCTTAGGTTTAGGGTAAGAGTTAGGGTTATGTTTATGTTTATCGTTAGGGTTATGGTTATGGTTAGGGTTAGGGTTAGCGTTAGCCTTAGCGTTAGTATTATCGTTACTTTTTGGGTTAGCAATAGCGTTAAGGATAGGATTAGGATTAGGGTTAGGGTTAGGGTTAGGGTTAGCCTTTGGTTTAGCGTTAGCAGTAGGGTTAGGGTTAGGGTTATGGATAGGGTTAGGTTTAGGGTTAGGGTTAGTGTTAAGGTTAGTGTTAGAGTTAGGGTTAGGGTTAGAGTTAGGTTTCGGTTTAGTGTTAAGGATATAGTTACCGTTAGGGTTAATGTTAGCGCTAGGGTTAGCGTTAGCCTTAGCGTTAGGGTTATCTTTACTTTTTGGGTTAGCATTAGCGTTAAGGATAGGATTAGGGTTAGGGTTAGGGTTAGGGTTAGAATGAGGGTTAGGGTTAGGGTTAGTGTTAGGGTTAGTGTTAGTTTTAGTGTTAGGGTAAGGCTTAGGGTTAGGGTAAGAGTTAGGGTTATGGTTATGTTTATCGTGAGGGTTAGGGTGAGGGTTAGCGTTAGCCTTAGCGTTACTGTTATCGTTACTTTTTGGGTTAGCATTACCGTTAAGGATAGGATTAGGGTTAGATTTAGGGTTAGGGTTAGAATTAGGTTTAGGGTTAGGGTTAAGGTTAGTGTTAGGGTTAGGTTTAGGGATAGTGTTAGGGTTAGTATTAACGTTATGGTTAGGGTTTGGGTTAGCGTTAGGGTTAGCGTTAGGGTTAGGTTTAGGGTTATTGTTATGTTTATCGTTAGGGTTAGTGTTAGAATTAGGGTTAGGGTTAGGGTTAGTGTTAGGGTTAGTGTTAGGTTTAGGGTTAGGTTTAGAGTTAGTGTTCTGTTTAGTGTTAAGGATATAGTTAGGTTTAGTGTTTGTGTTAGCGCTAGGGTTACGTTTAGCGTCAATGTTTGGGTAAGGCTTAGGTTTAGGGTAAGTGTTAGGGTTATGGTTATGTTTATCGTTAGGGTTAGGGTTAGGGTTAGCGCTAGCCTTAGCGTTAGGTTTATCGTTACTTTTTGGGTTAGCATTAGCATTAAGGATAGGATTAGGGTTAGGGTAAGGGTTAGGGTTAGAATTAGGGTTAAGGTTAGGGTTCGGGTTAGTGTTAGGGTTAAGTTTAGGAATAGTGTTAGGGTTAGTATTAACGTTGTGGTTAGGGTTAGGGTTAGGGTTAGTATTACCGTTAGGGTTAGGGTTAGCGTTAGCGTTAGGGTTAGCAGTAGGGTTAGGGTTACGATTAGCGTTAGTCTTAGTGTTAGCCTTAGCGTTAGGGCTTTCGTTACTTTTTGGGTTAGCATTAGCGTTACGGAAACGATTAGGTTATGGTTAGGGTTATGGTTAGGGTTTAAGGATACTGTTAGGGTTAGTATTAACGTTATGGTTAGGGTTAGGCTTAGCATTAGGGTTAGAGTAAGGGTTAGGGTTAGCGTTAGCCGTAGCGTTAGGGTTAGCGTTAGCAGTAGGGTTAGAGTTAGGGTTATGGATAGGCTTAGGGTTAGGGTTATGGTTAGGGTTAGTGTTAGGGTTAGCGCTAGCCTTAGCGTTAGGGTTATCGTTACTTTTTGGGTTAGCATTAGCGTTAAGGATAGCATTAGGTTTAGGGTTAGGGTTAGGGTTAGAATTAGGGTTAAGTTTAGGGTTAGGATTAGTGTTAGGGTTAGGTTTAGGGATAGTGTTAGGGTTAGTATTAACGTAATGGTTAGGGTGAGCGATAGGGTTAGGGTTAGGGTTAGCATTACCGTTAGCGTTAGCAGTAGGGTTAAGGTTAGGGTTAGGGTTAGGGTTAGTGTTAGCGTTAACCTTAGCGTTAGGGTTATCGTTACTTTTTGGGTTAGCATTAGCGTTAAGGATAGGATTATGTTTAGTGTTAGGGTTAGGGTTAGGGTTAGAGTTAGGGTTCGGTTTAGTTTTAAGGATATGGTTAGGGTTAGGGTTAGTGTTAGCGCTAGGGTTAGGTTTAGTGTCATGTTTAGGGTAAGGCTTAGGGTTAGGGTAAGAATTAGGGTTATTGTTATGTTTATCGTTAGGGTTAGGGTTAGGGTTATGGTTATGGTTAGCGTTAGCCTTAGCGTTAGGGTTTTCGTTATTTTTTGGGTTAGCATTAGCTTTAAGTATAGGATTATGTTTAGGGTTAGGGATAGGGTTAGGGTTAGAATTAGGGTTAGGGTTATTGTTAGGGTTAGTGTTAGGTTTAGGGTTAGGGTTAGAGTTAGGGTTCGGTTTAGTGTTAAGGATATAGTTAGGTTTAGGGTTAATGTTAGCGCTAGGGTTAGGGTTAGCGTCAGTGTTATGGTAAGGCTTAGGTTTAGGGTAAGAGTTAGGGTTATGGTTATGTTTATCGTTAGGGTTAGGGTTAGGGTTAGCGTTAGCGTTAGGGTTAGGGTTAGGGTTAGGGTTAGCGTTAGGTTTAGCGTTAGCAGTAGGGTTAGGGTTAGGTTTAGGGTTAGCGCTAGGGTTAGGGTTAGCCTCAGGGTTAGGGTAAGGCTTACGGTTAGGTTAAGAGTTAGGGTTATTGTGATGTTTATCGTTAGGGTTAGGGTTAGGGTTAGGGTTATCGCTAGCCTTAGCGTTAGGGTTATCGTTACTTTTTGTGTTAGCATTATCGTTAAGGATAGGATTAGGGTCAAGGTTAGGGTTAGGGTTAGAATTAGGTTTAAGGTTAGTGTAAGGGTTAGTGTTAGGGTTAGGTTTAGGTATAGTGTTAGGGTTTGTATTAACGTTATGGTTAGGGATAGCGTTAGGGTTAGGGTTAGCAGTATGGTTAGGGTTAGGTTTATTGATAGGGTTAGCGTTAGGGTTAGGGTTAGGGTTAGTGTTAGCCTTAGCGTTAGGGCTTTCGTTACTTTTTGAGTTAGCATTAGCGTTAAGGATAGGATTAGGGTTAGCGGTAGGGTTAGGGTTAGGTTTAATGATAGTGTTAGGGTTAGTATTAACGTTATGGTTATGGTTAGGGTTAGCATTAGGGTTAGAGTTAGGGTTAGGGTTAGCGTTAGCCTTAGTGTTAGGGTTATCGTTACTTTTTGGGTTAGCATTAGCGTTAAGGATAGGATTAGGGTTAGTGTTAGCGTTAGGGTTAGGGTTAAAGTTAGGGTTCGGTTTAGTTTTAAGGATATGGTTAGGGTTAGGGTTAGTGTTAGCGCTAGGGTTAGGGTTAGCGTCAGGGTTAGGGTAAGGCTTAGGGTTAGGGTAAGAATTAGGGTTATTGTTATGTTTATCGTTAGGGTTAGGGTTAGGGTTAGGGTTAGCGCTAGCCTTAGCGTTAGGGTTATCGTTACTTTTTGGGTTAGCATTAGCGTTAAGGATAGGATTAGGGTTAGGGTTAGGGTTAGGGTTAGGGTTAGGGTTAGCAGTAGGGTTAGGGTTAGGGTTAGCGTTAGCGTTAGCGTTAGCAGTAGGGTTAGGATTAGGGTTATGGATAGGGTTAGGGTTAGGGTTAGGGTTCGGGTTAGGGTTAGGGTTAGTGTTAGGGTTAGGTTTAGGGATAGTGTTAGGGTTAGGATTAACGTTTTGGTTAGGGTTAGGGTTAGCGTTAGGTTTAGGGTTAGGGTTAGGGTTATGGTTAGGGTTAGGGTTAGGGTTAGCGTTAGACTTAGCGTTAGGGTTATTGTTACTTTTTGGGTTAGCATTAGCGTTAAGGATAGGATTAGGGTTAGTGTTAGGGTTAAGGTTAGGGTTAGAATTAGTGTTAGGGTTAGTGTTAGGGTTAGGGTTAGGGTTATAGTTTGGGTCCTGTTTAGTTTTAATGATAAGGTTAGGGTTAGGGTTAGGGTTAGCTCTAGGTTTAGGATTAGCGTCATTGTTAGGGTAAGGCTTAGGGTTAGGTTAAGTGTTAGGGTTATTGTTATGTTTATCGTTAGGGTTAGCGTTAGGGTTAGGGTTAGGGTTAGTGTTAGCGTTAGCCTTGACGTTAGGGTTATCGTTACTTTTTGCGTTAGCATTATCGTTAAGGATAGGATTACGGTTAGGGTTAGGGTTAGGGTTAGGGTTAGAATTAGGATAAGGGTTAGGGTTAGTGTTAGGGTTAGGGTTAGGGATAGTGTTAGGGTTAGTATTAACGTTATGGTTATGGTTATGTTTATTTTTAGGGTTAGAGTTAGGGTTCGGTTTAGTGTTAAGGATATAGTTAGGTTTACGGTTAGTGTTAGCGCTAGGGTTAGTGTTAGCGTCAGGGTTAGCTAAGGCTTAGGGTTATGTTAAGAGTTAGGTTATTGTTATGTTTATCGTTAGGGTTAGGGTTAGGGTTAGTGTTAGTGTTAGGGTTAGGTTTAGGGATAGTGCTAGGGTTAGTATTATCGTTATGATTAAGGTTAGGGTTTGCGTTAGGTTTAGGGTTAGGTTTAGGGTTAGCGTTAGCGTTAGCGTTAGCAGTAGGGTTAGGGTTAGGGTTATGGATAGGGTTAGGGTTAGGGTTAGGTTTTGGGATAGAGTTAGGCTTAGTATTAACGTGATGGTTTGGGTTATGGTTAGCTTTAGGGTTAGGGTTAGGGTTAGCGTTAGCGTTAGCCTTAGTGTTAGGGTTCGGTTTAGTGTTAAGGATAAGGTTAGGATTCGACATAAGGTTAGTGTTAGTGTTAGGATTTGGGTTAGGGTTAGGGTTAGGTTTAGGTTTAGGTTTAGGTTTAGGTTTAAGTTTAGGGTTAGGGTTAGGGTTAGCGTTAGCGTTAGGGTTAGCGTTAGCGTTACTTTTCGTTTTAGCATTAACGGTAGGAATAGGATTAGGTTTAGGGTTAGGTTTAGGGTTAGAATTAGGGTTAGGGTTAGGGTTCGGTTTAGTGTTAAGGATAAGGTTAGGATTAGGCTTAAGGTTAGTGTTAGTGCTAGGGTTAGCGTTAGCGTTAGTGTTAGGGTAAGGCTTAGGGTTAGGGTAAGAGTTAGGGTTATGGATTGGTTTATCGTTAGGCTTAGGTTCAGGGTTAGCGTCAGGGAAACGCTTAGCGTTAGGGTTAGGGTTAGGTTTAGGGATAGTGTTAGGGTCAGTATTAGCGTTATGGTTATGGTTAGGGTTAGGGTTAGAGTTAGGGTTAGGGTTAGCTTTAGGCTTAGTATTACCGTTAGGTTTAGGGTTAGCGTTAGGGTTATTGTTAGCTTAGGGATTACCGTTAGGGTTTGGGTTAGCGTTAGGGTTAATTTTAGTTTTAGGGTTAGCGTTAGCCCTAGCGTTAGGATTTTCGTTACTTTTCGGGTTAACATTAGCGTTAAGGATAGGATTAGGGTTAGGGTTAGGGTTAGGGTTAGGATAAGACTTAAGGTTAGGGTAAGAGTTAGGGTTATGGATGGGTTTATCGTTAGGCTTAGGTTTAGGGTTAGTGTCAGGGTAACGGTTAGCGTTAGGGTTTGGGTTAGGTTTAGGGATAGTCTTAGGGTAGGTATTAGCTTTATGGTTAGGGTTAGGGTTATCGTTAGAGTTAGGGGTAGGGTTAGGGTTAGGTTTAGTATTACCGTTAGGTTTAGGGTTAGCGTTAGGGTTAGCGTTAGCAGTAGTGTTAGGGATATGTTTATTGATAGGGTTAGGGTTAGGGTTAGCGTAGGGATTACCGTTAGGGTTAAGGTTAGCGTTACGGTTAATTTTAGTTTTAGGGTTCGCGTTAGCGTTAGCGTTAGGGTTATCGTTACTTTTCCGGTTAGCATTAGCGTTAAGGATAAGATTAGGGTTAGAATTAGGGCTTGGTTAGGGTTAGAGTCAGCGTTAGGGTTAGGGTTAGGGTTGGGTTAGCGTTAGCTTTATCGTTAAGGTTAGCGTTACTTTTCGGGTTAGCATTAGCGTTAGGGTTAGGGTTAGGCTTAGGGTTAGGGAAAAAGTTCGGGTTAGGGTTTGGTTTAACGTTAGGGTTAGGGTTAGGTTTAGCGTTAGGGTAACGGTTAGCGTTAGTGTTAGGGTTAGAGTTTGTATTAGGGTTAGATTTAGGGTTAGGTTTAGGATTTTTAGCGATAGGGTTTTAGGGTTAAGGTTAGCGTTAGAATTAGGGTTAGTGTTAGGGTTAGGGATAGTGTTAGGGTTAGTATTAGTGTTACAGTAAGAGTTAGGTTTAGGATTAGCATTAGGGTTAATTTTAGGGTTAGGGTTAGCTTTACGGTTAGGGTTAGTGTTAGCGTTAGGGTTAGGGGTAGGTTTAAGTTTAGGGTTATGGTTAGGGTTGGATGAAATCAACAGTTTTCATCTGTTTAAATCGTATGATAATATGGAAATGTTGGTTATAATGTTCAATGTACATTACTTCTATCTGTTTGAAAACTGTTGCTGGCCTCTTTCGGAACACAGTGTTTCTGTGTTAACAAGCAAGGGCAACAGGAACCTTTTAAAAGTCATTCATGAGAAACAAGATAGCACCTAGGATCTTCAGTTAAAAGAGCTCCATCTGTACTTCCAGTAGTATATGTGCTACTCTCCACGGAAAACAAGATATGTCCAGACACTGCTACCTCTGTTTCTGCCTTCAACGGCAATGCCACCGGTGACTATCTCACAGAATAAAAGCCGTCACCACATGGACATAGAAGAGAAAGCAGTAACTTCTGTTCTCATTGCTAGAAATGTTCATGTTTTCTCCTGTTTCAAAGAATGATTCTTTACCAAATTGGAATTATAGGCTAGTCCTCTTTGAAAACACGGTGTTTTCTGAGTTTCTCACTGAATTGCCAAGAAACAAAGTAGGAAACAATTGTGAAAGGTGAAGTAAGATAGATTTCCTTTAGTTTGTCTGGTGAAGCACACTACCCAAAAGACTCTAGCATTCTTGAAACCAGAGTTTGCTCTTTAGTCTATTGTATAAATTCGAAAGATCACTTAAGGAGACAAGGAAACAGAACAACAACGGCACAGCAAGCTCAGGATTTCATCTGTTGAAATCGTTTGATAATATGGAAATGTTGGTTAGAATGTTCAATGTACAATTCTTCTATCTGGTTGAAAACTGTTGCTGGCCTCTTTCGGAACACAGTGTTTCTGAGTTAACAAGCAAGGGCAACAGGAACCTTTTAAAAGACATTCATGAGAAACAAGATAGCACCTAGGATCTTCAGTTCAAAGAGCTCCATCTGTACTTCCAGTAGTATATGCGCTACTCTCCATGGAAAACAAGATATGTCCAGACACTGCTACCTCTGCTTCTGCCTTCAACAGCAATGCCACCGGTTACTATCTCACACAATGAAAGCCATCACCACATGGACAGAGAAGAGAAAGCAGTAACTTCTGTTCTCATTGCTAGGAATGTTCAAGTTTTCTCCTGTTTGAAAGAATGATTCTTTACCAAATTGGAATTATAGACTAGTCCTCTTTGAAAACACGGTATTTTCTTAGTTTCACAGTGAATTGCCAAGAAACAAAGTAGGAAACAACTGTGAACGGGGTAGTCACATAGATTTCCTTTAGTGTGACAGGTGAAGCACACTACCCGAAAGATTCCAGCGTTCTTGAAAAAAGAGTTTGCTCTTTAATCTATTGTATAAATTTGAAAGATCACTTAAGGAGACAAGGAAACAGAACAACAACGGCACAGCAAGCTCAGGATTTCATCTGTTGAAATCGTTTGATAATATGGAAATGTTGGTTAGAATGTTCAATGTACCTTTCTTCTATCTGGTTGAAAACTGTTGCTGGCCTCTTTCGGAACACAGTGTTTCTGAGTTAACAAGCAAGGGCAACAGGAACCTTTTAAAAGACATTCATGGGAAACAAGATAGCACCTAGGATCTTCAGTTCAAAGAGCTCCATCTGTACTTCCAGTAGTATATGCGCTACTCTTCATGGAAAATAAGATATGTTCAGACACTGCTACCTCTGCTTCTGCCTTCAACAGCAATGCCACCGGTTACTATCTCACACAATGAAAGCCATCACCACACGGACAGAGAAGGGAAAGCAGTAACTTCTGTTCTCATTGCTAGAAATGTTCATGTTTTCTCCTGTTTGAAAGAATGATTCTTTACCAAATTGGAATTATAAGCTAGTCCCCTTTGAAAAGACGGTATTTTCTGAGTTTCTCAGTTAATTGCCAAGAAACAAAGTAGGAAACAACTGTGAACGGGGTAGTCACATAGATTTCCTTTAGTGTGACAGGTGAAGCACACTACCCGAAAGATTCCTGTGTTCTTGAAACCAGAGTTTGCTCTTTAGTCTATTGCATAAACTCAAAAGTTTACTGAAGTAGACAATGAAACAGAACAACAACAGCACAGCAAGCTCACGATGCCATCTGTTGAAATCGTTTGATAATATGGAAATGTTGGTTAGAGCGTTCAATGGACATTTCTGCTATCCAGTTGAGAACTGTGGCTGGCCTCTTTCGGAGCACAGTGCTTCTGAGTTAGCAAGCAAAGGCAACAGAACCGTTCAAAGGACATTCAGGAGAAGCAAGGTAGCACCTAGGATCTTCAGTTCACAGAGCTCCATCTGTGCTTCCAGCAGGATATACGCTACTCTCCACGGGAAAACAAGATATGTCCAGACAACTGCTATCTCTGCTTCTGCCTTCAACGGCAATACCACCGGTGACTATCTCACACAGTGAAAGCCATCACCACACGGACAGAGAGGAGAAAGCAGGAACCTCTGTAATCATTGCTAGAAACGTTCATGTTTTCTCCTGTTTCAAAGAATGATTCGTTACCAAATTGGAATTTTAGGCTAGTCCTCTGGGAAAACACGGTATTTTCTGAGTTTCACAGTGAATTGCCACGAAACAAGGTAGGAAACGACTGTGAACGGTGAAGTCACACAGATTCCCTTTATTGTGTCAGGTGAAGCACACTGCCCAAAAGACTCTAGCGTTCTTGAAACCAGAGTTTGCTCTTCAGTCCCTTGTATAAACTCGAAAGTTCACTGAAGCAGACAACGAAACAGAACAACAATGGCACAGCAAGCTCACGATGCCATCTGTTGAAATCGTTTGATAATATGGAAATGTTGGTTAGAGCGTTCAATGGACATTTCTGCTATCCGGTTGAGAACTGTGGCTGGCCTCTTTCGGAGCACAGTGCTTCTGAGTTAGCAAGCAAGGGCAACAGGAACCGTTCAAAGGACATTCAGGAGAAGCAAGGTAGCACCTAGGATCTTCAGTTCACAGAGCTCCATCTGTGCTTCCAGGAGGATATGCGCTACTCTCCACAGGAAAACAAGATATGTCCAGACAACTGCTATCTCTGCTTCTGCCTTCAACGGCAATGCCACCGGTGACTATCTCACACAGTGAAAGCCATCACCACACGGACAGAGAGGAGAAAGCAGGAACTTCTGTAATCATTGCCGGAAACTTTCATGTTTTCTCCTGATTCAAGGCAGAAGACATTTAACAAATAACAAGTGAGCAGCTTGCTCGGCCTGGTAGACACGCCTCCCCTGGTGAAGGAAGGTAAAAAAGAACAGGTTAGCAGCTTCCTCAGCCTGGTAGACACGCCCCCCTGGATGAAAGCACAAGACAGGTACCGAATAACAGGTGAGCAGCTGGCACGGCCTGGTAGACATGGCCCCCGGGGTGAAGGCACAAGACAGGTAATGAATAACAGGTGAGCAGCTTGCTTGTACTGTTAGATACTCACCCAGGAAAGAAGGCATAAGACAGGTAACAAAGAGCAGAAGAACCGCTTGCTCGGCCTGGCAGAAGGTACGCCTGGGTGAAGGGAGAAGACAGGTAACAAAGAACAGGTGAACAGCTTGCTCGGCTTGGTGGACGCGCCCCCCCAGGGTGAAGGCAAAAGACAGGTAACAAAGAACAGGTGAACAGCTTGCTCGGCCTGGTAGACACGCCCCCCGGGTTGAAGACACAAGACAGGTAACGAATAACAGGTGAGCAGCTTTCTTGGCCTGGTAGACACCATCCCCTGTTTGAAGGCAGAAGACAGGTAATAAAGAACAGGAGAGCCAGTTTCTCAGCCAGGAAGACGGGCCGCCGGGGTGAAGGGAGAAGACAGGTAACAAAAAACAGGTGAGCACCTTGCTCCTCCTGTTAGACACGCCCCCCGAGGAGAAGGCATAAGACAGGTAACAAAGAACAGAAGAACCGCTTGCTCGGCCTGGCAGATGGGCTGCCATGGTGAAGGCAGAGGACCGGGAACAAAGAACAGGTAAGCAGCTTGCTCAGCATGGTAGACACGCCCCCCCAGGGTGAAGGAACAAGATAGGTAACAAAAAAGAGGTGAGCAACTTTCTGGGCCTGGTAGACACGCCCCCCGGGGTGAAGGCAGAAGACAGGTAACAAAGAACAGAAGAACCGCTTGCTATCCCTGGCAGAGGGGCCCCCGGTGTGAAGGGAGAAGACAGGTAACAAACAACAGGTGAGCAGCTTGCTTTGCCTGGTAGACACGCCCCCCGGGGTGAAGGCAGAAGAAAGGGAATAAAGAACAGGTGAGAAGCTTGCTGGGCTGGTAAACATGCCCCCCGGGGTGAAGGCAGAAGACAGGTAACAAAGAACAGGTGAGCAGCTTGCTCTGCCTGGTAGACACGCCCTCCAGGGTGAAGGGTAAAGACAGATAACAAAGAACAGGTGAGCAGCTTGCTCGGCCTCGTAGGCACGCCCCACGGGGTGAAGGCCGAAGACAGGTAACAAAAAAGAAGTGAGCAACTTGCTCTGCCTGCCAGACACGCCCCCCTGAAGGCAGGTAATGATGAACAGGTGAGCACGTTGCTCGGCCTGGTAGACACGTCCCCCGGGGTCAAGGCGGAAGACAGGTATGAAGGACAGGTGAGCAGATTGCTCAGTCTGGTAGACATGCTCCCCGGGGTGAAGGCAGAAGGCAGGTACCAAAGAACATTTAAGCAGCTTGCTCGGCCTTGTGGACACAACCCGTGGGGTGAAGGCAGAAGATAAGTAACAAAGAACACATGAGCAACTTGCTTGTCCTGTTAGACAGGTCTCCCGGGGTGAGGGCATAAGACAAGTAACAAAGAACAGGAGAACTCCTTGCTTGGCTTTGCAGACAGGCTGCCAGAGTTAAGGGAGAAGACAGGTAACAAACAACAGGTCAGCAGCTTGCTCGGCCTGGCAGACACGCCCCCCGGTGTAAAGGCAGAAGACAGGGAACAAAGTACAGGTGAGCAACTTGCTTGGCCTGGTAGACATGCCCCCTGGGGTGAAGGAAGAAGGCAGGGAACAAAGAATAGGTGAGGAGCTTGCTCGGCCTTGTAGACATGCCCCCCGGGGTGAAGGCAGAAGACAGGAAACAAAGAACAGAAGAACCGCTTGCTACGCCTGGCAGAGGGGCCCCCGGAGTGAAGGGAGAAGACAGGTAACAAACAACAGGTGAGTAACTTGCTGGGCCTGGTAGACATGCCCCTCAGGGTGAAGGCAGAAGAAAGGGAATAAAGAACAGGTGAGCAGCTTGCTCCTCCTGTTAAACGCCCCCCGAGGAGAAGGCATAAGACAGGTAACAAAGAACAGAAGAACTGCTTGCTCGGCCTGGCAGGTGGGCCACCATGGTGAAGGCAGAGGACCAGGAACAAAGAACAGGTAAGCAGCTTGCTCAGCATGGTAGACACGCCTCCCGTGGTGAAGGAACAAGATAGGTAACAAAAAAGAGGTGAGCAACTTTCTGGGCCTGGTAGACACGCCCCCCGGGGTGAAGGCAGAAGACAGGTAACAAAGAACAGAAGAACCGCTTGCTATCCCTGGCAGAGGGGCCCCCGGTGTGAAGGGAGAAGACAGGTAACAAACAACAGGTGAGCAGCTTGCTTTGCCTGGTAGACACGCCCCCCGGGGTGAAGGCAGAAGAAAGGGAATAAAGAACAGGTGAGAAGCTTGCTGGGCTGGTAAACATGCCCCCCGGGGTGAAGGCAGAAGACAGGTAACAAAGAACAGGTGAGCAGCTTGCTCTGCCTGGTAGACACGCCCTCCAGGGTGAAGGGTAAAGACAGATAACAAAGAACAGGTGAGCAGCTTGCTCGGCCTCGTAGGCACGCCCCACGGGGTGAAGGCCGAAGACAGGTAACAAAAAAGAAGTGAGCAACTTGCTCTGCCTGCCAGACACGCCCCCCTGAAGGCAGGTAATGATGAACAGGTGAGCACGTTGCTCGGCCTGGTAGACACGTCCCCCGGGGTCAAGGCGGAAGACAGGTATGAAGGACAGGTGAGCAGATTGCTCAGTCTGGTAGACATGCTCCCCGGGGTGAAGGCAGAAGGCAGGTACCAAAGAACATTTAAGCAGCTTGCTCGGCCTTGTGGACACAACCCGTGGGGTGAAGGCAGAAGATAAGTAACAAAGAACACATGAGCAACTTGCTTGTCCTGTTAGACAGGTCTCCCGGGGTGAGGGCATAAGACAAGTAACAAAGAACAGGAGAACTCCTTGCTTGGCTTTGCAGACAGGCTGCCAGAGTTAAGGGAGAAGACAGGTAACAAACAACAGGTCAGCAGCTTGCTCGGCCTGGCAGACACGCCCCCCGGTGTAAAGGCAGAAGACAGGGAACAAAGTACAGGTGAGCAACTTGCTTGGCCTGGTAGACATGCCCCCTGGGGTGAAGGAAGAAGGCAGGGAACAAAGAATAGGTGAGGAGCTTGCTCGGCCTTGTAGACATGCCCCCCGGGGTGAAGGCAGAAGACAGGAAACAAAGAACAGAAGAACCGCTTGCTACGCCTGGCAGAGGGGCCCCCGGAGTGAAGGGAGAAGACAGGTAACAAACAACAGGTGAGTAACTTGCTGGGCCTGGTAGACATGCCCCTCAGGGTGAAGGCAGAAGAAAGGGAATAAAGAACAGGTGAGCAGCTTGCTCCTCCTGTTAAACGCCCCCCGAGGAGAAGGCATAAGACAGGTAACAAAGAACAGAAGAACTGCTTGCTCGGCCTGGCAGGTGGGCCACCATGGTGAAGGCAGAGGACCAGGAACAAAGAACAGGTAAGCAGCTTGCTCAGCATGGTAGACACGCCTCCCGTGGTGAAGGAACAAGATAGGTAACAAAAAAGAGGTGAGCAACTTTCTGGGCCTGGTAGACACACCCCCCGGGGTGAAGGCAGAAGACAGGTAACAAAGAACAGAAGAACCGCTTGTTCGGCCTGACAGATGGGCCGCCGGGGTGAAGGCAGAGGACAGGGAACAAAGAACAGTTGAGCAGCTTGCTTCGGCCTTGTAGACACGCCCCCCGGGGTGAAGGCAGAAGACAGGAAACAAAGAACAGAAGAACCGCTTGCTATGCCTGTTGTAGGGGCCCCCGGAGTGAAGGGAGAAGACAGGTAACAAACAACAGGTGAGCAGCTTGCTGGGCCTGGTAGACACGCCCCCCGGGGTGAAGGCAGAAGATAGGTAACAAAGAACAGGTGAGCAGCTTGCTCATTCTGTTAGACACGCCCCCTGGAAAAAAGGCATAAGACAGGTAACAAAGATCAGAAGAACCGCTTTGCCGTTGTTGTTCTGCTTCATTGTATGCTTCAATGAACTTTTGAATTTGTACAATAGACAAAAGAGCAAAAACTGGTTTCAGGAACGCTAGATTCTTTTATGTAGCCTGCTACACGGGACACACTAAAGGATATATATGTGACTTCACAGTTCACATTTGTTTCCTATTTTTTTTTCTTTGTACTTCACTGTGAAACTCAGAAAATACCGTGTTTTCAAAGAGGCCTAGCCTATAAATTCTATTTGGTAAAGAATCATTCTTTCAAACAGGAGAGAACATGAACATTTCAGTTCAGAGATTGCATTCTTTATTTCTTCCTGGTTCTTGTTGATAGTTTGTGTGTCTTTTTTTATGCTGGCGTAGTTCTCTGCAAGTTCCCTGTAATTTTCTTGGAGCTGTTGGTAACTTCCTTGGAGGTTGTCATCGTTGTTTTTTAAGTTTTCGAGCATATTGAGCTTCTTCACCACCATAGTTTTGAATTCCATGTCTGATATTTGGGCTATGTCTATACCATCTACCTCTATTTCTGGGAATTCCTCTTTTCTTTTCATTGAAAGGTTGTTTCTGCGTCTTACCATGTTGGATTCTTCTTGTTTTTTTTTTTTTTTTTTTGTTATTTGGATTTGTCTGCTTTGCCTTCCCACCCTTGTGGTATGAGATTCTTTATGGTAGATCTGGGGGTTTCAGTGTTGCAGTCTCTTTGATGTCCTGAGCCTGATGTTCTTGGGGCATCTTTTATATCGTTTGTTTATGCTGTCTGGTTATATTTCAGATGTTTTTTGTTAGGATCTTTGTTATGGCTAGTTGATTGAGAGTCACTCTATCCACTTTATCTTGAATTCTTTTGTGGAGATGTCAGTTCAGCCTTTGTGTGTTGTCTTGTTTTTCTGTATCCACAGCTGGTCTAATGAGGTGGGTCAGAGGTTCCTGTTCCTTGCAGCAGTGGGACCCCGCACTGCGCATTTCTTCGGTGTCTGTTGGAGCTAGCCAAGGTGTCTTTGCAGGCACGCCTGTGAGCAGGTAAGGTGGCCCGAGAGTCAACCTCAGGCCTGTGGCGAAGAGCTCCGGGAGTTTCCCAAGGTGGCCAGGGAGTTATCCTCAGGTCTGCCGCACTGTGCTCCAGGTGATGGTCTCTGGCCTGCCAGTGCTGGGCCCCAGACTCTGGTGTATAGTGGAAGTGAGCCATTGGTGCCTATTTTTTTATTTTTTATTTTGGTTTTTCAATTACAGTTGTCCCCTTTTCCCCTAATTTCTCTCCCCCACCCAACCCACCCCCTCTCCCGCAATCATATCCCTCCCCGTTGTCCATGTCCATGAGTCTTTTATACAGGCTCTTTAATTAAACCCTTCCCTTACTTATCCCCCTTCTCTCCCTCTCCCCTCCCCCCTATTGACTGCTATTCTGCTCTTTGTTCTATTTAGTTCCTTTGTTTGTGTTGTTCTTTAGTTTCCTGTATTAGGTGATATCATATTGTATTTTTCTTTCTTTGCCTGGCTTATTTCACTAAGCATAATTCTCTCTAGTTCCATCCATGTTGTTGCAAATAGCAGGAGTTCCTTCTTTCTTCCTGCTACATAGTATTCCATTGTGTAAATGTACCAGTTTTTTGATCCACTCATCTACAGATGGGCACTTAGGTTGTTTCCAGCACTTAGCTATTGTAAACAGTGCTGGAATGAACATAGGAGTGCATAAGTTCTTTTGAATTGGTGTTTCAAGATTCTTCGGGTATAATCCTAGTAGTGGGATCGCTGGTTCAAAAGGCAGTTCCATTTTTAATCTTTTGAGGTAATTCCATACTGTTCTCCATAGTGGCTGCACCAGTCTGCATTCCCACCAACAGTGCAGTAGGGTTCCCGTTTCTCCACATCCTCGCCAGCACTTGTTGCTTGTTGATTTGTTGATGATGGCCATTCTGACTGGTGTAAAATGGTATCTCATTGTGGTTTTTATTTGCATCTCCCTGATGGATAATGAGGTTGAGCATTTTTTCATGTGTCTATGGACCTTCTGTATGTCCTCTTTGGAGAAGTGTTTGTTCAGGTCCTTTGCCCATTTTTTAATTAGGTTGTTTGTTTTCTTGATGTTGAGTCGTATCAGCTCTTTATATATTTTGGAAATCAGTCCCCTGTCTGTGATGTCATTGGCAAATATGTTTTCCCATATGGTTGGTTTCCTTTTCATCTTGCTGATGTTTTCTTTTGCTGAGCAGAAACTCTTCAGTTTGATGTAATCCCATTTATTTATTTTTTCCTTTATTTCTCTTGCTTTAGGAGATGTATCCGTGAAAAGATTGTTACGTGAGATATCTGATATTTTCTTGCCTATGTTTTCCTCTAGGACTTTTATGGTGTCACGGCTTACATTTAAGTCTTTGATCCATATTGAGTTTATTCTTATGTGTGGTGTAAGTTGGTGGTCTAGTTTCATTTTTTAGCATGTCCCTGTCCAGTTCTCCCAGCATCATTTGTTAAAGAGGCTCTTCTCACTCCATTTTACGTTCCTTCCTCCTTTATCAAATATAAGTTGACCATATAGTCCTGGGTTTATTTCTGGACTCTATTCTGTTCCACTGATCTATATGTCTGTTCTTATGCCAGTACCAGACTGTTTTGATCACAGTGGCTTTGTAGTAATGTTTGATGTCTGGTATCGTGATTCCTCCTGCTGTGTTCTTCTGTCTCAAGATTGCTTTTGCTATTCGGGGTCTTTTTTTTTGGTTCCATATGAATTTATGGAGTATTTGTTCTAGGTCTGTGAAATATGTCATTGGTATTTTAATAGGGATTGCATTGAATCTGTAAATTGCTTTGGGTAGTATGGCCATTTTGATGATGTTGATTCTTCCCATCCAAGAACATGGTATTTGCTTCCATTTATTTGTTTCTTCCTTAATTTCTTTCTTCAATGTTATGTAATTTTCAGAGTACAGGTCTTTTATCTCTTTGGTTAAGTTTACTCCTAGGTACTTTATTTTTCTTGTTGCTATAGTAAATGGTATTTTCTTTTTTGTCTCTGTCTCTGCTATTTTATTGTTGGTGTACAGAAATGCCTTAGATTTCTGTATATTTATTTTGTACCCTGCGATTTTGCCAAATTCACTTATTATATCGAGTAGTCTTTTAGTGGAGTTTATAGGATTTTCTAGGTATACTATCATGTCATCTGCATATAATGAAAGTTTTACTTCCTCTTTCCCAATTTGGATTCCTTTTATTTCTTTTTCTTGTCTGATTGCTGTGGCTAGGACTTCCAACACTATGTTGAAAAGGAGTGGAGAGAGTGGACAACCTTGTCTAGTTCCTGAGTTCAGGGGGAATGCTTTCAGTTTTTGTCCATTGAGTATGATGTTGGCCTCAGGCTTCTCATATATAGCCTTAATTATGTTAAGATATGCTCCCTTTATTCCCATTTTGTTGAGTGTTTTCATCATAAATGGGTGTTGTACTTTATCAAATGCTTTTTCTGCATCTATTGAAATGATCATGTGATTTTTGTCTTTCATTCTATTTAGGTGATGTATTATATTTATTGATTTGCAAATATTAAACCATCCTTGCATCCCTGGAATGAAGCCCACTTGATCATGATGTATGATCTTTTTGATGTATTGCTGGATCCTGTTTGCCAATATTTTATTGAGGATTTTAGCATCGATGTTCATCAGTGATATTGGCCTGTAGTTTTCTTTCTTTGTTGTGTCTTGACCTGGTTTTGGGATTAGGATAATACTGGCGTCATAGAAAGATTTCAGGATTTTTTCCCTCTTCTTGGATTTTTTGGAACAGCTTGAGGAGTATAGGAGTTAGTTCTTCCCTAAATGTTTTGTAGAATTCACCTGTGAAGCCATCCGGTCCAGGGCTTTTGTGTGCAGGGAGATTTTGGATTACTGTTTCAATTTTCTTCTTTGTTAATGGTCTGTTGAGACTTTCCACTTCTTGATTCAGTTTTGGAAGGTTGTATGTTTCTAGAAATGTGTCCATTTCTTCTAGATTGTCAAATTTCTTGCCATATAGTTGTCTATAGTAATTTCTAACTATCATTTGTATTTCTGAGGTATCAGTCGTGATTTCTCCTCTTTCATTTCTGATTTTGTTTATTTGGGTCTTCTCTCTTTTTTTCTTGATTAGACTGGCTAGAGGCTTGTCGATTTTGTTGATTTTTTCGAAGAACCAGCTCCTAGTTTTGTTGATCTTTTGGATTGTTTGTTTAGTCTCTATGTCATTTAGTTCTGCTCTGATCTTGATGATTTCATTCCTTCTTCTTGCCCTAGGCTTTGTTTGTTGTTGTTGTTCTAGTTCTTGTAGCATTGTGGTTAGGTTTTTTATTTGAGATTCTTCTAGCCTTTTCAGATATGCCTGTATTGCTATAAACTTCCCTCTCAGGACTGCTTTTGCTGTGTCCCACAGGTTTTGGGTTGTTGTGTGCTCATTATCATTAGTTTCTAGAAATTTCTTGATTTCTTCTTTGATGTCATTGTTAACCCATTCATTATTTAATAGCATGTTATTCAATCTCCATGAGTTTGGGTGTCTTTGATTTTTTTTTCTGAGGTTGATTTCTAGTTTCAAGGCATTGTGATCTGAAAAGATGCTTGATATGATTTCAATTTTCTTGAATTTGTTGAGGCTTGTTTTGTGACCTATCATGTGGTCTATCTTTGAAAATGTCCCATGTGCACTTGAAAAGAATGTATATTTTGCTTCTTTGGGGTGAAAACTTCTATATATATCAGTTATATCCATGTGGTTTAGTGTGTTGTTCAATGCCTGTATATCCTTGGTGTTTCTTTGCTTTGATGGTCTGTCTATTGTTGATAATGGAGTTTTGAAGTCCCCTACTATGAGTGTGTTGTTGTTGATATCCTTTTTGTGGTCTTCTAGTATTTGCTTTATGTATTTGGGTGCTCCTATGTTGGGTGCATATATGTTTATCAAAGTCATATCTTCTTGATGGATTGTTCCTTTAAGTATTATGAAATGTCCTTCCTTGTCTCTTTTTATTGTCCTTGCTTTGAAATCCATTTTGTCTGATATGAGAACTGCTACCCCGGCTTTTTTTTCCGGTCCGTTTGCTTGGAATATTTTTTTTATATCCCTTTACTTTCAGTCTGTGTAAATCTTTTGTTTTCAGGTGTGTTTCTTGTAGACAGCAAATATATGGATCCTGTTTTCTTATCCATTCCGTTACCCTATGTCTTTTAATGGGAGCATTTAGTCCATTTCCATTTAAGGTTATTATTGACGTGTATTTATTCATTTCCCTTTGTACCTCTGTTCCTCTCCTCTCTTGTTTTTTCCTTCTTTTTTCTTAGAACCCTCCCTTTAGCATCTCTTGCAATGCTGGTTTTGTGGAGATGTATTCTTTCAGTCTCCCTTTGTCTGAGAAACTCCTTATTTCACCTTCTATTTTGAATGAGAGTCTTGCTGGGTAGAGTATTCTTGGTTGTAGGCCTTTGTTTTTCATTGCTTGAAATATTTTTGACCATTCCCTTCTGGCTTGTAATGTTTCTGTTGAGAAATCAGTTGATAGCCTTATCGGAGCTCCCTGGTATGTTATTTGCTGCTTTTCTCTTGCTGCTTTTAGGATTCTCTCTTTGTCTTGGAATGTTGCCATTTTAACTATGATGTGCCTTGGAGTGGGTTTTTGGGGGTTCCTCTTGATTGGAACTCTCATTGCTTCTTGGACTTGCATAGCTTTTTCTCTCATCAGGTTCGCAAAATTTTCTGTCACTATTTCTCCTATCAGATTTTCAATTCCATGTTCCTTTTCTTCTTCCTCTCATATTCCGATGATCGTTAAATTATTTTTTCTAATGCTATCCTGTAATTCCCTTACATCTTGTTCATATTTTTTCAATCGTTTTTCATTTTGCTGTATTGTCTGGGAGTTTTTCTCTACATTATCTTCTAACTCACTAATCCGATCCTCTGCTTTGTTTAGTCTGCTTTTGACTGATTCTACTGTGTTTTCCAGTTCAGAGATTGTATTCTTAAGTTCTTCCTGGTTCTTGTTAACAATTTCTATGTCTTTTTTTATGCTGGTGTAGTTCTCTGCAAGTTCCCTGTAATTTTCTTGGAGCTGTTGGTAACTTCCTTGAAGGTTGTCATAGTTGATTTCAAGGATGTCGAGTATATTGAGCTTGTTTACCACCATTGTTTTGAATTCCATGTCTGACATTTGGGCTATGTCTATTTCATCTATCTCTCTTTCTGAGGATTCCTCTTTTCTTTTCATTGAGGGGTTATTTTTGCGTCTTACCATGTTGGATTCTTTTTGTTTTTATTTATTTATTTATTTATTTGGGTTTTTTTTTTTTTGTGGGGGGGTAGTCTGCTTTGACTTCCCTCCTTTGTGGTGTAATATTCTTTATCGAAGGTCTGGGAGTTTCAGTCGTGCAGTCTCTTTGATATCCTGAGCCTGATGTTCTTGAGTTACCCTTTATGTCGTTTGTTTATGCTGTTCGGTTATATTTCAGATGTTCTTTGATAGGATCTTCCTTCTGGCTAGTTGGTTGAGAATCACTCTATCCGCTTTGTCTTGAGTTCTTTTGTGGATATGCTGTTAAAGACATAAACACACAGCCCAGGCAGTGGAACCCACACCCTCAAAAAGTATCCCCCACTCTATCCTGCTATCGTTAGCCAACTAGCCCGTGTTAATATAAATGTAAAGAGGTTTGAGCTTTTATACTATAAGAAGAATAGATAAGAGTTGTTTTGGGGGAGGAAAAATATAATTTTTGATAGAGGGGGTGATAGATTAATAATATTTGAGACTGTGCAAGCCAGTTAGTAATATTTACATTGTATGTTAATAAAAATAGAAGAAAAGGATAGAAAAATACATAATATAGTAAGAAAGTGGGATTGTATTGTATTTGGGTTTATATAGTAATTCTATTATATTATTTAGAGTGATAGGGGAGCTAAGCTAGACACACAAACGAATAAACAATGATTAAAGAGAAAGGATGAGAAGGAGAGGTTATATGCAACACGTTAGAGATAAAGTTTGTTATTATTGGAAGAGGTGAAGGAAAAACACCCCCCAAAAAAATCCCCAAGAAAATAGAAGAAAGAAAAGAAGAAAGAGAGAAAGAGAAGAAAATAAAAAATTTACCACAAACCCCCCCCAAAGAAACCCCAAAAGGTAAGAAAGAAAGGAACAAAGAAAGATAGAAAAGAAAGAATAAAGAAGAAAGATAGAAAAAAGAGAGAAAAAAAATTGAAAAAAAAATATATATACCCCCCCAAAACTCCCCAATAAAACCCCAGGAAAAGAATAAAGAAAGAAGGAAAGAAAAGAAATAATTAAGAAGAAAGAAAGAACAAGGGAGAAAAAATTTGGGAGAAAAAATTTGGAAAAAAAAAAAGCGATGTTTTTACTCCGTTTAAGCCTTGGTGTGTTGCCTTCTTTTTCTGGGTCCGCAGCTGGTCTAGTGTGGCAGGTCAGAGGTTCTTGTTTTTTGCAGGACTGGTGTGCGCCCCCGGTTGCCGCTATGGTGCGCGCCCGCGGTTGCTGGCACGGCACTCTCCCTTGCTGCCCGCTGGAGTCAGTTGAGGTGCCCTTGCGCTCGAGCCCTTGCGCGCGAGCCCCTGCGCGCTCGGGCGGCCCAAGAGTTTGCCCCGCGGTTGGAGCCCACTGCTGCCGGGCCGCGGTGGTTCCCCGTTCGCGCCGAGGTGTCCCAGCGCGCGTCCCTGCCCGCGCGGGCGGCCCGAGCGCTTTCTCCGGGATTGGCTCCTGCTGTTGCTGGGCTGCGGCAGTTCCTTGTTCGCGCTGAGGTGCCCCTGCACGTGTCCCTGCACTCGCGGGCGGCCCAAGAGCTTTCACCGGGATTGGCTCCTGCTGTCACTGGGCTGCGGCAGTTCCGCGTTCGCGCTGAGGAATCCCTGCGTGCGTCCCTGCACTCGCGGGCGGCCCGAGAGCTTTCCCCGGGATTGGCGCCCACTGACCCCGGGCTGAGGTGCTTTCGCGCTCGCGCGCCGCCCGGTGCCCTCAGTCCCGCTGAGCCGAGCTCCGGGAGTTGGTCTCTCGCCTCTTAGGGCAGGGCCAGGGACACTTGTGCTCAGTGGAAGCGAGCATCCGTGGGTCGCCGCCTCCCGCTGTTCCCGTGCTGCAGCCGCCCGCCTTCCCTCACCCGTCTGGGTGGGCAAAAACAGAGCCTGCGCTAGTGGTCTGCTTTCCGGCCTGGGGCCCTGCGCCCACGGGAGCTGTCTAGGGGTGTCTGTGCACGGTTCTCTGCCTGTTCAGTGGGCCCTCCCTGTGCCCGTAGGGGCACTGATCTTATGTCCGTTGGGGAGTGTCGGAGGGATGCCTGGACTCACGGCACCGCGCACCTGGGCCAGTGAGTGAGAGCACTTCCCTATGTGCGCCCCCGCGACCCAAGGGTAGGGTTGGGGAGTGGATGAGCGCGCCTCTGCGCCTGGGCTCCTCCAGAACGGCCTACCACCTCCAAACTTTCCTCCCCTCTCCACCATCCACTAGAGAAAAATATAAAGGAGAATTACGTTCTCACTTGCCCGGCAGCACGCTGTCTCCTGTCCTTCAGCGCCAATGCCACTTGGTCAAGTCCCGTCTCTGCCAGCGGGCAGAGATCTGCTCTCCGCCTGACTCCTCTCCGGGGCAGCCTGTGGTCGCCAAAAATCCTTTGTGTGCTTCCCGCCGCAGCTCAGGCAGCTGCCCCAGTCAGGAATCCCGTTTCGTCCCCTTTTTCTCCGCTATCCTCACTAAACAGGTTGTTCCCAGATGGACTTTCTCTAATCCAGCAGTGCCTTGGCTTGACTTCTGCCAGTGTCCAGCTGCTCACTGAGACGTTCTGTCTGCAATTAGCCCAAACTGCAGACGGGTCTCCGGAGCCTAAAACCGCAACCTCTCCTCACTCCTCCGCCATCTTACCTTCCTCCGATTGGTGCCTATTGATGTCAGCAAGGCATTTTGGCACTTGTGCACCCCGGCTTGCCCAAGGCAGCTGGGGATCTAGCCTCAGCACAGTGCTCCGAGTGAGTGTCTGTGAGTCGCTGCTGCCTGCTGTTCCGGAGGCACTGCTGCCCACCTTTCCCGCACCTGCCTGGGCCAGTATGCACAGAGCCCCAGAGAATGCTCTGCGTTTTAACCTGGCACTCCAGGCCTGTCTCCCGCTGGAGCTGGCCAGGGGCAACTGCGCACAGTCTTCTGTGTATCCAGAGGTCCCTCCCTGCACCCCTTTGGACACTGATCATATGTCTGTTGGGGTGTGTCTGAGGGGCCCCTTGCACTCTCTGCCCTGTGCACCTGGGCCAGTGAATGATGGCACTTCTCTATGTGCCCCCGCGACCCAAGAGGAGGGTTGGGGAGTGAGCACGTGCACCTCTGCGCCTGCGCTCCCCAAGAATGTACTTTCACGCCCAAACTTTCCCCCCCTCTCCGTAGTTCACAGGAGAAAAATATAAAGAAAAAAATTACGATTTCACTTGCTCAGCAGCACGCTGTCTCCCGTCTTTCAGCGCCTATGCCACCTGGTCGAGTCCTGTCTCTGCCAGCCGGTAGAGATCCCCTTTCCTCCTGACTTCCCTCTGGGGAGGCCTGTGGTTGCCAAAAAGCCTTTGTGTCCTTTCAGCCATGGCTCCGGCAGCCACACCAGTCAGGAATCCCATTTTGTCCCTTTTTCTTCTTTCACTATCTTCACTAAACAGGTTGTTCCCAGATAATTTTTCTCTAATCCAGAAGTGCCAAGGCTCCACTCCTGCCAGTGACCAGCTGCTCACTGAGATGTTCTGTCTGCAATTAGTCCAAACTGCAGGCCGGTCTCGGGAGCCTGAGAGTGCAGCCTCCCCTCACTCCTCCGCCATCTTCCTGGACCTCAGTCTGTGTTTTAACAGAATACGCATTCAGCCTGTGTTCTAACAGAATATGGACTCAGTCTATGGTAAAACAATATGCACTCAGCCTGTGTTCGAACAGGATACTCACTCAGCCTGAGTTCTAACAGAATATGGACTCAGTCTGTGTTAAAAAATAAACACTAGCCTGTGTTCTTACAGAATACTCAACCAGCCTGTGTTTTAACAGAATATGGACTCAGTCTATGTTTAAAGAATACCCACTCAGCCTCTGTTTTAACAGAATAGTCACTAAGCCTGTTTTCTAAAAGAATATGGACTCAGTATATGTTTAAAGAATACCCACTCTGCCTGTGTTCTAACAGAATACTCACTCAGCCTGTGTTCTAACGGAATATGGACTCAGTCTATGTCTAAAGAATACCCACTCAGCCTGTGTTCTAACAGAACTTAGTGAGTCAAGTGCAGTGTTGGTCATCCCAGGGTTCTGTTTACACTGTGAGGACTCTGTGCCATTCCCGACCCAGTATCTGGCAACCAGGCTCCATCGTCCAGTTCCAATCATGGAATCTGGCTGCAGATCGGTGTTCCGTCTTCAGGGTCTGGGGCCTGGAGTCGAATCCGTATCCAGCTGTGTGTCTGGGATCCAGAATCTCTTTGGGTGTTCTAGTTCTCTGGTCAGCCAGTTGAATACTCTATATGGAGGAACAGAGAGAGCTATCTCTCTGGAACATCGTTGTCTCAGTTTGTCTAGGGGAACAAGTGTGGCAGCTCTTCTGTGTTGAATCACCAAGTAAATTGATTTAAAAAGCACCTAAAAAGTCAAAGTGTTTAGACAGTTTTGCTGCCCAATAACCATGGTAGAAATGTGGGGCAGTTAGTTTTTCATCTGATGGTTAGGGAATCCATGTGGCTATTATATTAATAGTGATTGTATATACACAATTTTTAAAGGCACCAGAGAGGAATTACTTAGAACGGATGTTTATGACCTAGATTAAACCAACATATAGCAAAACTGAAGCTGTAAACCCTTTGATGGGTTAACAGGTCTCATCTAAGAAGCCCTGAGAGCAGATATGGATACCAGTCTAGCACAGATACCAGTGTATTCTACTCTGCATCTTGCCTCTGACCCTGCCTCTCAATATCTGGGTCAATTTCCTGAGCCATGGCAGCCTGACCTGGTGTTTCACAGAAGGATATTGACTCCTACAGAACTGTTAAGCAGCAGGAAAAGAAAGTCAAGTGAGATACAAGTCGTGCCATGTGGTTATAAGGAGACATCACCAAAACAGTTACCGAATCAATCGTGATGATGCCAAAGAGGGCAACTATAATAGTAGTGGTGATTAATATAACCATTACTGGGTGCAGACTCCTAGAAGCAGCATGTTTGTATCTCACTTTTGTCTATGCTGTTGCCATCCTTTGTGCTCTAGTCACTGACATGGTACCCGCACAGAGATAACTTTTGCTTTGGTCTCAGTTTGCTATTTAGTATGCTAAAACACATTCAATGTCATTCAGGTAGAGGGTGGGAAGACACCCATCTAATGATAGTGATAACCTTCTCTGAGACTGTCAAAGTTCTCAGAAACAATTTCTTAACAGGAACGGTCAGGCCACATGAAATTGAATCACAGAGGGCCCAGGAGATTTTGACTGCTTAGCATTCCTCCTTGTCTCTGAAGGCTGTTAGAATTCTTTCATGAACTATCTCCATCGCCTCTGGAAGTTTCTCCATGGCTACTGTCATCAGATGGGGAGGGGAAGTCTCCTTTGTGTGGACCTTCCTTGAGAGCTGCAGATCATTCAGTAGCTGCAGGTTCTACATGACACTACCCTCCAGTTGTGGTGATAGCCCAAAATATCCCCAGCTGTGGTCCTTCGTTTGGCCTAGTCAAGGATCGGATAAGGGTGTGTGGTATGTGTGGTGGTGGTGGGGTAACCAAATTTTGTTGTTTACCTGATTTTTCATGTTGGAAAGAATAGGTGAGACCTGGGACTTCTAGTCGTCTTATTTCAGTGATGGATTATAGGGATTTGTGACCATTTTCACACTTTTCCTTAAAACAGATGTCTAGCTAGCCCTGGCCGGTGTGGCTCCATGGGTTATAAGCACCAGCCTGTGAACTGAAGGGTCACCAGTTCGATTGCTAGTCAGGGGCACATACCCAGGTTGTGGTCAAGGTCCTCAGTTGAGGGTATGCAAGAGGCAAGTGCACATCAATGCTTTTCTCCCTCCCTTCCCTCTCTGTAAAAAGAAATGAACAAAATGTTTAAAAAGGAAGGTGAGGTAATAAAAACGGATACCTCAAATTCTACCGCTGAAGATTAACTTATATATAGGAAGATAAAAACAGTTACTGTGGCATATCATTACCTGGGTTAAATCCTGGCTTGTGTATTTCTTAGTTGGTCATGGTGGACATATTAATGGACTTTGTGCTGCAGTATGTCAGCACAAGCACAAAATCAAACCTGCTTCCCAGGGTTGATTTGATAGGTAAGAGAGGAATTCAGGAGAAAGAATGATGCCCGGAATCAATGAACATGTGTGTGAGTGCGCATGTGCGTGTGTGCACATGCAGGCGTGTGTGCATGTGCACATGTATAGACATGTGGTTTACATTTCTTAAGAGCCAGACTTGAGTCGGGTAGTATTATGGGCTGCCAGAGCCGGCCCACTTTTGTGAGCCAGCGCTGTCCCCACTGAGAGGGAATAGCAGGGGACAGGAGCCATAGCTCGCCAAGGACAGCTCTGACGCCAGCCGTGTTTGTTACTGTGCTCACCATGCCGTCTGCCTCTTTAGATCGCTGGTGTCCTAAAAGGAGAAACAACTGTCATAGAGCCTTCCCATCAGTCAGTGGAAGACAATTGGTCAGAACTAGTAGAAATGTGTTCTAGTTCAGTGATTCTCAAGCTTGACTGAGGATGAGCTAGTCCCAAACATACATTTCCAGTATTGATTGTCTTGGTCTTTGATGGTCTTAAGTGGGCCTAGCATTCTGCATTTTCAATCTGGCTCCCCAGGTTAGTCTGAAGTAGATGTGTAACCTGAGAAATATTGATGAAAGTGCTGTAACTTTCAGATCAGAGATGAGGAAGCCTGAGATCCACAGCCACCCCCAATCTTGGGGGGAGTCAGGGGGCTGCTTGGAGCCAGGCAGCCCAGTTACTTCCTAAAGGTGTGAAGAACAAAGAAAAGTGACACTCAAATGGATAAGAAATGATTAGCATGAAAAGATAAATGTGATAAGTAGGTTAAGAAAACTTTCAAGAGGGGCTAGAGACACAGATGTTCAGAGTTAAGGAACATTTATCATCTGAGAAACAGTTAATCCAGAGTGCAAAGGACATGATATTTATAACCTGGGAGCGGGAATGAGGCTGGAGACTCTAACAATGAGAACATTTGTCATCTGAGAAACTATCAGTTAACTGAGTGGGAGGGGCACCCATCCTGGAAGATGTATCACCTGGGAACTATGCATTGTCAGCCAGTTAAGGAAACTTACGCTTGAGCTCATTGGCACCCTTAGTTGATTTAGTCAGTCGTGTTAGATTGTAACTCCTGGACTATGTAGTAGGGAGAAATGGAGAGGAAGGGGAAGGGGAGGAAAGGGGTAGGAAAGAGGGGGGTTACTCGTGTTAGGATAAAAGCAGCTTGCTGTATGTTTTTTCATCTTCTGAAAGCAGACCCTTTTGTGTGTGTTGCTGTGCTGGTGGCACAGTTGTGTTGGTTGTAGGCATTTGGCCTTCTTTGCCAGGAACATTTGAATAATGGGGTCTGTCAGACTATCATGAGGTGGTCAGTGGGATAATAGTCATGTGTGCATAGTAAACATCTTTCCAAAGGGCCAGAGTGGGTCATTTTTTCCTATGGGCACAGGCTACCCCATGTTTTTTGGTGGATTTTAATCTGTTTATTGTTTTGGCTGCTGCAGGTAGTATGTAGTTCCAAAGTAGGAAATGTTGTATGTTTAGAAATCTGTCTGGGATATAATTTTCCTTCTCTCGCTCACAGGGAAACATAGCAGTAAGGACCTTCTGTGGGACCCTTTGAAAGTTCAATGTTGCTTCCCATCCATCTAAGAGGTCTCATCCCAGCAAGGGTAGGTGGCATCATAGAACAACTGGGAAAGAAGGCCTAAAAATTTGGATTTCAAATCACTGATATGTATAAAGGAGTGCCAGGTTTTCCTTCTACCCCCATCCCATTGTTGTATAAACCCAGGTTTCAGTGTCTGATTTGGGAGAGAGTGAAACATCAGTGAGTCTATGAAGTGTACGTGGAGAGCTCTTTAGTGAGTGGGAGAGCCACATCAAGGGTGGCCACACAAAAGGCAGTGAGAGTGAGGAAGGCTGAAGGTTGGGGTGGGAAGCTTATGCTAGGGTGTTCAGGGGGCTCCACAGCCAGAGGCGAAGTGTGTCACAAGGGCCAAGAGGCCAGAGAGCGAGTCCGTAGTGTGGAGTACACATAGAGTTTGTAGGGTGGAGGGTGAAAAAGTTCCATTTTGATGGATGGTTCAAGGTGTGGCCAGTGATTCTTAGGGGGCGGGGGCTGTGAATGCCCAATGTTAGGTGGGGGGGGTCCATCTGCCTGAATCTTCCTGTTGCCGAAGGCTCTATCTGTTTGTCTTGTTGTCAGTGAAGGGAAGCATTGAACTGTAGGGGGGGGGGTAAGTGATCAGAAGTTGTTCATGGGCCTTTCTTTTCCCTTTGGGCAATGTGGAACCTCTCCTAGTCTTGAGACATTGGGATGAAAGCTGCTTTTCAAAGGGTTTCCTTGCCAGGGAGTGTAAAAGGTATGTAGAATCTTAAGGGCTGTCTTCCTTGGGTGTTAACATGGTGTTTCATAGCAGTGCTGTGACCCACAGCCCAGGCAGGACCGCTGAGGTGTTGGGTGAGACACACCTCCCTTTGCTTTCAGCCTTCTGCCCGAATGTTTTAGTGTAATTGCTGTGGCGAAGGCCTCACTTTTGTCTCCCTTCTGGTAGTCATTTGGCTGTTGGCTGTCTGAGTATCCCTTGAGTCAGAGGAGAGAGGACCAGTGTGAGAGTGGAGGATGGAGTAGGTGGCCCCAGTGTGAGCAGGAAAGTTAGTTTTCTCAGCTGCCATGTGCAGAGTCAGCTGGGGTTCTTTGTAGTTGTGTCAAAGTGGTTTGAGGTCTGGGGTCTGGTTGTCGTTTTTGAAGGTTTTTGTAGGTGTCTGGAGTGGAATGGGTGATCAAGTGTTGCCTTAATAACACTGGCCTCTCTGGAAAGAGTGGGTGCCTATTAGTGAAACCCAAAAAGGCTTCTCTTGTCCTGTTGTGGAAGAGGATGGGGTTCTCTTGGCTTCCTTTTTTTAATCAGGTCTGCTTTGGTAAAGTGTAATGTATTCTGTATGCAGGGCCTAATTCTGGGCAGGAAGCACTGTGTCCAGGCAAATGTATTTCCATGTCCTGTTGATGTATCACAGCTTAAATTTTGTTTATGCTCTGGGGTCATGTTAGACATGGGGTTTGTCTCATCAGGGTCTGTAGTATGTAATCGATCCGCTTGTTTGTGGTCCCTGTCCTTCCCTAATTGTTCCATTTTCTTCTTTAGACCAGCATGCGATCAGAGGAGTAGAAAGGTGTCTGTAGGCCATATCCCAGGCAAGGGTTAAGATATGGAAGTCATTTAGGAAGTGGGAGGGATCCTCAGGGAAGCCTGTCAACCTCTCCTCATGTCATGGCAGGTCAGGTATCAAGAAAGGTTCGTGCCCCTGAGTGGGGCCTCTCATGCCTGCTACTGCTCTCATGGGTTGGAGGCCAGATAGGGATGGGAAGGTAGTCCTGTCTACTCCTGTTGCAGAGCCCCTGGACTGCTCCAATTGAAAACAAACCCACGGGCTCTTTAGTTAGGGGTCCGATTGCCCGCCACCAGAATTACAACTCTTAATACTTCAGTTGAGTGAAAAGAAAACTGTTTATTTAACAGTTACACATATCCTTGCCTCCCCCCTACCAAACCTAGCCAGTTTTAGGAAGGTCAGAAATACCGTTTCCCTACTTCCCAAACACAGTTCAGCTCTACCAGCAGCTGCCAATCATTCAATCTGATTGGGGAGGTCCTTTCTGTGCTGTGGTGCCCTTCAGCTCTCAATACAAAACCGCCGGGATTCTCAGCATCCTTGCAAACTGTCTTCTTTCTGTAAACTGTGTGGACCTCCTCTCCTTCTCCAGAGCACCCCTGTCTGGGAGACAGCCCCAGAGCGCGCCCCCTAAAGTGTTCGCAGCTGCCTATATATCCCTGACTGCGTCCTCTGACGCAGTGGGTTTTGCCAACAGTTCTGACCATTCACAGAACCCCAGGGAGGCTCTGTGTGCTTTCCATACCGTCCCCTGGTTCAAGACTCCTCCCATCCACCTGAGGCCTTGGAAGCATCCAAGAAATTTTACATAATGAAAGACACTAGCCACCAGCCTCAGGCGTGTGGAGGCATTCTGAGAGCTGCTTCCTTCTCCCCATCCCCCAGCCGCAAACTCCGGGGATTTTTGGACTCCCCTGTTTCTGTAACACTCCCAGTATTCCCAGCTGGACTGGGTTGTTCCATTTGCCACTTTGGGCATGTGGTAGAACTGGGTGGAGGAGAAGTCGTAGTTGTATATTCAGGGTTTGGGGACTTGGGGTTCTAGGGTCCAACAGTCTCCCATGGAAAGATAGGGGAGGAAACTTAAGTTGCCTACTTTTAGGAGATGGGTGTGGAAGTCAGAAGGGGGTCCATTGGAATGTCACCACTAGGCCCTAAAGTAGAGATATCCTTTGACAGAGAGGAAAGAGATGTAGCTTTTAAGAAGGTTTGGCCATTCTTCCGGCCTGTAGTAGAATAGATGGCATTGGTGTAGGTTGTCATCATCCCTATTCCCATGGTCAGGGCATGTCCCCTTGTCCCCTAACATGTATGGAGGCCCAGCTGTACTGTGCTGCAGAAGAAAATGAGCCTCTTTTTTGTGAGACTTTTGAGTGTCAAAGTTGTCCTAGTTGATGAGGAGGAATCCCGGCTGTGACAGAGTGGGGTTGGGGTTGGGAATGGAGGGCATATCTCCTTCTTGGCATGTGTCATACTGAGAAAAGAAAAGGAAAGAGAAGGGGAGGGGAGGGGAGGGGAGGGAAGGGAACACAAGATGAGCTGAGGGGAGACACGACAATATGAGAGTAGATGAGCTAAGATGAGCTCAAAGACAAAGAGAAGGCTGAGTTTTGGGCTCTGAGAGGAGTCTCTCATCTTTGCTTTAGGCATTGTCTAGTGGGATGGAGGATGTCAGCTGGTTTTTCCACCACACAGGTATTGGATGTCTCTGGGGACACAAGAGAGAATGAAGAGTTGTTGCTTGTGCTGTTCAGAAGTGCCCCAATGGATCACCCTAGGAGCTTGCCATGGGTTCATGGGGAACCCACTGCCTCTGCCTTGAAAAGCAGTGCATGTCCTTGGTGACGTGATGCACTGGTCAGCCTGCATGGAGTCCTTGTATCCTTTCTGTTTGTCAGTGAGCAGGGACAGCTTGGATTAAGGCGGGGCCTTTCCATAGGTCTCAGTGCTTTCCTCTGTGTGGCTCCTTGCGTGGAAGCAGTGGGAGAGAGAGGGAGAGGGGCCGTGGCATCAGTCAGATGGACTATGTTCTGCACGGACTGTAGGCTGATATCCTGCTGTCCAACGGAACAGGAGAGATCTGTAATGTGGTGAACTTTCCGCCCCCTCGAAGTCTGTGGGCTGCTTGAGTTATGCTTTTGGGGGTGTATTGTGGGAAAATGGAGGATGTTCCTAAAGAGAAGAGATAGAGGCGTCTGTGTAAGAGAATCCGTGGGGAGAGGTGGGCCGGGAAGTGGGCCACTCTGCTGTGGAAAGGTCGCCCCCACTCTGTCACGTGCTGTCTGCGGGCACGGGCTGGAGAGAAACGGTGAGAGGACAGGCAGGTTCAGGCGGTCAGTGAGACATGGGTGCAGTTTTACTGTGACGCTGTACGCTGTGTCGTGGAGGGAGACATTGTGCTTTTTGTGGTGAGTTTTAGGAGAGAGGCCATTGGCTTACCGTTTCTAGGACCTAGGAGTATATAGGTCTAGAAGTGGCATCCTTTTGTAAGGAGAAAGATAAGTGGTGAGGTTTAAACAGGTAGAAAATACTCTGCAGCAAAGGGGAAGTGTCATTAGAGGGCCTCCGAGCCAGAGTTGACAGTATTAGCCTATTTGCAAATCAGGAAAGGGGCATTCCACAGCTCAGTACAAATGGATTCTGAGGACAAAGGGTATCTGAGATGAAAGTGGGGTGGGGTGGGGTAGTCATCACCAAAGTCTGGGAAATGGGAAAATGTAGCCAGACAGTCCAGCAAACAAGAGAGAGATGTCAAGGAACAACTGGAGGCAGACCTGTAACCAGAACACCTTGAGTTCACTTTCGCCTTCTGTTAATTGAGTTAATCACGTTTGATTGGAACTCTGGAGTATTGAGCATGGAAAAATGGAGAAGGAGAAGGAGGGGGAGAGGGGCAGCATGGGGCCTTTAGATGTGTAGTGGGTAAAAACAGCCAACTCAGTTGTTTGGGTGCGCACCTTGATTTTGCTTCTGGGCTGTTCCCAGAGCTGCAAATCTGAGTAAATAACTGCCTCGGTCAGTGCTCAAGTCCTGTGCCCTGGTTTGTACTGTGAGCCGTTTCTCCCATTATTAAAGACACACAGTAGCAGAGTCATACATGAAGGTTTTATGAGAACAGTAATTGGGCTGTTGCTAATTTTGTAGAATTTCCTTTCTTGACAAGTCTGTCTAGGGAATTTAAGCTATAGTAAGGAAGCCTGAGTAGCCTGAAATGTGTTTTCTGTAGGAAGAGAAAGGTGAATGAATCCTAGAGATATTTAAATGGCCCTTTGAAAGCTACTACAGGAAAGTGTGAAGTGTTAGACATTTAGAACCCTGTAAGTTTTGTTAATGAAGGAACAGATGTTATGAAATCAGGTTACACTAATGAAAGTGACAATGAAAGGTCTGTGACATCCACAAAGCTTAGTAAAGCCTTGGTTTTCAGTAGAGGCATGAGATTTTGAAGCTCAAAGTATGTAAGTAAGAGCATGATATGTCATTGTTTTGCCAGAGCTGTGGCCATTTGGCAATGACAGCAAAAGCTGTGGTGTTCCCCATCTTTCTGGTAGTATATGCATTCCCCTTTTCTTGTTTTTTAGTTTATTCTGAAAGAAAAGTGTCTTTGATGTATCAAGGGAGGTGTGGGATAGTTCTCTGTTATTGTTTCTGGTGAATGTGGATGCAGTGAGGCTCAGTTCCATCATTCCCAGCTGGGAATAAAGCATAGGGTCATTGGGGTTGTGGATGGTGTCACCTACTCTCAGGAGATCATGTGGACACTTTGTTGGAACGTGAACACAGCTACACCAACATTTCAAGTCACACTCTCCCAAGGACCCAGAAATGGAATAAACTGACCAGTAAGGTATAATTTTCCTAGGAAGATTTTTTTTGTTTAGAAGTGGGGAGGGAACTGTTCACACCTCAGACTGCTACACACCACCCACCGTGGACCTGGTGGCCACGTGGTCTCATGACCCTATGGTGAGTCTTGCAGGCTGGTACTGTCTAAGTAGCCATTGTTGCAATGGCAGGTTTTGTGTTCCTTCAAAACTGAAAGGTATTCTAGGCTTTAGGCATCTTTCCCAATTTAGGGACTGAAATTAGGAATTGCGTATCAGGATGTCTATTAGCATGCATGCAAAGCTTGATCTGTGAATGGGAGAACGAAGGGTAGGGTGGGCAAAGTTTGGGGTTGTAAGCTCACCATACGTAGGCAAGATTTCCAATGGCCTTCCACGCCATGGAGGCCAAGAGCGCCAGTCCTTTGTTTTGAGGAGTGACGGAGTTGGCGGGATAGGGGTGAGGGAGTTTCCCTTGTATGGAGAGGGAAGGTTGTCTGTTGTAGGAGCTTGTGCATGGGCCCCTAGAAGTGTGAATAGGCTCATTCTTCTAAGGTCTTACAGGACGTTTTGCATATTTGGGGCCTTGGAATGTAGATATGGCCTGAGACGCTCTCCTTCTCAGGTAGTGGAAAGGGTGCTTAGAACTCCCAAGAATTTTTCTGTTCCCACACTAACAATGCCTTTTGTTGGAGTTGGAACACCAAGCAATAGGAGGTGAGAGGGCCCAGGAGGGAGGGATGAGGGGGTGAGGCATAAATCTTTGTTACAGAAACAGGGGTGTCCAAAAACAAAGCCCAAAGGTTGCGGCTGGGGACGGGAAAAGGAAGCCGCTTTTAAGACGCCTTTGCATGCCTGGGGGTAGATGCTAGTGTCTTTGTTATGCAAAATGGCTTTGATACTTCCAAGGCCCAAGAAGATGGGAGGGGTCTTGAACTGTGGGGTGGTACGGAAGGAGCCTCCAGAGCCTGTGTAGGGTTCTCTGCCTGGTCAGAACTGGGTGCAACACCCACTGCCTCAGAGGACGCAGTCAGGGATATATAGCAGCTGCGGACATTTAACTCGGTCTCTGGCTCTGTGGCTCTCTCTGTCTCTCTCTCTTTGTGTCTCTCTCTCTGTCTCTCTGTCTCTCTCTCCCTCTCTTGTGCTTACTTGCTCTCTCTCTCCCTCCGTGTGGTTTTGAGGAGGGGCTCTCCAGGTTACTCTCTTGTGCTCCCTCCATGCGGCTTGGTGAAGGGGCCTTCTCCATGCGGTTTTGAGAAGCTAGCTTCTCTACGTATTTTTACGAGGGCTCTCCAGGCTGCTTTAAGAGGCTCTCCCCATGCGGTTCTGAGGAGAGGAGATCCATGCGGTTTGCAGGAAGAAGGCAGTTTACAAGGAGTCTGAGAATCCACATGGTTCTGCATCAAAAGCTGGAGGGCACCATGGCACAGAAAGGACCTCCCCAATCATAATTGAGTGATTTGCAGCTACTGGTAAAGCTGAAGTGTGGCTAGGAAGTAGGGAAACAGTGTTTCTGACTTCTGTAAGGCTGGTCTGGTTTGGTAGGGGGAGGCAGAACTATGTGTTTGTGGGTATCTTAAAGAACGTAAGAATCAACAGCAGAAATCTGCAAATAATCTAAATCTACTGTTAAATAAGTTCTTTTTCTTTTCACTAAACTCTGTCACTGAGAGTTGTAATGATGGTGGCGGGCAATCGGGCCCCTAACTAAACAGCCTGTGGGTTCTGTTTAAATTAGAGCAGGCCAGAGGTTCTGTTACACTTTGGTTTCATAGTGGTGGTCTGAAGAAATGCTCAGAGCCTGCGGGTTGGGGGAGGGGGAAAGGGAACGTCTTTTAAGAAGCTTTTTCAGATTCCTTTGCATGACAATGGCTAGTAGCTATTTTCTGAGTTATGGCAATTGCTTGTGTTCTCCAAGGCTCCAAGGAGATGGGAGGGGTTTTGACCATGGAATGCTGCAGAAAGAACATAGAGCCTTTGCAAGGTTCTGTGAATGCTCAGACCTCATTACCATGCCCACTGCCTTACAGGGCACAGTCAGGCCTAAAAAAATACTCAGCAACCATGTTAGAGAGGAGAGGAGATCCCTGTGGTTTGCAAGGCGGGCAGAGAACTCCACGCTGCCTTGAGAGGGCCAAGCACATGTGTTTCTGTGATTGTTGTACGGAGGCAGATGACGTTGTACCCCAGACCCTGACCGAGAAGGGGTGGGGAACTTTGGGGCTGGGTTTTGGCTTCTAGCTTTGCTGAGGAGCAAGGGTGTGCCGGGTTCTGTGGGAGAACAGGGCTCTGAGCTGAAGCGCTCACTGCCCCCCCCGCCCAGGTGGGAATGCTGTAAGTAAAGGCCTGTTTTCCTCAACAGCAGTTGGGTTTCACAGCAAGGCCCCACGGGAAAGAATCTGCTTCTGCTCTGTAACCATTTCGGCGAGGCCAAATGGGGCTCATGGAGCCTGTGGTCAGGTTTGCTCTGCAACAGTTTCATTATAGTAAACTTCTGTAAGATGTTTGCAGGTCATGCTTTGTTTAGGAAATCCACATGTGTTAGTACTATCTCCCCACGGTAAAGGAAGCTCTTTTTTGAGTGGATAAGTCGCAGGTGCTTGTTACCTATAGGACAGAGGAAAGCCTGTGGCTTTGTGTTTGCCAGACAGCAGATAGAGTTCTGCTGTGCTTGCTGTTTGCAGTCATTCTTGTGCAGGTGGGGAAGTGTCATCTGCGTCGCGGTGCTGCTGAACTGTTCTGTCAGAACTGTGGGGTTTGTTCCCCATGTCTCTTTCTGTCCTTTCCTTCTTCCGTCACTGCCTCCTTGTCTGCCTGTTTCCTTCTGTGCTTGCAGCCCACGTGGAATTCCTGTTTAATAGTTGTCACCTCATGTTGAAATGTATGGCTCTGGTCTGTGATGTAGTGTGTGGTGACCGCTGTCGTGCAGTTGTCCAGTTTTTTGTTAGACTTTTTGGTCTGCGTAGTGGCTGAAGGTATGTGCACATTGAAGAACTAAGTCCTGTATCTCTGAGGAGTGGCTGTATGGGTGGGAGTCTCATCCCCCCAGAAAGTGTGGGTGGGTGGGGTCCTGGGGAGCCTGCTGTGTAATGAGGTCGCTGTCTGTTCTAGGGCGTGTCTCTTGCCGTTGGACTGCAGGACGGGAAAAGGATCCTCTGAAGGCTTGTGGGAACCAGGCCAGTGGCACAGCTCTTCATCGGCTTGGGAGTGGACATCTGGATGCCATCCAAAGGCCTCAGGGCTCCTGGTCACCGCAGGGATCATCTGGCTGCTGCCTGTGTGTCGCACTGAGCGGTGTGGAGCAGGGCAGCTGCGACAGAGAGAAGCCCTACATGTTGCTCCAAGCTCATCTGAAAAAGAGGACTGTGGTTGGGACAGCAGTGTGAGGGACGGGGCACTTGCAGAGTGACAGAAGCTCTGGCTCTCCCACACTCCCTCTGTTGTAATCCTTGGGTTCCTGGAAGGGCATCTGGTGCCCATTGCTGGTGGCCTCAGGTGGACAGGTTTCTCAGCCCAACCCTGACCCACTCACCCTGTGTGGCACAAGAATTGTGGTGACTTGGGGCAAGAGGGCCCTCACCCAAGGGCTCCTGGAGAGGTGGAGTGAGGGGCCTGGTGTGCTTGCCTCCTCATTGGGGTTCCTTTGAGTTCAGTGGTGGGTCACATGTCTTTTCTGTCCTCCCTGATGGGTCCCTGGGGTCCAGCCTCAATCTCTCCTGCCCTATGGAGCTTCTCGAAGGCCAAGTCTGCCCCGTGGTTGTTTGTGGTCAGGTGAAGGAGTCCTGGGTCATTCTCTGGAGGCAACTGGAAGTTTTTGCCTGCATTAGAGAAGCGCAGTTTGCGGAGGGAGAGGGGAGCAAACTGAATGGGATGCATTAGAGACCCTGATCCCTACAGGGGCCTGAAGGAGGCCATGTGACTTCTTGCTGGGGGTACAGCATCTCAGACCCGAGGCTACAGGAGTGGGTATAGATGGAAGAGACCTCTGGCCTGTGGGTCCGGCTGCATTTCCATTGCTGGTTGCCCAGGAGGAAGCAGAAAGATGGCCTATTTGGGGAACTCATGGCCTCCTTGTGGGTCGGGTCAGCCCTTGCCTGCTCTTCAAGACGCCTTCCCCCACCACCTTGCAGTCGGTCCCTTTATTGGCCTGTGGTCCTCACGGGGTGAGGGTGTTGTGGCTGTGAGGAAGGGGCCAGGAGCTTGCCTTTGGCTCAGCGTGGGCTGCCCGGGGCTTGGCTGTGTCTCTTCTAGTGGCGGACGGTGGCCGGGAAAGGCAGGAAGACTCCTGAGGAGGCCCGTCCCGGCTACGAGGCCTGCTCAGGCCACAGGGAGGTGGCCTTAGGAAGCAGCGGGCAGAGTCAAATGGCTGTGTCCTTTTCCTGGTCCTGCCAAAGGAAGTTCGGTGTGACTGAAGAGGAACGTTGCTGGGGGCCTTGGATAGTGATGTTTCATTTCCTACCCTCAGTAAAGTCTGAGCCGGGGGAAGAGGGCACCTTGTACCCAGAGGTGGCTGAAGGGGAGCTGAGCACTGGCCTATGGTGCTGTCTGTGATAGTGCTGGGTTCTCTGGACAGGCTCTGGGTGGAAGTGGGCACCTGGATGGAGGGACGTGAGCTGGGGCCACCTGGTGATCATGTCTGTGGACCTGGAAGCCTCTGTGTTGCTGATGATGTGCCCCCAGCACCCCTCTGGCGCTGCTCCTCTGACAGAGAGACTTGGCCAATGTGGGTCCCGGGGTCCCACTCTGTCTGCCCTGGCTCCTCGGCGCTGCATGACTCAGTGCCAGTAGGGCTCTTTCCTCGTCTGGTGTGGAGGTGGGGGAGGAGAGCTGGGGAGAGGAGCCGTCCCCACTGTTCTTACATCTGAGGGCAGGCCAACCTCACGGGACAGTCCTGTGAGGTTGGTGTCTACTTCAGCCCCTGTCCAAGGTGGCCCTGTCCCTGATGCCACAATGGTTGGCGGTGCTGCCTGTGGCATCGGCAGCTGTTAGAGGGGGATGTGGATGCTGATGAGGAGGCCGGACTCCACAGTCCCCAGATTCTGCTAGACGTTTGAGTATGAGAGGGTCTGCCTGCTCTCCCAGTTGCCACGGGGTGGGGGTGGGGGATGAGCTTTGTCATAGAATGGACGTGAGGCACATATAGTATGGGCCCTCCCTGGTGGGGGCATCTCTACCCACAGATCTTGTGTGGGTGCCTGTTGCCCTGTGTGGTGCTACTGGATGTCTGCTAAACGTTTGGCCCTTTTATCCCAAAGTGCGGGCCTTGGCTTTTGCGATGTTTCTCCAAAAATGAGTTTTTTCCTGTTCACTCGTGTTTATGTGTGAGTGAGGTGGTTTCTTCTCATGGCATTTTCCTTGGTGTAAAGGAATAGCTTTACCTTTCTATGGGAACAGTGAGCCTGATGGCATGCTGTGGGTTTTTATCACTGTACCTATCATGTGGAAGGCATGTGTGTATGTGTGTCCTTTCTGCCCGTCTGTCCGTCCCTCCCTGTGCCTGGCTGGAGATGTGTCCTATCTTATTGCCGAGTGAGCCGCTGCCCCCCCACCACTGTGGGCACAGCAACGCCCACCTGGAGGCCCTCACGGCCCTCAGCATCCCGCCCCCATCTCCGGGGCAGAGCCATCCATACATACAGCACTGACTACACTATCATCTGGGGTTTCCTCTCCCCTGCGGTGCCCGTCAACGTGGGGTCCCTGCAATCCCAATGGCACAGACCACCGCCCCCTCTGGTTCTGCATACTTTTCCACATGCCAGCCACTGTCCCCATGTTTAGCCGCCCCTTGTCTCTAATTTCTGCCCCTCCCCCCCCCGGAAAAGCAGGAGTGGGATTCTCTGTCCCCTCTATGGGCGGATGTATCTGTAGGCAGTGGGCGTGGGGCCAGTATAGGGTTCCTCAGGAGTGTCAGCTGGGTAGTGTCGGTGCTGGGAAAGTGTCAAGAGACAGCGGGGGGGCAGGGGCCTGTTGGACGGCGCCGAACTTATAGAACTTGGGTGGGGGGACCTGTTGTCTGCGCACTGGGGGGGCCGGAGACACCGAGAGGGGGAGAAGGAGGATGCCAGCGGTGAGCGATGCTACCCTCGTCGAAAAGCCCTTGTCGCCTTTCCTCCAGTCAGTAAGGACTGACAGCGGGGAAGCGGGCTCATCCTCTTTGGGGGCAGGAGCAGCAGAAGGAGGGCGGGGCGCTGGTAGGCAGTGCCCGTGCTCGGGATCGTGGGGCCTTGTGGAAGAGTTGGGGAGGAGGTGAGCCTGGGGATCTGGGGGGTCCCCGCACCCCGCACTCCCTATGAAGTGTCCCCACCACCATCAGGGGCTGCTCCGTTCTGAGAGACTCGTCCATCCTTTTCCGGTCCTGACGCCGGAGACCTGCTACCTCCGCCCCACCCCTACCCCGTTACTCCCTTGATGCCTCCTGACTCAGGGGCAGCGGGGCCCCAGGGTGCAGTCTCTTCAAGAGGCTGTCTCTTCACCCTGTGGGGGGTGGGGGGGAGGAGAGCCCTAGCGGCGAGTCGTCCATGCTTTCTTTGCCTCTGGCAGCGGAGTCTTTGAGGTGTCGTGTGTGAAGTGGGCACCTATTTAAGAAGCGCGTGTCCTGGGTGTGTACAGAGCCTCGAGGCTACAACCATACCCCCACCCGTGGAATAGGCAGCCATGTGTGGGTTCCCTGTTTTGGGAAAGTGGGGGTGCTGATGAGGAAGTTGGTCGCCGCAGTTGTACCCAGACTCGTGGAGAGATCAGAGCACAAGAGTGCCGCCCCCCCGTGACCCTGTCCCGCTTGCTGGCCGGGTTGCGTGACCGCGGGTGCGGGTGTGTGTGTGTGTGTGAGCGCGCACGCAAGTGTGTATGTGTATGTGTCGGGGGGCTTCCCACGGCTGCAGTTGTGCCTGCCTACAGACCATGCGACTGCCTGCCATCCTGGGGCTTCTGCCTGATCCCTGCTAAGCACCTGCTGCTTTGCCGAGTGGTGGCCTCAGACAGGTCTTCGTTCCTCATGTCTGTTGTGTGAATGTGCTCTTAATGTTTCCGTATGTGTCTTATCCTACATGAAGTTTCCGGGTGAGCAGTGAGCTCCAGGGGGGCATGTGTGCTTCTTCCAAGAATGTGTGTGTCTTGTGATGTGGCAGACGTCCGTGGCTGTCCCTGAAGATGTGCCCTGTCACTGCTCAATGAGTGCCCCCTGTGCTCACTGAGGGTCTCCCACCGCACTTTTGGAAGAAACGCTGGCGCGTCCAGCACCGCTCTCAGCCTTTCCCCTGGGCACCCGCTCCGTGGAGCCGCTATTGACTCTGTGGCGCCGCGCTCCTGGGATCTCGTTGCCTGTGCGCGCATTCAGTGCGGGCTGCCCGCTGGCGGTCCCGATGCCACCCCCACCCCCCACCCCGTGCGGCCCCAGAGGCCATTTGACCTCCTAGCTGAGACTGCCCATCCTGCTACCCCGCTTCTCTGTTCTTCTCGGACCCTCCCCCGTGACCGCAGAGCTGGGACATCCCGCGCGGGTGTGTGGCTCAGCAGGGGTGTCAGCTGGAAGTGTGTGGGTCCTCAAAGGTCTCAAGGATGACAGGGTCGCCGTTTGTTGTCGAGCTTTGATGATTTGGAGTGAGGAGGGGCTGCTATGTGAGCAGTGGGGGAGTGGATGGTCCTGCGAGGGACTATGGGGCGCGGCAGTGTTGAGCGACGACACCCCGGGGGGGGGGTGCGCTGCTGAAGGGGGTGCATGGGCACGGATGCAAAGGTGGGGCTGGGACCCTGAGGGCGCTGTGCGGGGAGGTGGGCGCTGGCAGGGGAGGGTGTTGCCGAAATCATCGCGGGAGGTTTTAGAAGCACGGCTTCCGATGCTTCCGAGGTGGGAGGGAGAGGTGGCCCCCCCCCCCCCCCCGCAGGCTCGGTGGTGTTGGCTGAGGTTTAGGAGGGTGTGTTCAAGGGAGGCCGAGCTTTACCTGCCCACGCCCCTGCACCCACCCCGTTCAGGAAGTGGACGGCAGTGGGGAGGCTGGCTACACAGGAGTGTGATGTAGGAGCTAGGGGACTCTGGTTCTCAGTGGAGTTTTATGGTGCTGTCACCTAGGCCCCAAAGTGGGGGGCTCCTGGCATCTGTGCGATGGGCTTGCCCCAGCCCTGGGACTGTCTGTGCACCGCAGGGCCTGGGAATGAGCCCAGTCTTCTCCAAAGCTTTCCCATGTTTAGTTGTTGGGGGGGGGGGGCAGGCAGCAATTAGGCCTCAGAGTTATCACCTGTGCAGTGATTGTTCCCGAGCCTGTCTGATGTTTCGGCCCAGTTACCGAGTCCCGTGCCCTAAACTCCGGTGTCGGCAGGGGAGGTGTTTTGCAGGTCTGTGCTCCCGTAGCCAGGTCGTCAGTTATGCTGATGGTGTCCCCCCACCGCACGCCCAGTGCAGGGGGAGCGATGGGGGTGAGATTGTGGGGGCAGTGCCCCATTTCCCACAGGTGGCCAGCATCAGTCCTGCTCTATTTGGAGTGAAAGGTAGCAGTTCTTGCAAGCTGTGTCCTTTGGTTTTCAAAGTTGTGAGGGAGGGCACCCCCTCTAGACCTGAAGCAGCCTGTAGGTAGTGTGTGGAAGGAGGTTCCGTGTGCTCGTGGGTGAAGAGTGTGGAGGGTGGGGTGCTGCAACATGGGAGAGGCTTCCTCCAACCCAGGATATGTGGATGGGAGCTGTGGGGAGCAGTCCTCTATGACTGGCCAATGTGGGTGCATGGATGTCTGCTTTCCATCAGCGATCTGGTTCCTTTGACCTTCCTGCTGTGAAACTGCAGGGGTTCAGAAAGGGGGGTGGTGGCAGGGTTGGGTGGGCCTCTGTATCTGGGGTGGGACTTGAGGGCAGATGTGGTCTTACATGTCTGCAGCTGTGGTGTCGATGCTTGTGTCTTTCATTAAGCCTGTGTATCTGTGGTGATGCTTCCTGTCATTTTTGGGAATTGAGCTTCTGAGGACGAGTCCTGTATGGGGCACATCCTCAGTCCCCGCCCCTAAGTTTTATGCTTAGCCCATGTAATGAGATGTTGTAGGGAGGTGGGTGAAGATCTCCAGATTTCCCATAGTTTTTCTCTGTTGGAGGTGTCCACCCTCCCACTGTCCATCAGATCCTGGGGACCCTAAGGGAGTGGTGGTGTGGGGCAGATGGTGGCCTTAAAACACGGGTAATGACCTTGTGTGGCCTAGGTCAGGATGCCATTTGTAGCCAGTGGCATGCTTGCTTTGTGAGGGCTGCCAATGTTGGGCAGAGTCCCAACCTTGTTGTGATCTCTGTGACAGGTCTGGTGAGGGTCAGAAGTCACTTCAAATGCCATAACCATTGCAGGGCAAGGGCAGGGACTGTCTTCCATGTACCCTGTTAGGAGGAGGTTGGCTTCTCTGGAGGAAGGGAAGAGTGTCTTGTCCCGCCTGTGGAAAGCCTTCTTCTTTGCCTAGCTGACTCACTTTGGGCTCAGGGGCATTCCCTTGGCTTCCCTCCCTGGGGAGTATATAGCACTTTCCGTCTAAGCTGTGGTGGTAGGGAATAGAGGAGGCCCATGTTAGGGTGGTGCCCACACCGTGTCCCATACTTTACCGATGTCACCGGTGAGTCTGGCTTCACTGTTGTGTCTCAGGAGGCAGAGATGCAGGTCGGCTTCTTACTGGGGGTTCCCATGTGGCCTTGGGTTGTGGCATTGCATGGTTACACTCCTGGGGAGCAGAAGGAGGAGCATCGGAGTTGAGTTACACAGCAGCCTGTTAGTGGGAGATGGTGGCTGCTCAGGAAGATGTGTGGTCGCTCGACATTTGCCGGTGTGAGGCTGCTCTGTCGCGATAGGGCAAGTTGGCCTTGCTTTGACATGAAGGGGTTTTGGGGATGTGAGGAGCCCCACAACAACTACTGACCCCGAACACACTTTGAGGGGAGGTCCATACCGTGTCCTGCCATTAATCACTGAGCATGGTGAGTTTCCTTAGTGCACAGCTTTCCTCCTGACTGTTGACTGCCATTGTCTTTAAAGGGACTGAAATAAGTATCACTGTACTTATTCTCCCCTTCTTTAGGAAAGAGTGGCTGAGTGTTCTAGGAAGTCTGTAGGTCAGGTCTGTTCTGCGGAACCTCACAGAGGGAGTCTCTGTATGGGCTCTTGAGTTCCCCTTCCCCCAGTGCCCAGGGCACTTATCAGGCATCTGGCCTTGCTCCTTGTGTCTGCTTTTCTTAAGTCTCCAGGTCTGCTGTTGTGCTTTCAGGGTTCTCCTTGCTGAGCATTAGGGAAGGTGCCCTGATGTCCTTCCCTGCAGAGATGGCTGCGGGCAGCTCAGCCAGCCATAGATTTGGACCCATGTTCTTGTGCCCCATCCCCAATCTCCAAAGTTGAACTCAGTCGCTCAGGGCTCTTGGAAAACACCTGGGGCCCAGGCATGCCTCCTTCAGGCATGATGTTCCAATGTCAGTCTGTGTTCCCAAGTCCCTGAGGCATGGCTGGGTCGTGCCATCTCATTTCCAGAGATGTGGATTCCTTGCTCAGTCCCTCAGAAGTCCATGTTCCCGAGGGGTCAGGTAGTGAGAAATGGGGATGGGGGAAGGGTGAGCCTTTTTTTGCCCTCAGTGCTTGACATGGGAGGTTTTCAGTCCCTGGGGAAACCCCTGTTCTGCATACAGAGTACAGACAGAGCGCTGTTTGTACACACAGACAGAGCTAGGTGTTCTGCTGCCACCATGCCCACCAGTCTCCCACAGACACGTGTCCCTGTAGTCCCAGGTGTCCCGGTCGGAACCCATACTGCCTTGCGCTGTCTGCCAGGTGCATTGCTGGCCCAGTAACCCATGACCCATACGAGGTCTCACTGGTCTCACACAGATGCACAGATACTTACAGCACAGCAGAACAGAGGCAAGGAGGAATTGGAAGAGAACAGTTCCGGGCAGATTACATTGTCATGTGATGGAAACAGAGGCAGGCAAGGTTTCCTGTTCTCAAGCACAACAGTTTCACGGCCCTTCCACGTAGCTGCCCTTCCACAATGTTGCCTGCTCCCCTGCAGCTATGACACAGTTGCTGTCCTTGCTGTTTTTTATGTGCTCTGAGCAATGGTGGTCAGAGTTGGTCTTTAACAGTTCAGTGTCCCTAGCTGCCCAGCAATGGGCAGAAACTCCTAGAAACAGTGTCACGTTAAGCTGTGGTTCTGTGTCCTTCCCTGGAGGAGGGATTGCGAAGACACTTCCAGAGTCTAGGCGCAACCTTCCCCAATATATCCATGAGCCTCCTGGTGGCCGTGTCCCCCTGGTCCAATGTCCCATATCTTCCATGTCTTGGGCTTTGTGCCCATCAAGTTAGAAGAGAAGGCCTTGTTAATGGCGCAGCGGAGCGATTGTTCTGTTGTTCACCTACCTTCTGTTCAGGGGCTCTAGTCTCCCAGGTCTCTGCACCTCAGAAAGAGTGCACGGGCTTGTCCTCTGTGTCGCTGGTCTGGGCCTGCCATGAGGGAAGTGTTGAGCGGAGACTGCCAGCCCTGCCCGTTTCTCACCTCGTGCTTCCGTGCTACAAGGGAATCTGACCCAGAGATGTGGAGGTTCTCCCATCCATGTGCTATGTGTAAAGGGTTCCCCTGTGGCCCTCTTTTGGTTGCCAGCAGGATTTGCTCTGAGTTCCGTGTGGTGTGTGAGGTCCCATAGCATCCTCTCCATGGACAGACAGAGTTGCTTCCTCGGCTGTGCTCATAGCCAGCCGTGTCTCTTATGCAGGTAGCAGGGCATTGGGGAGGGCCCAGGGATCTACCCCCTTGGGGCCATGCGTGCCAAGAAGTGGGGGTGGCTGCTTGCACCATTTTTGTAGGGTCCTCCCTATGGGAACAGTGGTTTCTGCCCCCCTACCAGAAAGCGGGACGGATCCACTGCTCCTACTGCGTGGGAGGAGCCCCACCTTCAGAGGTACTTCGGTAACGGGGTGGTGGTCAGGTAGTCCCTCCCTCCCTTCCTCCTTCCCTCCCTCCGTTCCCCCCCCCCACCCCGTACCAATGGGGCGGTGCCACAGTGGCCCTTTCACTTACCCCAGAGGGTCCAGCATGGAGGCACTCTCACCCAAGGAGTGAGGGCTTGGCACCATGGATGCCGATTCCGCTTCCCCATCCCTGCTATGCCCCCGGGGGTTGTCACAGTTCTGTGTTCCATCTCCTCTGTTTCCCTCCGATCCTGTGCTTTCCAGTCAGAGACAGGATTTGGGGCCGGCCTCTCTCTCTCTCTCTGCCTCGAAGAGATTGTCCGTCTCCAGCTGGGACCTATGGAGCCGCTCCAGCAGCGCATCCAGGGATGGGAGTACTTCCCATCTACACAGCTGCAGACAACATCGTTTCCCTCTCACAGGGATCCAGGGACTTGGAGAGACATTCTCAGGCTGCCATTCCTTACAGCCCTGACACATGCAGATCAAACGGCATCCGAGGGGAGTATCCACGCATCCGTATGTGTAGGGTGGCAGCATCACACATACCCCCTCCCCCAAAATATGGCCTTGCTCCCTGGAGGGGCCTGCCCTGCCCCACACTCGGGGATCCAGAGTTGCAGGCCCACAGCCTCAGCCAGTCCTCCACGGCCCACGGCCCACTGTGTGCAGCGGTCTTACCGGGCTCAGTCCTCCTGGTCACCAGTGTCTCCGTGGAAGCTGCCTGAAAAGCAGCGGTCTTAATCCCAAGTTCGGGGAAAGGGCACAAAATGGTTCCCTGATTGGCATTAGGAATTCAGAGTTCCTAGGAGGCTCCTGCCCTGTCGTCTAACTTCTTAGAAAAGACCCGCAGGTGTCCAGTCCCACTAACTGTGCGAGCCCGGCCCTGCCTGTTTCCCAAAGCCCCTGTGAGAAGCAGGCTCCAGGGGTCCGCGTTCCAGGTCTGAGCTCTGCGTCCAGGGTTCATCCCGGCACCTGTCCCTGTGCAGGTTGGGCAGGTGCCGCCTGCGTCTCCGCGTTCTCCCCGCTGTGGCTCCAGAGATGCAGATATCTGGCGAAAGAGCCGGGCGCAGGGCCCGCCATCGGGGCCCCTCCGCCGTCCGAGAAAGCGCGTGGCACTGCCAAAATGGCTGCCACCCTGAGTTTACATAGCGGCCGCACCGTCACCTGATGGGTGTGGCGCCCAGTCACTGTGGAGCGGGAAAGCTCGCGCGGTCTCCCTGAGGCTCCCGCCCTTCGTCCCTCTGCAGTACGCGGTCATCCCGTCGCCCCGAGCCCTCTGACGCCACCGTGTGGCCAAGGACCCCTGGTACTTCCACTGGCCCGACCATCATCAGGAGGCACTTAGTAGCTGCAGGGCTATGGATTTGCAAAGTACTCCCATCTCCTTGCCATTCCCCGTCTCCTTCCCCCAAGCCGTGGGCCTCAGGAAGTAGGGCGATGGCCGCCCCGCAGTATTCCCGCCCTGTGCTTGACTGAAGTCCCTTTTGGGGATGGCTGTGGCCCAGTCAGCGAACAGGTGGATGGCGAGTGCTTTGTTTGCCTGTAAAGCCTTTCCTCAGTTCTTCATGCTGGTAAGAGCTAGGCGGTGCTGTTCGCAGGGGGTGGGAGGGGCAGGGGGGTCGGGGAGGCCATGTGGGCTGGAGGGATCGATGCGAGTAGCCAGAGGGTGCGCGAGCCAAAGGGCCTGCATCGCTGTGGACCTGGTGTCGTCCTGCGGTTCTGCATCTTCCAACACTTAGGATCATGCTGTTGGCTATGCTTCTTAATTCTAGGGTGAGTGTTCTGGGCAGTGTGCCCCTATTTTTCTCAGGGTGTGGGCTCTCCAGTCATGGCTCCAGTGCCTCAGGGTTCGTCAGGGGACCTGTGGCTCCATCTTTCGTTCCGTGTTTCCGGCTGGGATGGAGTTCAGCGGGCCCGGGGAGAGGGGGTGCAGGGCCCAGTCCTTCCACGGGGTGTGCGCCGCCCACGGCCTTCCTGGCAGTTCATCTACGACCCCGTAATGCGTGGTGCCCCCACGTGCCCATGTCAGGGAGTGTGTTGTCTTCCATTATCCTAGGACAGCTCTGTCCTGTTGTTCAGCCCTTTGCCTGGCTGTCCTTCCACCAGGATGGTTTGGTGACTTGGCCAGTCTATGGGTGTCCCGTCCCACAATCGTGAGTATGCAGGGAGGTGGAGGGTGCATCTGTCCTTTGAGGGCCACCAGAGGTCTACTTGCTGAGGCTGTGGGTTTCCTGGCCTGTAATTTGTGGTGTTAGGGATGGCATTGGTGGGGGTTTGGCACAGGTGCCCTGGGGTCTGTCTGTGCTTGTCTGCAAGGCCTTGAGGAACTGAGAATGTTTGAGACTTCTGGTCAGCATGTCCCATGGAGCTGCTGCTACGCTTTTTGCTGTGAAAGACTGTGTCTCCAGGAGCAATGGGATTGGTGCCCAGATGCCAGTGGCAGTGATGGCGCTATTCTGGAGAAGCAGAGATCTGTGGCTCTTTTCACTGGGTATCATGGTTTCCTAGAGGGTGCAGATCATGGTGAGAAGTTTTGGTCATCTGCTCTGTGTCCACAGGGATTAGAGGTGGTGAGAGTGCAGAGCCCCCGAGTTCCTCTGGTGGGGCCCCTCTGCTCAGTTCCAGGGTCCAGAGTGGAGGGGTTTGGGCTCCATATTCTCTCCCATAAGACCCCTAACCGCACTCACCAAGTGCAGAAAGCCCTGAGGGTGTAGGATCCTCTGTGTTGGCCAGGCGGTGTCCCACTATGCGCTCAGGACCACATAGGCAGGGAGTGCTGCTCTTGTGTGTCCTGCAGCGCGCCTGCAGGGAGTTTCTCCCATGCCCTCGGCAGTGCTGTCCAGGATGTTGTTGCTGTCCTTTTCTGCCTCTCTGTGCATTCCCCCTCCCACTGTGATGTCTTTGTGGGGATTCTGCGGTGTGAGTGACTTCAGGGTCCTGTTTCCTGAGAGCGGGAACGCTGCTTCCCGTGATGGCAGTCTTCTGCCTGTCTCTGGGAGCCTTCCCATAGATCGTGGTGGCGAATGTCACAGATATGTCCTGAGAAGCATGTTGTAGTCGTGGGCCGCTGCCGCCATCTTGTGGCGATTCTGGTAATAGCACCTTAATGTCGGTCAGCGGGAGGTCTTGCGGTGTTTGCTTGGCAGTCAGTGACTATTAGTTTTGATGTGTTGGTCCTGTGTGTTCTTGCCTCCGGACGGACTTCCTGGAGGTGGTCCATCGTTTTAGAGGCAGGTGGGCTCTGTCCCTGATGAGATGAGGCAGGGGTGCTGTGGCATTCATGGTCATGCCGTTTTGTCTGTGTCTCTGTGTCTCCTGCATGCAGTGTGTGATGCCTTAGCATGTCTCTGGTGTGCAGTGGGCTGTTTCATGGCTGTACATGTCTATGTCTTAGAAGCCACTTTCAAAGACAGCAGACATAAGGAAGCGGGGTTCTGTGAAGACATAGAGAGGCTGTCTGAGTCCTCAGTCTCTGAGTGTGCACAGTGATGGCATCCTTGTTAGCCATTTCCCTGAATTCTGGATGGATGTTGTTCTTGAACATGCGAGTTTCCTGACTGTGCCATAGTGCCCTGACTTTTCTGGGCCAGGAATGCACAGTGTGCCTAGGGTTCAGTTTTCAGAGTAGGTGTCTTCCTTCTGGGTGTGATTGGGAGCGATGAAAAGAGGTGTCTGGTCTAGGGGCCTGCTCTGTTTTCCTGCTGTGTGACTTAGCCTGTGAGGTCAGCAGATATTCTGTCTCCTGGCTGCTGTCCCCTGAGCCTTGTCATCTGAGGAGGCTGCAGCCTATTATGTGAAGGGTGGCCCATAGCCCCTGTTCTTTCCCTGTGACTATGTTCCTGCTGTGGTAAGGCAGGTGATCTTTCAGGTCCAGGATTCAAGGTGTGGCCCTGCTGGTATTCTGATGGGCTGTTCCTGATGTAGGGCACGGTTTTCCGTTTCCAGCAGCACTGACCTTTCTGCTCTGTGCCTTCACTCCCCTGGGTGGTTAGCCTTAGCAGCTCTGGTGCTCATTGGCCTCCAGATTGGTGTTCTCCCCATGCAGTTGACGCCTGCCCCTCACCGGCCCTCATGGCCTTCTGTGATGTCCTGTTGGGTTTGGGCATCTCCTACAGCTTGAGGATCTCCGGTTCTGTGGGTTTGTCCCCTGTGACACCGCTCTTGTCACTGCTGTGTGTGGCTGCTTTGTCTGCCAGAGCTTGTGTGTTTCTTCATGTGTGTTATTGGCTTGGTTCTGGAGAGAGTCATGGAGGGTAAAAAAGGGGCAGGCACGTCCATTTCTAGTTCCCTGCCATGTACCCTGTATTGGCCATAGGTGCTGCATCCAGCCTCAGCATGCGTCCTGGCCTGGAATCGTGCTGGTGCCTGTGTGGCTTGCAGGATGGGTCTGGTTCCACTGATAGTTGCCAGTCTGGCCTGGGCTTGCAAGGTGACGAGGTGCTGTCAATCCCTTTCCCGCGGAGCGCCCATGTTCCTTAGGAGTTCTGGCAACGTCTACATGCTGCCATCTTGTGGCCATTTCTGGGAACTGCATGTCCTCGCAGGGAGCTGGGCTGATGTGTTATCTGTACTGACTGGCTTTAGAGTGTTACGTCATTCAGATGCCAGCTGATTTTGAAGGTCTCTCGCAAGTACATGTTGTAAGTGACAGGGAAACTGAATTTCTGCTCTTCCTCTGTTGCTGGCTTGGCTCTGATGGACCATGCCAGTGCCAAGCGCTATCTGTGTGACTGGCTTGGAAGCTGTCATGGAAGTAGCTTCCCTGTTCCCTCTGTGCTTGCGCAAATGCTGCTGAGGTTTCCTCTGGTCGGAGGTTTTGGTACTGTGGGATTGTGTGGTCAGGCACTCGGCATGGTTTCAGTCTCTGCTGAAAATGACAGCCGTGCCCTCTGCCGCAATTCCTGTGTCTTGTTTCTTTACTCTCGTTCAGTTCCGCAGATGGAGGGGCTGAAGGTGAGGGAGATGGAGAGGGAGGGCAAAAGATAGCAAGAGGAGCAGCTTTGCAAGACTCCTTATTGTTCTTCCCTACTAAGTGACTTATGCTTTGACTATTAAATGTGCTCTTTATAGGAATAGAGCAGACGTCCCATCCCTGGGACTGGCACTTGTTCCCCGCTGCTACAGCGGCCAGAATTGATCTTGTGTGGTTCCTTTCTGGTAGGATGAGATTGGCCCTTTCGCAAAGCCAATTGCGCTGATGGCTTCCAAGTGCGGACTGCTGCTGCCATCTTGTGGGCACTTCGGGGGATTGCATCTCAGGGGCAGAGAACGGGAAAGCTTGCTAGCTGCTGCGCCTTGGCTTCAGTGCGGGGGAGGGCTTCCTGCTGTCCCTTAGTTGTGATTTTCGATCCTACATTTACTCCCAAGTTGAGAAGTTGGACAGACATTTTGGCTAGTTCAGCTCATGAGGCTGCAGTGCTGCGTGCCTCCATTTCTTGACATCCCGTGTACTTTGGGTCGGTGCTTACAAGGAAAGCTGGGTATAGCGCTCCGCGTCCTGTTCTATGCAGGGCTGCTCTCTTCGTTTTTTGGGGAACAGGCCTTATGGGCAGCGGCATGGAGAGGAAAATGAAAGGTGTCTCTGTTAGTTCATCTTCTCTGTACAGCTTTCCTTTCTTCCTTTTGACAGAGATCGGATGGGAGGGGAAAAGGGAGGGGGACAGTCCCTGATAGCGCTTCTCTTCTGTGTACCAGCCAATGGGGGCCTGTGCTGCCACACTGCTCGTTGCCCTTTTGGGGAACAGGATCGCAGGCTCTGCGGTTCACTGCCTGTGGCTGGCTCCATAGATCTGCCCCTGCCTGGGCTGCCCCTGCCCCGTCCAAGACTGCTGCCTATTGCCCCAAGGCAAGCCGTGGTCCAGCGCCTGAGCTACACACTGTGGTCTGTGCTGCCATCTTATGGCCATCTCTCGGTACTACACCTCCGTTCAGGTCAACGGGCACGCTGGTTGACTGTGGGAGCCTGACTGCCGGGTCCTTTCCAGCACTTGGTCTCTCCAGCATCTGCTTGCTGTGGCGTTCATTGACTGCTTTTTCCCGGAGCTGCAAAGGATTTGTGCTTTGCACCCTTCCGGTTCTCGCTTCTTCAGTCTCGGGTGCTGTGACTGCAGGAAACCTTGTGTGTCTGCCTTCAGAGCAGCTGTAACGGCTGACGGAGGCTTTGCTCCGGTTTGGACATAACGGTTCCTTTGCTTTGCTGCCTCATCCAGCTTTGGGGCTCTGTGCCTGCGCTGTATGCATTCAGCGCTGTTGTGGTGGCTGCTGAGCGTGAGAGCTGTGTGTGTCACCCTGCTCTTCCTCTGTGTCACTTTACTTCCCTTTCTCAGAGAGGGTGGGATGGGTAAAGATAGTGGGACAGGTGTCAGTGCCCTGTTGTCCCCCCTGCACCCACAAAAGGGTCTCTGCATCACAAGTCTGAGCTGCTTGACCGGTGTGGGGATCCAGCCAGCAGTCCTTGCTTCATGGGCAGGTTGTCAACCCACTGAGCTATAGACACCTGGCTTGGTGGTGTGTGCTCACATCGTGGGGCAGCCAGGGTTTTCCCGAAGCAGGACTTTGCTATGTGTGTGTCTGCTGCCGTCCTGTGGACATTTCTGGGACTTGCATCTTAGTGCAGTTTACTAGGTCCACTGCTTTACTATGGGGACATCTCTGTCTCTCATGTGACAGAGTTCTGTCATCCTGGCATGTGACTGTTCTTCCTGTGCCCAACGACTCCATGTCCTAGATACCCATGAAGGAGGTCTTGATGTGCATTTCCTGTCCTGTCTGTCTTTGTTGCTTTGAGAACAGGAAGTGCTTCCTTTCAGAGGAAAAAGCAGTGCTCTTGCTTGAGGTTTGCTTCCCTGTGGTTCGGGTGGTCGATCTGTTGGTTGCTGTGATTTCTCCTGATTCCATAGGCTCTGGTGCCACGTGGTTTCTCTTCTGTGCCGTCCAAATGGTTTCATATGCTGTTGAAAGAGGCTGTATACCTCTATGTGGTTTCCCTTGTGACCTTTGTCTTCTCTTTTGATATGGATGGAGAGGATGGGAGGAAAAAAAAAAAGAGAGGGAGGCAAGTACCCCTTTGTGAGACCCAAAGGTGGGCCACAATTGTGAGCCCAGCATTCACCCTTGCCGGGAATTGAACCGGTGGCTTTTTGGTTTCCTCTCAGGTGGTTATTGCACTGAGCCACAGCAGCCGGTGAGGGCTGTGGCTGCCTACTGTGCTTAAGGCCTTAAGTGCTTTGCGCTGTAGCCCATCACAGAGTATGGCTTCTGACTGTGTGCTGCTGCTGCCGCCGTGTTGTGGGTTTGTCTGTGGCTCCGTTCTAACTCTCCATGCCAAGGAGGACTGGTTTGCTGTGGGAGCTGTGCTGCCCTTCAATGTGGAACATTCTGTTTGTGAAATAGCTTCTTGTTCTTGATGTGTCATGCAGCTGCATTTCAGTATCGCCAGGGATGGGGGCTTGTATCTTGCCCCTCTACTGTGCTGAGCAGTTTCTTGGCTACAGCTGTGGGAAGTTCGGCATTGTAGACGGCCAGGCAGTCGTGACGGTTTCACGTGGCTTTGCAGCGCATTTGGTCAATAGGTCGCTACAGCTGCATGACTGGTGAGGCGCTGATCCTGTGTTGCTTGGCATTCGCCCAGTTTCTACTGTGCTCTTCACTCTGGCAAGTTGAGGCCTATGTGTGTGTTCAGCCGCTCTTCTGGACAGCTTTCTTCTGCTGACTTTCTGAGAATAAGGAATGGAGGTAAAAGTTGGGGGCGATCTGCTGCTTTCTGTGGCATGTCCTGAAAAGGGAGGGTGTGGCAGTCCCTGTGTGTGTTGCCTTACAGGGGACTGAACCGGCAACTCGTGGAACTGCAGGTTGCGTCCTAGCCCACAGGGCCACAGTGGCCCGTGTGGCTCAGGGGCTTTGCGATGAGATGTTGATACTTGGATGGTCCGGAAATCGGAACTTCATGGGCTCCAGCTGGGTGATTTCCCCTTGTGCGTCTCTGCTGCCATCCTGTGGGCATTTCACTGCACTGCAGGTACTTTCCTGTGCCGTCTCTGACATGTTTGCCCTGGTGTGGTCGTTGTCCTTCAGTTCTGGGTGTGCAGGGAGTCTGAAATTTGGTTTTTGCTGCTGATTTCTGCAAAGTGCTATGTAAAACTCTGTTTCAGCCAGTTTCCTGTTTTCCATTTCCCAGTGACATTTGTCTCCCGTACCAGGAGAGCCGATGTCATCTATGACGTCTGCGCCTTCCCTGTGGTGACAACTGAGGATTCTGCCTCTTGGTTGTGCCTTCCTGAGGGTTGCTTCAGGTCCCTTGGTACAGAAGATTTTGGCATTGTGTGCTTCTGTGGCGTTTCTTTCTGCACAGTTTCTGTTACTGGGCGAGAGAATAGCCTCCTGTGCTTATCTCCCCAGGCTGCAGAGGTTGCTCAGAGAAGGCCAGTCCGCAGGAGAATGCCTGCTCCCTTCCGTGTCCTCAGAGTTTTGGTGGTATCACGGTCCTTTGGTTTTGAGGCGTGCTTGTTTGCTGCTTCTGCCTCTTGGCCCTGCTTTCTTCCCTTGCTGGACAGTTTGTGCCTTGTAGGGGGGTTTCTGGGTACTGTATCTGCTCCTTGTTCCTGATGCTACACAGAGACTGCCCTTGTCTGATGTGTGCCTGGTCACCTATCCATGACGCTCGTTCCTGAGCTGCGTTGCCTGCATCGGTCCTGCTCCACTGAGGATGTGTGGCATTTCAGTTCCCCTTGCACCATTTGTTACGGTGTCACACGCCATGATTTCTGCCTCCTTGTAGAAGGGTGCGGGAGTGTTTAGGCTTCCTCAGGGCTTGGTTATGAGACTGCTGTGAAAGGACACCTGAGGATGCAGACGGCAAAGCCTGGAAGATGGGGGTGAGCGCTGGGGCGCTCCATTGCTGCAGAAATTAGATAGGTCTGGCTTTCAGGCGAAGTGGTGCACACAGTGCTCTTACCCCCCAGGGCTGGTTCCTGTGGCCTCCAGGGTTCCCGTTTGGGTGCATCATGGGGGAGGTATTTCAGTATCTGTCATGGGTGGAGATTCTGTCCGCCAGTGTCCCCTTGCTGGTGGATCCCAGGGCAAGATGACAGGGGAAGCTTTTCTGTGGTCTGTGTCACTGGAGGTAGCTGGCAAGGGTCTAGGGATACTTGAGGAGCAGAGGAGACCCCTGTATGCTTAGGTGTGCTCGGGCACTAGGGAGTGAGCTCTTCCTCTGAGTCCCCTGCAGTGACCCTGTCTGTTATGCTGTCCCAGATCTGTGCCTGCCCTGGTGTGGCCAGGAGGATCAGGTCGTGACTGTTTGGCAGCCGGGCTTGCAAACGAAGAGGTCTGATGCCAGTGGTGCTGGTGATGGTGCCTGTGAGGGGTACGGTGGCCTCCCCTGTTCCTGTGGCTCTGCTGTTGTCCTCTGTGGAGAGGGCTTTTGTTTCTGCTTCTGGAATGTGTGGGCGCAGACCTGAGCGGTGGTGAGATCTCTGACTGTAGTTTCACTGGACAATGTGTAGGCGTGAGGGGGCTACTCCACAAAGCAATGGAGAATTCCGCTTCCCTCGCCACGCTGCAGGGTGCCATGTAGGCACTTGACCTCATGCCAGGGTGGCAGGTGAGGCTGATGCCGACTGCAGCAGTCTTGAGGAAGTTCTGGCAGCCAGGCTCTGAGAATTGCCTGATGGATGTCACAGCTTTGTGGCACTTCTCTTGGATTTGCCTGCTGGACCTGGTGACGCACTGTGCAGCTGCCAGATGATGCAGGGATTTGGGGTGTCTTTACAGCCTTGTTGGCGTGCCTTTCAGAGCCGCCATGTGTGTCTCTGCTGTCCTGTCAGTGTCAGCTGCAGTGGCCAGAAAACCTTCCCTGTACATGACTTTTTTTCCCCTTTGCTTCGGTCCCTTTGACTTGCCATATTTGGCCATAGCATGAAAACCAGTTAGTGCTCCGTAGTAGCCTCTGGTGCCCTCTCTGCATCATGGCCATGCCATGTCTTTACTGAGTCCTGGCTTCCTTGATGTCTTCCTGTGAAAAATGTCCTTGCCCCTGTGAAAAGGAATGGGCCGACATTTCTCAGCTCCTGCTGCTGCTTTGCTGTTGTGGGCTTTCTTTTCCTGTGTCCTCTGCTTGAAATAGCCTCCAGTGTGGATCTTGAGAGCATCTCACAGTGGCTGTGTTGGGGGGGTGTGGTCCCCGGAGGCACCAGAGTACTGGATTCCATGTTCCGAGATGAACATTTCTCTTCTTGTTCCTGTTTCAGCTCCTGTGATGGCCCTGGGTAGCTTTCGGCCTGCATGCACTGTGTGCTGAGATTGGAGACATGCTCCTATAATTGCAGGGTTTGGCTTGGCCCTGGTCCTAAACCTTCTCCTTGACTTACTGTCTGTGGCCAGTTTCCTGACGGCACGTTGCTTAGGGTGAGGGGAAAGGAGGTCTTCCTGCATAGCCCCAACTGAGTGTCAGCCATTGGCACAGGCTGTCCACTCCCCAAATTCACTTAAAACGCCTGGGGAGTTGGAGATGGTGTCCGTGGATGCTGTTTCCCTCGTGCGCTGTGAGTTACTTTGCTGCTCTGCTCTGTCGTTCCCTGTGGTTTTATGAGGGGCCCTGCAGAACTGTCATGTCTTTACAGCTGTGCATACATGTTGGTAGTAGAGGTCACAGCTACCTAGAAAGTCATCCCACACTGTTGGCCAAGAGGAGGGCGTGGGCCCAGCCTCCTGTGATTTCTGTGTTCTCTCCAGGCCTTCAGGTGTCTTACTACTACCCTGCAGTTACACGCGCCCTCTCTCACCATACTTTTGCAGGGTTGTGTGTAACAGCTGATGGGCTTGAGTAAGTTTCCTGTTATGTGACTGCTTGCTGTGCTGGCGATGCAAGCTTACTTTGTCTTGCCTGATTGGTTTCATGGGCTGCAATTCTGGGATTTCAAGTCTAGGTTGATGCAATGTGTGCATGCTATCCAGTGATCAGGCCTCTGTCCATAAATCTGACCTCACTGGTCTCTGCCATGTGCTACGAAAGTTCTGATTGGAACTGGCCACCTTGCACCTGGCCTAATTTCCGTTGTTCTCTGGCATGCAGCGTGTGAGCCCTGGTATTGATTTGTTAGGATCATTTGGAGGGGACTGCCATCTCTGGCCCTGTATGACTGCCTTGCTGTGTATCCATCTCCCCAACTTCTGAGCGAGGGAGTGGGAGGGGGAACCCCAGCCCGAGATGTTCCTGTGCACAGCCCCCTGTCCTGCGTGTCCCTGATGTGGATCCCAGCAGTATCCACAAAGTCTTCCTTCTCTGGGGCTTCGACAGCTGCCGCTTTGATTGTCAAGGTGGTGCTTGCTCCCGTGCTGAGTGCTCCCTTGGGGTCAACAAGGAAGGTTTCTGAGCCCTGCTACTCATCTTGCTCATAGGTCTGCTCTACGCCATGAGTTCCAGTGCTGTTCCCTTCCCTTCTGTCATTTGTCAGGCTTCTGTCATTCTGAAAGCTGTGTCTCTCTTTGAGTGTTGGACACCTGAGGATAGAGCAAAGTGGGTGTAAGGCTTTCTTCTCACTCAATTTCGGCGACTTACATCTTCAATGTCCTGGAAGCAGGGGATGAGAGTTTCTTGCTTTCATAGCAGCTAGGCCAGTTGAGGCTCGGTTTCAGGTGCATTGGCAAATGGGTCACTTGGGTTGAAGTAGCCCCAAAGTCTCCTTGGTTTTGCCTACCCTTTGGAATGCCTCCCGGATTTGTTTTGTTAGTTCCTGTTATAGAGGACAGGATGGGGCAGAAAACAGGGGTGGTGCACACCTGTCAAGATATCTGTCTGCGTCTGCGTGACGGTACTGGGTCGGTACACTGGGATTGGTGCTCTATGCGTCGTATGTGTCCTGTTGGTTACTCTGCCCTGTCTGGCAGCACTTTTCCTATGAGCTACGTTTTCCAGGGCTGGCTGTGTGGGTTGCCATGTGCTCCTCACTTGCTGTCTGGCTCAGACTGTTATATGAAATGCCTCCTGGCTGTGCATTTTGCTTGCTGTGTCGGGTCTGGATTCGGTTCCCAGCTGTCGCTACTGGTGACCAGGACAGCGGGTTAGCTTTTTGACCTTCCATTCATAGCATTCTGTTATTCACAGGCTGGGGCTTCCCAGAAGTGACATAAGAGCTGCGACCTGAACCGTCGCCTAAGAGGCATTATCAGTTGCCCCGTCTCTGTTTGGTTGCTTTTCTCTACCTGTTATCAGGAGAGGAAAACTTTCTCTGTTCCAAGTGCATGTGCAACTGAAAGCTTGCCTTGCCTCTCCGTGTGAGGTCCCAACTGCCACTCTGCTTGCTTTTGTCATGATGGTCACATCTGCTCTGCTGGTGTTTTGCTGTGTTCAGCACTGCCTTGGTGACCTGCTTGGAACAAAACGGTGCATGTCAGTCTGCTTCTCCTGGGCACTTGCTTTCTTTCCTGCCTCTGTCAAGAGATAGGGCAGGAGGCAAAAAGGAAGGGGGACAATGGGCAGCAAACAAGTTGCCTGCTGTGCACCGCCACGGTGGGAATATTAACAAAGTAAAAGTAGGTACCATTGTCCGGAATCGAACAGTGGACTTTCTGGTTCACAAGCAAGTGCTTAGACAACTGAGCTGTCTTCATGTAGCCTGGCTGCATGGCTTCATGAGGTCTTTTTAGGCTGCAGACGTGCATCTTGATGCTCTGCCATGAGCCCCAGCTGCGTGTCAGTGATGCCGTCTTGCAGACACTTTCTGGAACTTCATCTGCGGGGAGGTCAGCAGGAAGCCTGGTTAGCTCTGCCTGCTTTGCTGTGTTTCCTGTGTTTTCTCTCTGTTATTTTCTGACCTGCTCCTTCCTTTCTGCTCTGCTGCGAGTGCATTTACTTTCTTGTAAGTGCATTTTAATGAGAAGGAAGAGGGGTTATGGCTCGCCACACTGCTGGGATTCAGCTCCCATCCGTGATGAACATGGCTCCCGTGATTTCTGTGATTTCTGACGTGCCATGCAGGTTACAGTCCAGTTTCCCATGGGTTTGTGTCATGGTGCCTTCAGTTTTTCCCATTTGGTGACAGTCTGTGATTCTCTGGATTTGTTTTCATGCTTTCCACATAGGTTCTGCTCTTTCTGGCAATTATTGTCATGTATGCACTTGACTTCTCTTCTGAACAGGTCTGTTTTCATTGCTAAGTAGTGGACATGGCTGGAGGGGAAACCACAGGGGAGTGGGGCAGCCATTCCCTTGAGGTCTCTTCACGTGCAGTGACAAAGGGTGCCTCCTGGCTGTGCCTGACGTGTGACCTCACCTGTGATGCACATTGCTTGTGGCTGCTTCATGTTCTTTGGCCAGAAAAAGATTTGTCATTGCAGCACCTGTTCAGTGTTTGGGTTCAAAGACTGTACGTGTCCTGACTACTGCAGAGGGTCGGTTTCCTGGACATGTCCAGGGAGATGAACATTTGCTTGTGGCTGCTTCTTGATCCCCTGCAGGGTATCTCTTCCACTGGCTCTGTCTCTGCCCTCGCTGGGAATCCGGACAGGCACTTTTTGTTCTGCTGCTGCCCGCCAAGTGCACTGGGCCAGAACGCCCTGGGCGGTCCCTGTTCCTTTCTCTTTTGACTTCAGTTGCCTCCTGCCTCAGGCACTTGCCTGTATGGCTTCTCTCTGTGTGTTTCTGCTGAGGTGTCCTGGGTCACTTTGGTCCTCGGTTGTCAGTGTGGGCCATGAGAAAACCTGCATCGCTGTCCTGTCTTCCATTCAGAACATTCTGCCACTCCCCTCCTTGCCTTCTTTGGACCTCCAGTAGAAACTGCAGTGCTCCTTCCATTGGACAGGACTTTCAGGCTTCTCACAGTGTGTTTCCTGTCAGGGGCAGCGACAGCAGAAGTGACCAAGGGAAGGGTGCCTTGTTTGGCTGGGATCAGGTATTTGCTAGGTTTTCTCAGGTTGTGCACAGTTGCTGATGGTTGGGGTCCTGTGAGGGTATTGTCTCCCTGAGTATGTCTGTGACATGTAGCCTATGGGTGCTGGAGGATGGGGCTATGGGGACTGGAAAGAAAGGGGGAGGAGGGAACTGCCTGACTATGACATTCCAGAAAAAGCTACTTGTAGGATATGTGAGAGCACTCCACATAGAGCTTTCTCTGCATTTTCTAATCCCTTCTGTTCTTTGCAAGTTTCACTGGCTACTTTTACTTCATGGATGCTGATGTTGCTCGCTCATATAATGGAGCTTCTTCAATAAACTTACTGGATCCTTACCTGTGTCAACTGTGTCTCCATCAGAGCGCTGTCAGCCACATGGCACTCCCTTTTCCTGAATCCTGTTTCTGTGCTCTCCTCTTAGTCTCCCTGTCACCCTCCTGTAAGATCCCTGAGGTTTCCACAGGGACCTGCACGAGTTGCAGCACTTTGTTCTTCCAGACCTGTCATGAGGTCTGGAAAGGACCTTCTTCTTTGGGGAAAGCTGCTACTTTGAATGATGCTCAGGGTCTCTCAGTGGAGAAGCAAGATGTGGGCAGCAGGTGCTGTGTGCTTCTGTTCCTCTGTGCTGTGCGGTTTTCCATTCCCTTTACAGTGGGGAGGCCAGGACACTTGCTGTGGTTCTCCTCTGGATTCGTACTATGCCCTATGATTACAGGACTTTGGATGTGAGGTGGAAAAAAGGATGAGGATAACTGCTGACAGGTTTCCTCTTGAGCAACCCAGAGCATGACACCTGTGTCAAAAAATTCAATGGAGACCAGCTGTGATTCAAACCCGAGGCTTCCTGTTTCCTAAACAGGCACTCAATCCACTTGGCTGTGCTCACCTGTACTGTTTCGTTTCCTTTTCTAGGTACTGTACAGTGATGTGTGGAGCGTGCTTTCCCCTGCACAGAAACGCTGGGCCGACTCTGTGCTGCTGTGTTGTGGACACGTCAAGGAACTACATGCCTGTGTAGGTAAACACGAGAAGTGCTTTGCCGTTCCTGCTGTGCCTTCTTCTCCTTTGGGTGACTCTGTCATAACAGCTGCTGTGTGTTGCCTTGGCTCCCGGCAACTGCGTTTCAGAGGTCATGGGGAAGAGGGCTGCCTGTTCTGCCTCTCCCTGCACTGTCTCTGCTACTTGTCATGAACGCGCTGGGTGTGATTTCTTTGTGCTTTGTTGGCTGTGGCATTGTTCACAGAGGGTCGGTGACACAGACGCTTCTTTATTTTGGCTCCTGAGGGCCTGGTACTCCATGTTTCCAGGTCCCTGTGCTCTGCATTGTGTCCGCTGCTGCTGAGTATGACTGCCCTGTGTGTGTTCCACCTCACATCTGCACTGCTGTCCTTCATGACCGTTCCCGTCCCTGCTGGGTGCAGGGACAAACACTGTGACAGCCATCAACGTGTGTTTCTGTGTCCTACGATGTTGAAAGGAGCCTAGTGCGGTGACCCATGCATGTGTCCTCTCCAGGCAGACCTCTTCTCTGTGGGGACTTTGCCTTCTCTTACCTGACAGTGCTCTGTTAGTCCAAGAACATACTGTGACTTGTGTTTTTAGCCTGTGCATATCTTGAATCTTCTGCCGGAACACTCTAGCTCCGCCACTGTTGTGAGATCCACTACGTGACTGCAAGGATGTTGGCGACTGAGGGTATAATGCAATGGTGGTCCAGGTTGCTGGCCCACCACAGGGACTTCACCGCTGGCCATTTGGCCTGTGGAATGGCCATCTCTCCACTGAGCTGCAGTGGGCTGTGCATCTCCTGGAGCTTCCTGTTGGGGACTCTTAGCCCTCTCTCTCTGGTGCTTGGGAATGAGGGCTACTCCCGGTCTGTTTCTGCTGCTGCCGCTTACCCAAGCGGTGTATGATTGTCTTCGGTGCATGATTGCCCATGCAAATACCCATTACGGCAGCTTACCTGTCGAGGCCTGCCTTCAGAGCAGTGTGGTCTCTGCCATTTAGCTTCCTGCAGGTGATGAGGTAGGCGTCCGCTTCGCTTGCAGCCCAGAGGACTTTGCACTCCCGCACTCTCCATTTCCTGAGTGTCCTCGGCTATGGCAGCTCAATATGGTTCTTTGCCTTGCTGTAAGCCACTGTGCTGCCTGGGACGTGTCGCTCCACGGGAAGGACACACTGTTTCTTGGCTTCCTTGGGTCATGACGCTCTGGGAACGTATGACTCTGTCTCGCGTTCTCGCTAACAGGTTGGCTCCGCTTTCACTAGGACTGTTCTGCATGTCCCTTGGCTCTCAGTCCTGATGGCTTCTCTTTCTTGACTTATGGAGAGGTGTGGAGGGTGTGAAAAGCGATAGGTGACAACCCCCAAATGGCCATCTCTGCTGTGCTCCCAAAAGGCAACGATGGGCAACTGCAGACGGCTGTGCTCTAACCAAGACCTGAAATGAGGCCTTCAGGGTTCCTGGGCAAGTGCTTCGTCCACTCAGCCACCATGGCCTCAGCTGAGCTCACAGCTCACACAGATGCTCTTTAGTGCCCACTGCATAGCCACTTCATCAGTGGCCTCCATGGGCATCCCATCGGGAACACTTGACGTTGGTGCAAGCTGACAAACTCATCATCCCGCAGGTGCTTGGCACCTCACCGGCTGCTCCCAATTCTCTGTCTCTTGCCTCTTCGCAATTCATGTCTCTCTGCTGTGGACCTCTGACCAGCAGGGTCCAGGGACATGCCAAGGATATGAGGAAGTGCTCACAGATTGCAAGACTCCTGCAGAGAGGAGGGGACTAGGCTGGCCAGTTTCTACCGGAGAAAGTGCAGTGTGCCCCAGCCTGAGTAGGCTTCTCCTGATTTCTTTTGTGTATTGCGTCCAAGACAGTTCTGATTCATTGTGCCAGTCATTGCTTTCTATGATTTCTACTTTCATGTCACGGGAAACACTGTCACATGTGCATGCACGAGAAGGAGAACTCATGTAGCCACATTCTGTTCCTATAGATTGTATCAGATTAGGCTGTAGAACAGAGCTTCAAGTTTGTGCGCTGCACTCATGCTGCTTTCCCCCAAGGCTGAGGGGGTCCTTCACCAGAACACAAGCTGCTCTGCAACTTCACATTGACAGACCCGTTTCTGCACAGGGAATAGGCGCGCTCCCAGCGGTTCCCAAAATCCTTCGATGAGCATCCTGGCTCACCATTTCCTACGGCAAGGACTGAGCCTTTGAAGGACTGCTTTCCTGATGTGCGCCTCTTCTGGAATTCCAGCTTTCTGAAGGTAGAGTGAATATTGCTATCATGTAGCATTGCTGTGTACGTTTACGGTTACCGGTGAGGGTTCGGGAGTTCCTGTTCCTGCTGCCGCGTGCCTCTGCACTTGCAGTGCAGTGCTGACTGATACGGATGGGTGCCTGTCTGGTTGTGATTGCTTCCTCTCATGGTCTTGTCTGCCTGCCTATCAAATGTATCATTGCATCCAGGTGGTGATTTCCCGATTCCATGACTTTGGTCAGTCTAAAGGTCATCAGTGCTGTATTGCCTTGCCAGCTTGTCACAGATAACAGTTCCTCAGGCCATGGCTACCAATTTACCATGCTTTGGCCAATACGTTGTAAACTCTAGGAACTGTGGTTTATAAAGTCCAGGCAACCTGGTAATACAGTCCCTTTAGTTTCATGCATTTCTGTTGGGCACCACGTGACCTCGCTGTGACTGCCCGGTTGCCATCTTGTCTCCGAGGCACTGGGTATTGCTGAATAGGTTTCCTGGTTATATTCGCCGTGTCACCAATTAGCAGTTCTGTAGCTGCTAACATGACACTGGTTCTCAGGGAACCAGGTACTGGTCACCAAATACCCTGCTCCAGGTCACAAGATTACATTGCTTGTGGCACCTGGCAATCTGGAATTGGCCGCCAGGTCACCATGTCTTTGTTATTACATCTCTGGGCATCGGTTCAGAGATGGGCCGTTTCTAGTTTAAAGGTCACGTGTGACTTGTTCCCTGCTGATCTGCTGCTGGTTCATGACACACTGGTAATGCTTTCCAGCTACCACTACTTGCCTAGCAGGTCAAGGCTTTCGACTCACTGGTCACCATGACGTGGTTACCGCGCTCCTCCATTATGAGACCCCGGAATCCTTGCAGTGGTTGTTAGAGAACCTGGAACTACTTATCATGTATTCTGTTCCCCATGACATTGTATGCAGATTATGGTTAGCAGGCTACTTCATAAGCACTCTGAGGTTACTGTGTAATAGAAACTAGATCTACCTGTATTAGGTACTCGTGTTAGCTTTTGGTACTGATGTTTAGCCAATTACCTCTGGACTGGTCCTGGGATACCTGCTGCTGATTTTCTGGTTACTTGGTACTGTTCGGGTCAATAGTTGTTCTGTTTCTGCTTGCCAGGTATCGGTTCTCAGGTTGTCAGGTATCTGTTCCCAGTTAGTGTGGTACTGCAAGACTGGTTACAGTGACAAGATTTCCCCGTCACATTGATGTGTTGTTGCACTCGTTGATAGTGGGAACCTGGACTGCCAATTCCCTGTCTTGTGCCATGAGGCTAAGACACTGCCTGTCTCCGCTTCTCTGTCTCATACTTCCATTGTCTGACTCTCTTCCCTGTGTTTCGCGCATATCGCTGCCCTTTGTCACTACACAGTAAACAGCTGTTCCTGATTTCAAAAGACTTCGGTGGTGATGAAAGATGAGGGGACATGCCAGCAACAGCCTTCCTTTCATTCTGTTTCTTATCTTCACACTGAGGCAAAAAGAGCATTTAGGGCAAGCCCCATACTCAAACACCAGGCTCTCGGGTTACCAGGCAGCCACTTTTTCTACTGAGCCAAACCTGCGTGGCCTGCTGCTGCATGCATCATGGGAAATCTTCAGTGCTCATCAGGGCTGCTGCCCACTACTGCACACTGTCTGTCTCAGTGCTGCCGTCTGGTAGACAACTGTGGTAACTATAGGTAATTTCTTGTCAGCCTGTATCCTGGCTTTGGTCACCAGGAAGCCTGGTATTGCTAATAAGGTAACCACCACAGAACCAGCTGATTTCCTCCTGGATTCCCCGTTACCTGTTGAGTCTCACTGCACAGGCCATAAACTGCCATTTCCCTTTCTTGTGTCCCTACTCTCCTGCTTTCTGCTCCTACTGTCTACATTTGGTTCTCCCATCTTGCACATGTCACACCACTTATGAAACAGATGATGCACAGTACTCCAGATTTAATTAATTTTGGAGTGATGACATGTGTGGGTAAGGAACTCTGACAGGCCAGGGTTTTAGGGTCAGGGTTTAGGGTTTAGGGTCAGGGTCAGGGTCAGGGTCAGGGTTAGGGTTGGGGTTAGGGTTAGGGTTAGGGTTTAGGGTTAGGGTTAGGGTAAGAGTTAGAGTTAGGGTTAGGGTTAGGGTTAAGGTTTTAGGGTTAGGGTTTTAGGGTTAGGGTTAGGGTTTTATGGTTAGGGTTAGGGTTAGGGTTAGGATTAGGGTTTAGGGTTAGGGTTAGGGGTTAGGGTTACAGTTGGGTTAGGGTTATTGTTAGGGATTAGGGTTAGTGTTAGGGTTGTGGTTAGGGTTAGGGTTAGAATTAAATAAAGAAAAATAAAGTACACAACTTTAGAGTTATACTTTCAGAAACCTCAATCTCTACGTGTGTATTCTACAGAAATTCCACGGTTGGCCATGACACGCAGTGAAGAAAAACAATATCCCATCAGAGAGAAGTAAGCTCTGGCTCATTTGACAAGAGAAAATGAATGGGTTTGTACAGCGTGAACTGTTGTGTTGCTTCATTAAACTGACATTACTATCATATTGTTGATATAGAACACAGCGTTATGGTCATTAAATTGGATGGTCAAAAGGGATAGAAAGGAAACATCTGTGAAGTATGCCATCACAAAACTCATATTTCTAATCACTTTTCCCTATAGTTTACCACACTGCACATTAAAGTACGCTGAAAACAGGAGTTTCCGGGAAACTACAACTCTACTCTTTACACGCTAGGATTCCACAGTCAACCTTATGGCTCAATAGTGGAAAACAATATAGTGACATCTGCATGAGGGCTCTGACTCTTAGAATTATTAGAGAAGTGAATGAGTTTTTTACAGTGTTAATGGTATGCTGCTTTTTGAAACTTCACCTTCCTTGCTTATGTTTGAGAAAGAAAACAGCCATATGTTAATTTCAAAGAAAGGTTAAACAGAACAGAGAGAAACAATCTTTGTACATGAGGATCACACCAACCTCAGCATTAGTAATGAATTTCCTATGTATAGGATTAGATTATGCATTAAATACATAAATATATTAGGGTTAGGGTTAGGGTTAGGATTAGGGTTAGTATTAGGCTTAAGCTTAGGGTTAGATTTACAGTTAGGGTTAGGATTAGGGTTAGGGTGAGGGTAAGGGTTAGTCTTAGGGTTAGGGTTACGGTTAGGGTTAGGCTTAGGGTACAGCTTAGGTTTAAGGTTAGGGCTAGGGTTAAATAAATAACAATAAAAGAAAAATAAAGTACAAACCTTTAGAGGAATTCTTTCAGAAAACTCAATCTCTACGTGTGTACTCTACAGAAATTCCACGGTTCACCATGACACGCAGTGAATGAAAACAATATACCATCAGAGAGAAGTAAGCTCTGGCTCATTGGACAAGAGAAAATGAATGAGTTTGTACAGTGTGAACTGTCATTTTTCTTCATTAAACTGACATTACTATCATATCTTTGATATAGAACACAGCGCTATGGTCATTAAACTGGATTGTCAAAGGGGATCTAAAGGAACCCTCTGTGAAGTATGCCATCACAATACTCTCACATTTCTAATCACTTTTCCATATAGCTTCCCAAACTGCACATTAAAGTACGCTGAAAACAGGAGTTTCTGGGAAACTACAACTCTACTCTTTACACTCTAGGATTCCACAGTCAACCTTATGGCTCAATAGTGGAAAACAATATAGTGACATCTGCATGAGGGCTCTGACTCTTAGAATTATTAGAGAAGTGAATGAGTTTTTTACAGTGTTAGCTGTACTGTTGCTTTTGGAAACTTGATCTTCCTTGCTTATGTTTGAGAAAGAAAACAGCCATTTGTTGATTTCAGAGAAAGGTCAAAGAGAACAGAGAGAAACAGTCTCTATACATGAGGATCACACCAACCTCAGCATTAGTAACGAATTTCCTACATAAAGGATTAGATTAGGCATTAAATTACACAACTATATTAGGGTTAGGGTTAGAGTTAGTGTTAGGGTTAGGGTTAGGATTAGGGTTAGGCTTAGGGTTAGGGTTAGGGTTAGGCTTAGGGTTAGAGTTAGGGTTAGGCTTAGGGTTAGGGTTAGAGTTAGGTTTAGGCTTAGGGTTAGGGATAGGGTTAGGGGTAGGGATAGAATTAGGGTTAGGGTTAGATAAATAAAAATCAAAGAAAAATAAAGTATGCAACTTTAGAGGAATGCTTTCAGAAACCTCAATCTCTACGTGTGTATTCTACAGAAATTCCACGGTTCGCCATGACACGCAGTGAATTAAAACAATATACAGTCAGAGAGTAGTAAGCTCTGGCTCATTAGAAAAGAGTAAATGAACGGGTTTGTACAGCGTGAACTATCGTGTTGCTTCATTAAACTGATGTTGCTATCGTATCGTTGATGTAGAACACAGCGTTATGGTAATTAAACTGGATGGTCAAAAGGGATAGAAAGGAAATATCTGTGAAGTATGCCATCACAAAACTCATATTTCTAATCACTTTTCCCTATAGCTTACCAGACTGCACATTAAAGTACGCTGGAAACAGGAGTTTCCGGGAAACTACAACTCTACTCTTTACACTATAAGATTCCACAGTCAACCTTATAGCTCAATAGTGGAAAATAATATAGTGACATCTGCATGAGGGCTCTGACTCTTAGAATTATTAGAGAAGTGAATGAGTTTTTTACAGTGTTAGCTGTACTGTTGCTTTTGGAAACTTGATCTTCCTTGCTTATGTTTGAGATAGAAAACAGCCATTTGTTAATTTCAAAGAAAGGTTAAACAGAACAGAGAGAAACAATCTTTATACATGAGGATCACAACAACCTCAGCATTAGTAATGCATTTCCTATGTATAGGATTAGATTATGCATTAAATACACAAATATATTAGGGTTAGGGTTAGGATTAGGGTTAGTATTAGGCTTAAGCTTAGGGTTAGGTTTCGGGTTAGGGTTAGGGTTAGGTTTAGGATTAGGGTGAGGGTTAGGTTTAGGCTTAGGGTTAGGGTTAGGGTTAGGTTTAGGCCTAGGGTTAGGGTTACGGTTAGCGTTAGGCTTAGGGTACGGCTTAGGTTTAAGGTTAGGGTTAGGGTTAGTGGTAGGTGTAGGGTTAGGGTTAGGGTTAAATAAATAACAATAAAAGAAAAATAAAGTACACAACTATAGAGGAATTCTTTCAGAAAACTCAATCTCTACGTGTGTACTCTACAGGAATTCCACGGTTCACCATGACACGCAGTGAATGAATACAATATACTGTCAGAGAGAAGTAAGCTATGGCTCATTGGACAAGAGAAAATGAACTGGTTTGTACAGTGTGGACTGTCGTGTTGCTTCATGAAACTGGCATTACTATCGTATCGTTGATATAGAACACAGCGTTATGCTCATTTAACTGGATGGTCAAAAGGGACAGAAAGGAACCATCTGTAAAGAATGCCATCACAAAACTTTCACATTTCTAATCACTTTTACATGTAGCTTACCAGAATACACATTAAAGTACACTGCAAAAATGGAGTTTCTGGGAAAATACAACTCAACCTCTTTACACTCTTGGATTCCACAGTCAAACTTATGACTCAATACTGGAAAACAATATAGTGACATCTGAATGTAGGCTCTGGCTCTTAGAATTATTAGAGAAGTGAATGAGTTTTTTACAGTGTTAACTGTACTCCTGCTTTGGTCAACTTGATCTTCCTTGCTTATGTTTCAGAATGAAAACAGCCATTTGTTAATTTCAAAGAAATGTCAAACAGAGCAGAGAGAATCAATCTCTATACAGGAGGATCACACCAACATCAGCATTAGTAATGAATTTCCTATGTATAGGATTAGATTATCCATTAAAGTAGAAAACTATATTAGGGTTAGGGTTAGAGTTAGGGTTAGGTTTAGGGTTAGGGGAAGGGGAAGGGATAGAGTTAGGGGTAGGGTTAGGGGTAGAAGTAGGGGTAGGGGTCCGGGTTTGGGATAAAAAATAAATAAAAAATATAATAAAGTACACAACTATAGAGGAACATGTTCAGAAACTTCAATTTCTACATGTGTACTCTGCAGGAATTCCACGGTTCACCATGATATGCAGTGAATGGAAACAATGGAACGTCAGAGAAATGGAAGCCCTGGCTCATTGGACAAGAGATAATGAACGAGGTTGTACAGTGTGAACTGTCGTGTTGCTTCATGAAACTGACATTACTATCGTATCGTTGATATAGAACACATCTTTCTGCTCACTAAACTGGATGGTCAAAAGGGACAGAAAAGAACCATCTGTGAAGTATGCCATCACAAAACTCTCACATTTCTAATCACTTTTACATATAGCTTCCCAGACTACAAATTAAAGTACACTGCTAACAGGAGTTTCCGGGAAACTACAACTCTACCTCTTTACACTCTAGGATTCCACAGTCAACCTTATAACTCAATGGTGGAAAACAATATAGTGACATCTGTATGAGGGCTCTGACTCTTAGAATTATTAGAGAAGTGAATGAGTTTTTTACAGTGTTAACTGTACTGCTGCTTTGGGAAACTTGATCTTCCTTGCTTATGTTTGAGAAAGAAAACAGCCATTTGTTGATTTCAAAGAAAGGTCAAACAGTACAGAAACAGTCTATATACATGAGGATCACACCAACCTCAGCATTAGTAATGAATTTCCTACGTATAGGATTAGATTATTCATTAAAGTTCACAACTGTAGAGGAATACTTTCAGAAACCTCAATCTCTACGTGTGTACCCTACAGGAATTCCACGGTTCACCATGACATGCAGTGAATGAAAACAATATACAGTTAAAGAGAAGTAAGCTTGGCTCATTAGACAAGAAAAAATGAACATGTTTGTACAGTGTGAACTTTCGTGTTGCTTCATGAAACTGACATTACTATTGTATCATTGATATAGAACACAGCATTATGCTCATTAAACTGGATGGTCAAAAGGGACAGAAAGGAACCATCTGTGAAGTATGCCATCACAAAACTCTCACATTTCTAATCACTTTTACATATAGCTTCCCAGACTACACATTACAGTACACTGCAAACAGCTGTTTCCGGGAAACTACAACTCTGCCTCTTTATACTCTAGGATTCCACAGTCAACCTTATGACTCAATAGTAGAAAACAGTATAGTGACATCTGGATGAAGGCTCTGACTCTTAGAATTATTAGAGAAGTGAATGAATTTTTTACAGTGTTCACTGTGCTGTTGCTTTCGGAAATTTGATCTTCCTTGCTTATGTTAGAGAGAAAAAGCAGCCATTTGCTGATTTCAGAGAAAGATCAAAGAGAACAGAGAGAAACAGTCTTTAAACATGAGGATAACACCAACCTAAGGATTACTAATGAATTTTCTACGTATATGATGAGATTATGCATTAAAGTACACAACTGTATTAGGGTTAGGCTTAGGGTTAAGGTTAGGGTTAGGCTTAGTGTTAGGGTTAGGGTTAGGGTTAGGGTTCGGCTTAGTGTTAGGGTTAGGGTTAGGGTTACGATTACAGTTAGGGTTAAGGTTAGGCTTAGGCTTAAGTTTAGGGATAGGGTTAGGCTTAGGGTTAGGGTTAGGTTTAGGCTTAGGGTTAGGCTTAGGCTTAGGCTTAGGCTTAGTTTTATGGTTAGGGTTAAGGTTAGGATAAGGGTTAGGATTAGGGTTAGGGTTAAAAAACAAAAATAAAAAAATAATAAAGTACACAACTATAGAGGAATACTTTCAGAAACCTCAATCTCTATGTGTGTACTCTACAGGAATTCGACGGTTCACCATGACACGCAGTGAATGAAAACAATGTACCATCAGAGAGAAGGAAGCTCTGGCTCATTGGACAAGAGAAAATGAGCGTGTTTGTACAGTGTGAACTTTCGTGTTGCTTCATGAAACTGACATTACTATAGTATCATTGATATAGAACACAGTGTTATGCTCATTAAACTGGATGGTCAAAAGGGACAGAAAAGAACCATCTGTGAAATATGCCATCACAAAACTCTCACATTTCTAATGACTTTACATATAGCTTCCCACACTACACATTAAAGTACACTGCAAACAGGAGTTTCCGGGAAACAACAACTCTACCTCTTTACACTCTAGGATTTCACAGTCAACTTTATGACTCGATAGTGGAAAACAATATAGTGACATCTGAATGAAGGCTCTGGCTCTTGGAAATATTAGAGAAATTAATTAGTTTTTTACAGTGTTAATGGTATGCTGCTTTTTGAAACTTCACCTTCCTTGCTTATGTTTGAGAAATAAAACAGCCTTTTGTGGATTTCAAAGAAAGGTCGAACAGAACAGAGAGAAATAATCTCTATATATGAGGATCACACCAACCTCATCATTAGTAACGAATTTCCTACGTATAGGTTTAGATTATGCATTAAAGTACACAACTATATTAGGGTTAGGCTTAGGATTAGGGTTAGGCTTAGACTTAGGCTTAGGGTTAAGGTCAGGCTTAGGGCTAGGGTTAGTGTTTGGGTTAGGGTTAAGGTTAGGGTTGAGCTTATTCTTAGGGTTAGTGTTATGGTTAGGTTTAGGGTTAGGTTTAGGCTTAGGGTTAGGCTTATGGGTAGGGTTAGGGTTCGGTTTATGCTTAGAGTTAGGCATGTGGTTTGGGTTAGGTTTAGTGTTAGGGTTAGGCTTATGGTTATGGTTATGTGTAGGGTTAGGGTTAGGTTAAGTTTAGGGTTAGGGTTAGAATTAAGCTTAGGGTTAGGCTTCGGGTTATGGATAGAGTTAGGGTTAGGGGTCGGATTAGGTTTTGGGGTAAGATTAGGGGTAGGGTTAGGTTTAGGGATAGTGAACATGGTAGGTTTAGGTCTAGGGTTAAAAAAAATAAAAATAAAAAATAAAGTACATAATTGTAGAGGAATACTTTCAGAAACCTCAATCTCTACGTGTGTACTCTACAGGAATTCCACGGTTCACCATGACACGCACTGAATGGAAACAATGTACCGTCAGAGAGAAGGAAGCTCTGGTTCATTGGACTAGAGATAATGAACGAGTTTGTACAGTGTGAACTGTCGTGTTCCTTCATGAAACTGGCATTACCATCGTATCCTTGATATAGAACACAGAGTTATGCTCATTAAACTGGATGGTCAAAAGGACAGAAAGGAACCATCTGTGAAGTATGCCATCACACAACTCTCACATTCCTAGCCACTTTTTCATATATATTCTCAGACTACACATTAAAGTACACTGGAAACAGGAGTTTCAAAAAAACTACAATCTCTACCTCTTTACACTCTTGGTAGGATTCCATAGTCAAATTTATGATGCAATAATGGAAAATTATAGAGAGACAGCTGTATGAAGGCTCTGGCTCTTGGAATTATGAGAGAAGTGAATGAGTTTTTTACAGTGTTAACTCTACTGCTGCATTTGGAAACTTGACCTTCCTTGCTTATGTTTGAGAAAGAAAACAGCCTTTTCTTGATTTCAGGGAAAGGTGAAACAGAACAGAGAGAAACAGTCTCTATACATGAGTATCACAGCAACCTCAGCATTAGTAACAAATTTCCTATGTATAGGATTAAATTATTCGTTAAACTACACAGGAAAGAGGAACATTTTCAGAAACTTCAATTTCTACATGTGTACTCTTCAGGAATTCCACAATTCACCATGACATGCAGTGAATGAAAACAATGTACCGTCAGAGAGAAGGAAGTTCTTGCTAACTGGACAAAAGAAAAGAACGAGTTTCTACAGTGTGAACTGTCATGTTGCTTCATGAAACTGACATTACTATCGTATCGTTGATATAGAACACAGCGTTATGCTCATTACACTGGATGGTCAAAAGGGACAGAAAGGAACTATCTGTGAAGTATGCCATCACACAACTCTCATATTCCTAACCACTTTTCCTTATGTTTTCTCAGACTACACATTAAAGTACACTGGAAAAAGGGTTTTCCAAAAAACTACAAGCTCTACCTCTTTACACTCTTGGTAGGATTCCACAGTCAACTTTATGACGCAATCATGGAAAGCCATAGAGTGACAGCTGTATGAAGGCTCTGGCTCTTGGAATTATTAGAAAAGTGAATGAGTTTTTTACAGTGTTAATGGTACTGCTGCTTTGGGAAAGTTGATCTTCCTTGCTTATGTTTGAGAAAGAAAACATCCATTTGTTGATTTCCAAGAAAGGTCAAACAGAACAGAGAATAACAGTCTCTATACATGAGGATCACACCAACCTCATCATTAGTAGCGAATTTCCTACGTATAGGATTAGATTATGCCTTAAAGTACACAACTATATTAGGGTTTGGCTTAGGGTTACTGTTAGGGTTAGGGTTAGTGTTAGGCTTAGGCTTAGGGTTAGGGTTAGGGTTATGGTTATGGTTCGGCTTAGTGTTAAGGTTAGGTTTAGGGTTAGGGTTAGGCTTAGGCTTAGGGTTAGGGTTAGCGTTAGGCTTAGGGTTACGATTAGGGTTAGGATTAGGCTTAGTGTTAGGGTTAGAGTTAGGATTAGGGTTAGGGGTAGGGGTAGGCATAAAGTTAGGGGTGGGGTTAGGTGTAGGGGTCGGGGTAGGGGAAGGGTTAGGATAGGGTTAGGGTTAAAAAAATTAAAATAATAAAAAATAAAATACACAACTATCGAAGAATACTTTCAGAAACCTCAATCTCTATGTGCATATTCTATAGGAATTCCATGGTTCACCATGACACGCACTGAATGGAAAGAATGTACCATCAGAGAGAAGGAAGCTCTGGATCATTGGACTAGAGATAATGAACGAGTTTGTACAGTGTGAACTGTCATGTTCCTTCATGAAACTGACATTACTATCGTATCCTTGATATAGAAAACAGCGTTATGCTCATTAAACTGGATGGTCAAAAGGGACAGAAAGGAACCATCTGTGAAGTATGCCATCACACAACTCTCACATTCCTAGCCACTTTTTCATATATATTCTCAGACTACACATTAAAGTACACTGGAAACAGGAGTTTCAAAAAAACTACAATCTCTACCTCTTTACACTCTTGGTAGGATTCCGCAGTCAAATTTATGACCCAATAGTGGAAAATTATAGAGTGAGAGCTGTATGAAGGCTCTGGCTCTTGGAATTATTAGAGAAGTGAATGAGTTTTTTACAGTGTTAACTGTACTGCTGCTTTGGGAAACTTAATCTTCTTTGTTTATGTTTGAGAAAGAAAACAGCCATTTGTTGATTTCAAAGAAAGGTGAAACAGAACAGAGAGAAACAGTCTCTATACATGAGTATCACACCAACCTCAGCATTAGTAACGAATTTCCTACGTATAGGATTAGATTATGCATTAAAGTACACAAGTATATTAGGGTTAGGGTTAGAGTAATGGTTAGGCCTAGGGTTAGGGTTACGGTTGGGGTTAGGCTTAGGGTTAGGCTTCGGATTAGGGTTAGGGTTAGGGTTAGGCTTAGCGTTAGGGTTAGCGTTAGGCTTAGAGTTAGGTTTAGGGTTTGGGTTAGGGTTAGGCTTAGGCTTAGAGTTAGAGTTAGGGTTAGGGTTAGGCTTAGGGTTAGAGTTAGGGTTAGGGTTAGGCTTAGGGTTAGGGTTATGTTTAGGGTTAGGGTTAGGCTTAGGCTTAGTGTTTGTGTTAGGATTAGGGTTAGTCAGGGTTAGGCTTAGGGTTACGGTTAGGGTTAGGGTTAGGCTTAGGGTTAGACTGAGGTTTAAGGTTAGCTTTAGGGTTAGGTTTCGGGTTAGGGGTAGGGGTAGGTTTAGTGGTAGTGTTAGGTGTAGGGGTCAGTTTAGGTGTAGGGTTAGAGTTAGGGTTAAATAAATAAAAAATAAAGTACACAACTATAGAGGAACACTTTCAGTAACTTCAAACTCTACGTGTGTACTCTACAGGAATTCCACGGTTCACCATGACACGCACCAAATGGAAATAATGTATTGTCAGAGAGAAGGAAGCTCTGGCTTATTGGACAAGAGAAAATTAACGGGTTTGTACAGTGCGAACTGTCGTGTTGCTTCAAGAAACTGACATTATTATCCTATCGTTGATGTAGAACACAGTGTTATGCTCATTGAACTGGATGGTCAAAAAGGACAGAAAGGAACCATCTGTGAAGTATGTCATCACACAACTTTTACATTTCTCATCACTTTTCCATATTGCTTCCCTGACTACATTTTAAAGTACACTGGAAAGAGGAGTTTCTGGTAAACTACAACTCTACTTCTTTACACCCTAGGATTCCACAGTCAGCCTTATGATGCAAGAGTGGAAAACCATATAGTGATAACTGGATGAAGGCTCTAGCTTTTGGAATTATTTGAGAAGCTGAATGAGTTTTTGACCATGTTTACTATACTGTTGCTTTGGGAAACTTGACCTTCCTTGTTTATGTTGGAGAAAGAAAACAGACAATTGTTCATTTAAAAGAAAAGTCGAAGATAACAGAAAGGAACAGTGTCTATATATTAGGATCATAACGACCGCAGCATTCCTAACAAATTTCCTATGTATATGATTATATTATGCATTTAACTACACAGGAAAGAGGAACATTCTCAGAAACATCAATTTCTATGTGCGTACTCTGCAGGATCCACGGTTCACCGTGATATGCAGTGAATGAAAACCATGTACTGTCCCCAAGAGGGAAGCTCTGGCTCTTGAAATTTGAGAAAGTGAACGCGTTTCCACAGCGATGACTGTAATGTTGCTTCAGGAAAGTTGAAATCACCTGGTACTCATTGACATAAAACACAATGTCTTGTTCGTTAACTTTCTGGAAAGAAGAATTAGAAGGGCACAATCTGTATCAAACAAGATCACATCGACCTCCCCATTGCTCACTAACTTCCTACGTATATGATTAGATTATGCATTAAAGTACACAACTACAAGAGAATATTTTCCAAAACCTCAATCTCTACCTGTGTACTCTGTAGAAAATTCACGGTTCACCGTGGCACTCAGTGAATGAAAACAATGGACTGTCAGAGAGAGGGAAGCTCTGGCTCTTTGGCCAAGAGAAAATGAACAGTTTTGTACACTGTGAACTGTCGTGTTGCTTCATAAAATTGACATTACTATCGTATCGTTGATATAGAACACAGCGTTATGCTCATTAAACTGGATGGTCAAAAAAGACAGAAAGGAACTATCTGTAAAGTATGCCACCACACAACTCCACATTTCTATTCATTTTTACATATAACTTCTCAGACTACACATTAAAGTACACTGGAAACAGGAGTTTGAGGGAAACTACAACTCTACCTTTTTACACTCTAGGTTTCCACAGTCATCCTTATGATGCAATAGTTGAGAACAATATAGTGACTTCTGAATGTAGGCTCTAGCTTTTGGAATTATTCGAGAAGGTGAATGAGTTTCTTACAGTGTTAACTGTACTGTTGCTTTGGGAAACTTTACCTTCCTTGTTTATGTTTGAAAAAGAAAACAGCCAAGCATTCATTTAAAATAAAGGTCGAAGAGAATATAAAGAAACAATGTGTATATATGAGGATCACACCAACCTCAGCATTCCAAATGAATTTCCTATATATAAAATTAGATTATGCATTAAACTACAGAGAAGAGAGGAACATTTTCAGAAACACCAATTTCTACGTGTGTACTCTGCAGGAATTTCACTATTCACTGTGACACGCAGTGAATGAAAACAATGTACTGTCAGTGAGAGGGAAACTCTGGCTCTTGGAATTCGAGACAGTTAACGCGTTTCCACAGTGCTGACTGTAGTGTTGCTTCAGGCAACTTGAAATCACCTCTTCCTGGGAGGGAAAGATGGTGGCGGAGTAGGGACAGTGTTCTCAGCTTGCTCCTGTTAAGGAGAAACTCCAGGAATGAATGCGGAGAAGAGTGACTGACACCTCCACAAAAGATCTAAAGACAAGGTGGGCAGAGTGACTCTCAATCAACTAACGAGAGAAAAAGATCCACCAAAGAGTAGTTGAAATACAACCAGACAGACTAAAGAAATAACATCAAGGACAACACAGACGGAGATCCAAGAGTGCGAAGGAGTAAGTGGAGGCTACACTAACCTCCTCCCAGGACCAGCCAGTGCTGACTCAGCCCCACTACAGCAGACAGACCATTCACCTCCAAGTGGCATCAGACTAAGGGGAAATAAAAGCCCTGCCTACAGGAATCAAGCTGCCACACCCACGGTCCTTAAGCCTGACGGCTAATCACAGATTGAGTAGATTAACAACTAAAGAAGACAGGCAAAGGCAGTAGATCACTGGAAGTCTCCAATAGGCTGTCTACGGCCAGTCTGGTACATGATCTGATGATACCAGAGGCAGATCCAGGAAGAGCAGATCATTCTAACAAGCACCAACAAACAATAGGAATCACAAAAATGGGGAGACAGAGAAACAACCCCCCATCAAAAGGAAAGGTAGAATCCCCAGAGAGAGTCCTAAATGAAATAGAGGGGAGCAAAATATCAGATACGGAATTCAAAACATGGATTATGGAGAAGCTGAATGAGCTCAGCAGAAACCACAAACAACTCCAGGGAAACTACAAGGAACTCCAGAAAAACTACAAGGAACTTACAGAGAATTACATGGGTATGAAAAAGGACATAGAAGCTATCAATAAGAGCAAGGAGGAAATGAAGAATACGATCTCTGAATTGAAGAACACAGTAGAAGGAATTAAAAGCAGGCTAGAGGAAGCAGAAGATTGGATCCATGAGCTGGAGGACAACGTACACAAAAACTCCCAGATAATGCAACAAAATGAAAAAAGACTGAAGAGGTTCTAAGACAGCTGAAGGACAACATGAAATGTAATAATATCCGCATCATTAGGAATTCCAGAAGGAGAAGAAGAAGAGCAAGAAGTAGAAAACCTCTTTGAAAAACTAATGACAGAAAACTTACCTCACATGAGGAAAGAAAGAGTCACACAAGTCCAGGAAGCACAGAGGGTCCCAATGAAGATGAACCCCAACAGACCCACCTCAAGACACATCATAATTAAAATGCCAACATTCAAAGACAGAGAGAATCCTAAAAGCAGCAAGAGAGGAACAACTAATAACATGCAAGGGAGCTCCAATAAGGCTATCATCAGATTTCTCAGCAGAAACATTACAAGCCAGAAGGGAATGGCAAAAAATATTCCAAGCAATGAAAACCACAGGCCTACAACCTAGAATACTATACCCAGCAAAGCTCTCATTCAAAATGGAGGGTGAAATAAGGAGCTTCCAAGACAAAAGAAGGCTAAAAGAATACATCTCCACCAAACCAGCAATGCAAGAGATGCTAAAGGGTCTGCTTTAAGAAGATAAAGAAACAGAGAGAGACAGAGAAGAACATGAGTAAAAGGGGAAAAATGACAATGAATAAGTACTTATCGGTAATAAACATAAATGTAAATGGATTAAACGCTCCAATGAAAAGACATAGGGTAGCTGAATTAATTAGAAAGAATGATCCACATATATGCTGTCTACAAGAGACTAACCTTAGAACAAAAGATCTACACAGACGGAAAGGAAAGGGATGGAAAAAAGTATTTCAAGCAAATGGACATAAAAAAAAAAAAGCCGGGGTAGCAATACTTATATCAGACAAAACAGATTTCACAGTAAAGTCCATAAAAAGAGACAAAGAAGGGCATTTCATAATACTTAAGGGAAAAATCCATCAAGAAGATATAACCCTTATAAATATATATGCACCCAACTTAGGAGCACCCAAATATATAAGGAATATTTTGATAGACTCCAAGAAAGATATAGACAGCAACACACTCATAGTAGGAGACTTTAACACCCCACTGTCGACAATGGACAGATCTTCGAAGCAAAGAAACACCAAAGATATTGAGGCACTGAACAACACTCTAGATCAAATGGACTTAGTAGATATATATAGAAGTTTTCACCCCAAAGAAGCAAAATATACATACTTCTCAAGTGCACATGGAACATTTTCAAAGATAGACCACATGGTAGGACACAAAACAAGCCTTAACAAATTCAAGGAAATTGAAATTATATCAAGCATCTTCTCAGATCACAATGGCTTAAAATTGGAAATCAACCTCAAGGAAAAAACTCAAAAACATTCAAACTAATGGAGAATGAATAACATGCTATTAAATAAGGAATAGGTTAACAATGACATCAAGGAAGAAATCAAAAAGTTTCTGGAAACTAATGATAATGAACACACAACAACCCAAAACCTATGGGATATAGCAAAAGCAGTCCTAAGAGGAAAGCTCATAGCAATACAGGCCTACCTAAAAAAGCAAGAAGAATGTCTAATAAAAAATTTAACCCTACAGCTACAAGAACTAGGGGAAGAACTACAAGCAAAGCCCAGATCAAGTAGAAGGAAGGAAATCATCCAGATCAGAGCACAATTAAATGACATAGAGACTAAATTAAAAATTCAAAATATCAACAAAAGTAGGAGCTGATTTTTTAAAAAGCTAAACAAAATTGACAAGCCTTTAACCAGGCTCATCAAGAAAAAAAGAGAGGGGACCCAAATAAATCAAATCAGAAACGAAAGAGGAGAAATCACAACTGGTACAACAGAAATACAAAGGATTGTAAGAAATTATTACGAACAACTGTATGGCAAGAAATTTGACAACCTAGAGGAAATGGACAAATTCCTGGAAACCTATAGTCTTCCCAAACTGAATCAAGAAGAAGCAGAAAGTCTGAATAGACCAATAACAGCTAGTGAAATTGAAGCAGTAATCAAAAAACTCCCAGCACACAAAAGCCCTGGACCGGATGGCTCCAGGAGTGAATTCTACAAAACATTTAGGAAAGAACTAACTCCTATCCTCCTCAGACTATTCCAAAAGACACAAGAAGAGGGAAGACTCCTAAACTCGTTCTATGAAACCAGTATGACCCTAATTCCAAAACCAGGTCAAGACACAACAAAGAAAGAAAACTACAGGCCAGTATCGCTGATGAACATAGATGCTGAAATCCTCAACAAAATATTGGCAAACCAGATCAAGCAACACATTAGAGAGATCATACACCACAATCAAATGGGATTCATCCCAGGGATGCAAGGATGGTTTAATATTCGCAAATCAATAAATGTAATACACCACATAAACAAAATGAAAGATAAAAACCACATGATCATATCAATAGATGCAGAAAAAGCATTTGATAAAGTACAACACCCATTTCTGATAAAAACTCTCAGCAAAATGGAAATAGAGGGAGCATACCTCAACATAATAAAGGCCATATATGAGAAACCTGAAGCCAACATCATACTCAATGGGCAAAAACTGAGAGCATTCCCCCTGACATCAGTAACAAGACAAGGATGTCCGCTCTCTCCACTCCTATTCAACATAGTCTTGGAAGTTCTAGCCACAGGAATCAGACAAGAAAAAGAAATAAAAGGTATCCAAATTGGAAATGAGGAAGTAAAACTGTCATTATTTGCAGATGACATGGTAGTGTACATAGAACACCCTATAGACTCCACAAAAAAACTACTCAACCTAATAAGTGAATTCGGCAAAATAGCAAGATACAAAGTCAATATTAAGAAATCAAAGGCATTTTTCTACAGCAACAATAAAAACTCAGAGATAGAAATTGAAAGAAAAATCCCATTTTCCATAGCAACAAGAAAAATAAAATACCTAGGAATAAACTTAACCAAGGAGGTAAAAGACCTGTACTCAGAAAACTACATAACACTAAAGAAAGAAATTAAAGAAGATACAAATAAATGGAAGCATATACCATGCTCATGGATGGGAAGAATCAACATCATTAAAATGTCCATAGTACCCAAAGCAATTTATAGATTCAATGCAATCCCTATTAAAATACCAGCAACATATTTCACAGACCTAGAACAAATACTTCAAAAATTTATATGGAACCAAAAAAGAGCCCGAATAGCCACAGCAATTTTTTATTTTATTTTATTTTTTGGTTTTTCAATTACAGTTGTCCCATTTTTCCCCCATTGCTCCACCCCTCCCAGCCCATCCTTTCTCCCACAATCATATCCCTCCCCGTTGTCCATGTTCATGAGTCATTCATACACGTTCCTTGACTAGACCCTTCCCTTACTTATCCCCCTTCTCTCCCTCCCCCCTCCCCCCTACTGACTACTATTCTAGTCTTTGCCTATTTAGTTCGTTTGTTTGTGTTGCTCTTTAGTTTCCTGTATTAGGTGATATCATATGGCATTTTGCTTTCTTTGCCTGGCTTATTTCACTAAGCATAATTCTCTCTAGTTCCATCCATGTTGTCACAAATGGTAGGAGTTCCTTCTTTCTTTCTGCTACATAGTATTCCATTGTGTAGATGTACCACTGTTTTTTGATCCACTCATCAACAGATGGGCACACTTAGGCTGTTTCCAGTACTTAGCTATTGTAAACAGGGCTGCTATGAACATAAGGGTGCATTGGTTTTTTTGAGTTAGGGTTTTAGGATTTTTCGGGTATAATCCTAGCAGTGGAATCTCTGGTTCAGAAGGCAGTTCCACTTTTAGTTTTTTTGAGCTAATTCCATACTGTTTTCCATAGTGGCTGCACCAGTCTGCATTCCCACCAACAGTGCAGTAGGGTTCCCGTTTCTCCAAATCCTTGCCAGCATTTGTTGTTTATTGATTTGTTGATGAGGGCCATTCTGACAGGTGTAAAGTGGTATCTCATTGTGGTTTTTACTTGCATCCCTCTGATGGCCAATGATGTTGAGCATTTTTTCATGTGCCTATGGACCTTCTGTATGTCCTCTTCGGAGAAGTGTTTGTTCAGGTCCTTTGCCCATTTTTTAATTGGGTTATTTGTTTTCTTGCTGTTGAGTCGTATAAGCTCTTTATATATTTTGGAGATCAGTCCCCTGTCTGTGATGTCATTGGCAAATATGTTTTCCCATATGGTTGGTTTTCTTTTCATCTTGCTGATGTTTTCTTTTGCTGAGCAGAAACTTTTGAGTTTGATGTAGTCCCATTTGTTTATTTTTTCCTTTATTTCTCTTGCCTTAGGAGATGTATCCATGAAGATATTGTTACATGGGATATCTGAAATTTTCTTGCCTATGTTTTTCTCTAGGACTTTTATGGTGTCACGGCTTACATTTAAGTCTTTAATCCATCTTGAGTTTATTCTCGTGTGTGGTGTAAATTGGTGGTCTAGTTTCATTTTTTTGTGAGTCCCCGTCCAGTTCTCCCAGCACCATTTGTTAAAGAGGCTCTTCTCACTCCATTTTATGTTCCTTCCTCTTTTATCAAAGATTAGTTGACCATAGAGGCCTGGGTTTATTTCTGGGCTTTCAATTCTGTTCCACTGATCTATATGTCTGTTCTTATGCCAGTACCAGACTGTTTTGATCACAGTGGCTTTGTAGTATTGTTTGATGTCTGGTATCGTGATTCCTCCTGCTGTGTTCTTCTGTTTCAAGATTGCTTTTGCTATTCGGGGTCTTTTTTGATTCCATATGAATTTTTGGAGGATTTGTTCTAGGTCAGTGAAATGTGTCATTGGTTTTTTAATAGGGATTGCATTGAAGTTGTAAATTGCTTTGGGTAGTATGGCCATTTTGATGATGTTGATTCTTCCCATCCAAGAACATGGTATTTGCTTCCATTTATTTGTATCTTCCTTAATTTCTTTCTTCAATGTTGCATAATTTTCAGTGTACAGGTCTTTTATCTTTTTGGGAAGTTTATTCCTAGGTACTTTATTTTTCTTGTTGCTATAGGAAATGGTATTTTCTTTTCTGCCTCTGTCTCTGATTTTTATTGTTGGTGTACACAAATGCCTTAGATTCCTGTATATTTATTTTGTACCCTGCTATTTTGCCAAATTCACTTATTATATCAAGTAGTTTTTTAGTGGATTTTATAGGGTTTTCTAGGTATACTATCATGTCGTCTGCAAATAGTGATAGTTTTGCTTCTTCTTTCCCAATTTGGATGCCTTTTATTTCTTTGTCTTGTCTGATTGCTGTGGCTAGGACTTCCAACACTCTGTTGAATAGAAGTGGGGAGAGTGGACAGCCTTGTCTAGTTCCTGATTTCAGGGGAATGCTTTCAGTTTTTGTCCATTGAGTGTGATGTTGACTTCAGGCTTCTCATATATAGCCTTAATTATGTTAAGATATGCTCGATCTATTCCCATTTTGCTGAGTGTTTTCATCAGAAATGGGTGTTGTACTTTATCAAATGCTTTTTCTGCATTTATAGATATGATCATGTAATTTTTGTCTTTCATTTTGTTTAGGCGATATATTATATTTATTGATTTGGGAATATTAAAGCATCTTTGCATGACTGGGATGAATCCCACTTCATCATGGTGTATGATCTTTTCGATGTACTGCTGGATCCTGTTTGCCAAAATTTTATTGAGGATTTTAGCATCTATGTTCATCAGTGATATTGGCCTGTAGTTTTCTTTCTTTGCTGTGTCTTGACCTGGTTTGGGATTAGATAATACTGGCTGCATAAAAAGAGTTTGGGATTTTTCCCTCTTCTTGGATTTTTTGGAATAGTTTGAGGAAGGTAGGTGTTAGTTCTTCCCTAAATGTTTTGTAAAATTCACCTGTGAAGCCATCCGGTCCAGGGCTTTTGTGTGCAGGGAGATTTTGGATTACTGTTTCAATTTCCTTCTTTGTTATTGGTCTGTTGAGGCTTTCTACTTCTTCTTGATTCAGTTTTGGAAGGTTATATGTTTCTAGAAATCTGTCCATTTCTACTAGGTTGTCAAATTTCTTGCCATATAGTTGTTTGTAGTAATTTCTTATAATTGTATTTCTGAGGTATCAGTCTTGATTTCTCCTCTTTCATTTCTGATTTTGTTTATTTGGGTCTTCTCTCTTTTTTTCTTGATGAGCCTGGCTAGAGGCTTGTCAATTTTGTTTATTTTTTTCAAAGAACCAGCTCCTAGTTTTGTTGATTTTTTGGATTGCTCGTTTAGTTTCTATGTCATTTAATTCTGCTTTGATCTTGATGATTTCCTTTCTTCTTTTTGCCCTAGGCTTTGTTTATTGTTGTTGTTCTCATTCTTGTAGCTTTGTGGTTAGGTTTTTTATTTGAGATTCTTCTAGTCTTTTCAGATATGCCTGTATTGCTATGAACTTCCCTCTTAGGACTGCTTTTGCTGTGTCCCATAGGTTTTGGGCTGTTGTGTGTTCATTGTCATTAGTTTCTAGAAACTTCTTGATTTCCTCTTTGATGTCATTGTTAACCCATTCATTATTTAATAGCGTGTTATTCATTCTCCATGAGTTTGGGTGTCTTTGATTTTTTCTCTGAGGTTGATTTTTAGTTTCAAGGCATTGTGGTCTGAAAAGATGCTTGATATGATTTCAATTTTCTTGAATTTGTTGAGGCTTGTTTTGTGTCCCATCATGTGGTCTATCTTTGAAAATGTCCTATGTGCCTTTGAAAAGAATGTATATTTTGCTTCTTTGGGGTGAAAAGTTCTGTATATATCAGTTAAGTCCATATGGTTTAGTGTGTTGTTCAATGCCTGTATATCTTTGATGTTTCTTTGCTTTGATGATCTGTCTATTGTTGATAATGGAGTGTTGAAGTCCCCTACTATGAGTGTGTTGTTGTTAATATCATTCTTGTGGTCTTCTAGTATTTGCTTTATGTATTTGGGTGCTCCTATGTTGGGTGCATGTATGTTTATCAGTGTTATATCTTCTTGATTATCAATCACTGCTACTCCAAACTGAAGCCTACGGCCGCTCATGGAGCCGATATGCACCCAGTTATTGGTCCTGAGGTCATATCTTTCGATTGTAGTGGTACCTTTCATAGCATCCATGCCTCCCACAGCATAAAGTGCCCCCACGGTTGATTTTCTGGGCCTCGTTCGAGGGCTTTGCATCATAGGCCTTCTCTCGGGTAAGAGATGGTACTTCATCGCTTCTATCAGGAGCTTCTGACATTCAAGGTCCCCAGTAAACATGGAGCTATTTTCAAGATCTGCCAGTAGCTGTGGTGGAAGTAGCGGCAGCCGGATGTACGACAGCAACATGGCCAGGTCCTGCTGCCTCGCGGGCAGGTCGTGCCCCACCCACTGCATCAGGGCGTGGAAAATGGTCTCTTCATCCGGCACGTTGATGTCATCACTGCACAGGAGCTTGGCCACTTCACTCGCTGGGAGCAGGAGGAATTCTTGGTTCTTTATTACCTCGATGAAGTGTTCCATTGTGTACTTGTGCGCCACACTCAGAAGGTTGGCACAGCCCTGCGCATCTCCGAACGACCGGATCCCTAAGCAGTTTGAAGGGCGGAGCTGCTTTATGAGAAAATTGGAGCAGACTTCAATGACTCGATTCAGCTGCAGGAGACAAGCTGCAGCCAGCAAATTTTCAATAGTATCTTCTCTCAGTAGAAGGACACCTGTGTAAGCATACTGCACTAGGGCATTTAGTGCGATAGGATCAACTCCCTCCATCTTGACCTCTTCTTGCTTGGCTTCAAGCACCTCATTAGTAAACATTGCAGCAAAATAATCAGACACTGCACTGAGAACCAACCGATGGGCTGGGATGCGGAGGTGTCCAGCGATGAGGAGCACATCACACAGTTGTTTGTCCTTCAGGTAGCTCTGCATTTTACGGAGAGCATCATCCGCGTGGTTTGCAGCATGGAACTGCTCCTCACGTACACTGGCATTCATTTCTTTGAGATGTTGCATGTATGATCTGTCCAGACGAGCAACACATCTTCTTAACTTCTTCAGTTGGGCTTCCATTTCCTTTCTGGAACTTCTGGTTATTGCTGCTTTTGTGGTAGTTGTATTCCTTCTTAGTTGTGGAGGGAGACGGAGCGTGTCAGCCTAGGCCTCTGTCTTGGCCGGAAGTCTCCTGTGGCGTCGCTGGGTGTCCCCCGAGATGCTGCTGCTGTGTGCGCTCTGGGAGACAAGCTCTTCGTGGTCGGAGGGTATGACGGACAGAATTATTTGAACACCGTTGAGTCATATGATGCACAGAGAGATGAATGGAAACAGTTCCTATTAACATTGGAAGAGCCGGTGCCTGTGTTGTGGTGGTGAAGCTACCATAAAGCTCTCTCGTCACAGAGGAGGAAACTGGAAACTTTTAAGAAATAGAGTAGGAAGAAGAGAGGAGGAAAAATATGTTCTTTCCTTCAATTTGTAATCAAACATAAAATTCTTGTGTCATTTTAATATGTAGTTATGATTGCTCTCATCTGTGAAGCCAAAACAAGTTTTAAGTGTGAGTTACATATAGGTGTTAAGTGTATGTTTTTATAGCTGGTAGTATACATGGAAATCTACTCCTTTAAGTTTAACCTCATTACTTCAAAATATTCTAAAGGAAATTACTAGTGGACAAGGTATGAAAGGTTATAAAAGCATTGTTAATTTTTAAGTTAAGAATCTGAGAAATTACAGATATTTTCTATTTCAAAAAAAGGTACTGCATTATCTGGAACATAACTAATAAAAGACGAGAACCTCTAAAGCTTAACAAATAGTCTTGATTTTCAGTAAGACAGCATTTCCCTTTTCAAACCGTATCCCAAAGAGCTTAATAATACCTCACATCTATTAATAAGAAAGATTTACTGTGTTGATAAAGGGAAAAAAACATGAAAAACTCATTGGCATAGCTTGTTATGATGATCATAGAATGTTAAAATGTTCACAAAGTTACTCTGACAGTACCATCTCCCAAAGCACACATATAAATTTGGTATCCCTTACCATGTTGTTTTATTACATGTGTTACACATAAAACATTACTGTAAGTTCATATGCACAATCTATACATAATATAGTGAATATTTATCATATTGATACAAACTGTCAGAGAAGGAAAACTCTGACTCCAAAAACCTCCGCTGCCTTGCGGCATACCTCTTCAGGGGAAAGGCTAAGGGAGTAAACCCCGACAGAAAATCCGGAGCCGGAGTCCCTAAGGCGGTTTGACGTTGTAGTCAACACCGGTAACTCCTGCGGCGCACCTGAAGCCAAGCTGTATTGACTCCGTCTTTCCCTTGGACCCTTCAGCTGCAAAGAGAGGGGGGGTCTGCTGCATGGGCAACAGCAGACCCTCCATATCACCCTGCCCAGGCTCTGTAGCTTCAGCTTCACTGGAGAGGACACTCCAGCGTCATCGTAAGATGTCGATTCAACACGGGAGGAGACAGATACCGTGTCATTCCCGAGTCGGACTGCACAGCCATTCTCGGCGGTGCAGATAGACTCTTAAGAAGCTACACCATCGTCTCTCGAGATGGACGGCTGCCGACGATCTTCTTGATGGATTGTTCCTTTAAGTATTATGAAATGTCCTTCTTTTTCTCTTTTTATTGCCGTTGCTTTGAAATCCATTTTGTCTGATATGAGGACTGCTACCCAAGCTTTTTTTTCCAGTCCGTTTGCTTGGAATATTTTTTTATATCCCTTTACTTTCAGTCTATGTAAATCTTTTGTTTTGAGGTGTGTTTCTTGTAGGCAGCAAATATGTGGGTCTTGTTTTCTGATCCACTCCATGACCCTATGTCTTTTAACTGGAGCATTTCATCCATTTACATTTAAGGTTATTATTGACATGTATTTATTTATTTCCCTTTGTATCTCTGTTCCTCTACTCCTTTTTTGTTTTTTCTCTTTCTTTTTCTTAGAATATTCCCTTTAGCATCTCTTGCAATGCTGGTTTCGTGGAGATGTATTCTTTTAGTCTTCCTTTGTCTGAGAAACTCCTTATTTCACCTTCTATTTTGAATGAGAGCCTTGCTGGGTAGAGTATTCTTGGTTGTTGGCCTTTGTTTTTCATTGCTTGAAATGTTTTTGACCATTCCCTTTTGGCTTGTAGTGTTTCTGTTGAGAAATCGGTCGATACCCTTATCGGAGCTCCCTTGTAAGTTATTTGCTGTATTTCTCTTGCTGCTTTTAGGATTCTCTCTTTGTCTTGGAATGTTGCCATTTTAACTATGATGTGCCTTGGAGTGGGTTTTTGGGGTTCCTCTTTATTGGAACTCTCAGTGCTTCTTGGACTTGCATAACATTTTCTCTCATCAGGTTGGGAAAATTTTCTGTCACTATTTCTCCTATCAGTTTTTCAATTTCATGCTCCTTTTCTTCTCCCTCTCTTATTCCAATGATCCTGATATTATTTCTTCTAATGTTATCCTGTAATTCCCTTACATCTTGTTCATATTTTTTCAATCATTTTTCATTTTGCTGTATCTTTTGAGAATTATTACCTACATTAACCTCTAACTCACTAATCCGATGCTCTGCTTCATTTAGTCTGCTTTTGACTGATTCTATTGTGTTTTTCAGTTCAGAGATTGCATTCTTCATTTCTTCCTGGTTCTTGTTGATAGTTTCTATGTCTTTTTTGATGCTGGTGTAGTTCTCTGCAAGTTCCCTGTAATTTTCCTGGAGCTGTTGGTAACTTCCTTGGAGGTTGTCATAGTTGTTTTTGAGGTTTTCGAGCATATTGAGCTTCTTCACCACCATAGTTTTGAATTCCATGTCTGACATTTGGACTGTGTCTATTCCATCTACCTCTCTTTCTGGGGATTCCTCTTTTCTTTTCATTGAGAGGTTGTTTCTGCGTCTTACCATGTTGGATTCTTCTTGTTTGTTTTTGTTATTTGGATTTGTCTGCTTTGCCTTTCCACCTTTGTGGTATGAGATTCTTTATGGTAGATCTGGGGGTTTCAGTGGTGCCGTCTCTTTGATCTCCTTAGCCTGATGTTCTAGGGGTACCTTTTATATCGTTTGTTTATGCTGTCTGATTATATTTCAGATGCTTTTTGTTAGGATCTTCCTTCTGGTTAGTTGATTGAGAGTCACTCTATCCACTTTATCTTGAATTCTTTTGTGGAGATGTCAGTTCAGCCTTTGTGTGTTGTCTTGTTTTTCTGTATCCACAGCTGGTCTAATGAGGTGGGTCAGAGGTTCCTGTTCCTTGCAGCAGTCGGCCCCCGACTGCGCATTTTTTTGGTGTCTGTTGGAGCTAGCCAAGGTGTCTGTGCAGGCACGCCTGTGAGCGGGTAAGGTGGCCCAAGAGCCGCCTCAGGCCTGTCGTGTAGCATTTCGGGAGTTTCCCAAGGTGGCCAGGGAGTTATCCTCAGGTCTGCCGCACTGTGCTCCAGGAGATGGTCTCTCGCCTGCCAGTGCTGGGCCTCAGACACTCATGTATAGTGGAAGTGAGCGATTGGTGCCTATTGATGTTGGCAAAGTATTTTTGCACTCACGCGCCCTTGCTCTCCCAAGACAGCTGGGGATCTAGCCTCAGCGCAGCGCTCTGGGTGAGTGTCTGTGAGTCGCTGCTGCCTGCTGTTCCTCGCACACCCCTGTTCACCCAGGGCAGCCAGGCATCTAGCCTCAGCGCAGCGTTCTGGGTGAGTGTCTGTGAGTCGCTGCTGTCTGCTGTTCCTCGCGCGCCCCTGATCACCCAGGGCAGCTGGGGAGCTAGCCTCCATGCAGCGCTCCGGGTGAGTGTCTGTGAGTCACTGCTGTCTGCTGTTCTGACGCCACAGTTGCCCACCGTTCCTGAACCCGCCTGGGCGGATACACACCGAGCCTGAGCGAATGCTCTGTTTCCGGCTTGGCACTTGGGCCTGGCTCCCACTGGAGCTGGCCAGGGGCAACTGCGCACAGTCTTGTGTGTATCCAGAGGTCCCTCCCTGCACCCGTTTGGGCACTGATCTTATGCTGTTGGGGTGTGTCCGAGGGGCTCCTGGACTCTCGGCCCTGCGCACCTGGGCCAGTGAATGATGGCACTTCTCTATGCGCGCCCACGACCCAAAGGGAGGGTTGGGGAATGAGCGCATGCACCTCTGCGCCTGCGCTCCTCAAGAATGTACTTTCACCCCCAAACTTTCTCTCCATCTCTGTAGTTCACAAGAGAAAAATATAAAGAAAAAAATTACGATTTCACTTGCTCAGCAGCACGCTCTCTCCCGTCCTTTGGTGCCTATGCCACCTGGTTGAGTCCTGTTTCTGCCAGCCGGTAGAGATCCGCTTTCCTACTGACTTCCCACTGGGGAAGCCTGTAGTTGCCAAAAAGCCTTTGTGTCCTTTCAGCCGCAGCTCGGGCAGCCACCCCAGTCAGGAATCCCATTTCATCCCTTTTTCTTCTTTCACTGCCTTCACTAAACAGGTTGTTCCCAGATGGTTTTTCTCTAATCCAGCAGTGCCAAAGCTTGACTCCTGCCAGTGTCCAGCTGCTCACTGAGATCTTCTGTCTGCAATTAGTCCAAACTACAGACGGGTCTCGGGAGCCTGAGAGAGCAGCCTCCCCTCACTCCTCCGCCATCTTCTCTAATCCGCCACAGCAATTTTTAGGAAAAACACAGTAGGAGGAATCACAATACCTGATATCAAACTATACTACAAGGCCATGGTAATCAAAACAGTCTGGTAGTGGCATAAAAACAGACATATAGATCAATGGAATAGAATAGAGAGCCCAGAAATAAACCCAGGTTCATATGGTCAACTAATATTTGACAAAGGGGGAAAGAACATTAAATGGAGTGAAAAGAGCCTCTTCAACAAATGGTGTTGGGAGAACTGGACAGGGACATGCAAAAAAATTAAACTAGACCACCAACTTACACCATACACCAGAATAAACTCAAAATGGATCAAATACTTAAGTATAAGCCGTGACACCATAAAAGTCCTAGAGGAAAAAATAGGCAGGAAAATTTCAGATATCCCACGTAGCAACATTTTCACTGATATATCTCCTAAGGCAAGGGAAATAAAGGAAAGAATAAACAAATGGGACTACATCAAACTAAAAAGTTTCTGCCCAGCTAAAGAAAACATCAGCAAGATGAAAAGGAAACCAACCATATGGGAAAATATATTCGCCAATGACATCTCAGACAAGGGACTGATCTCCAAAATATATAAAGAACTCATATGACTCAACACCAAGAAGACAGACAACCCAATTAAAAAATGGGCAAAGGACCTGAACAAACACTTCTCCAAAGAAGACATACAGAGGGCCCATAGACATATGAAAGTATGCTCAACATCACTAGCCATCAGAGAGATGCAAATAAAAACCACAATGAGGGACTTCCGGCCAAGATGGAGGCTTAGACGGACACGCTAGGTCTCCCTCTACAACTATAGTGGAATACAACTACTTTAAAACAAAGGATAACTAGAAATTCCAGAAAATAAAGCTACACGGAAGCCCAACATATGAAGTTATAAACCAGCGGTGCCATTTGGGCAGGTAAGAGTTAAAGAAGGCAAAGCTGTTTGCGGAGCGGCGGGGCGGGGCGGCGAAAAATCCTGGAGGTAATCAAGCCCCTGGCGTGCGCGACTCCAATCAAGCCCCTGGCTTGCGCGACTCCGGGCGCTGGGGAGCAGCCGCAGCATCGCCTTGAACAGTGAGGCCCAGGGGGGCGGGAGGACGGATCCCGGTCTCCTAGCTGAATAACTGTGTGAATCCATCTTGGACCCCCGCCCCCACAGAAAGCACCACAGAGCTGCGAAATAGGTCGCGGACAGGCAGGCGCCGGCGGTCGCTGATTTGTGACGCGTACGCAGGCACTGCCCCCTGCCCCCGACAGCCGGCCCAGGAAAACAAAACGCATCTGTCAAAATGAGGCAGGCAACTATAGAGATCCCGGTAACACAACTCACCAGGCAGCAGATAGAGAACCTGACAGATGAACAGATAAGAAACCTGTCAGAGGCTCAGTTCTGGGCCATTGTCATCAGGTGGCTTACAGAATTCACAAAAGAGCAGGAAAAAGATATGAAAGAAGCGAAAAACTTTCATAACGAAAGGAACAAAACCACATACGAGACAGATGGTGAGGAATCCAGAGTCCATTTCAACAAACTGGAATATGGAGAAGGAACAAGCAGTCAACCAATGCAGCGAGAGGAAATGGCAAGCAACAATGAGAGGATCAGAAACCTCTGGGACAGCTATAAAAGGCCCAACATAAGAATCATTGGTTTGCCAGAGAATGAGGAAGATGAACTAGAACTTGAAAAATTGAGTGAAAATATAATAAAGGAGAACTTCCCAGACTTGGGGAAGGGAATAGACTTGCAGATCCAGGAAGCAAGGAGAGTTCCCAAGAGACTGGACCCAGGGAGAACCACTCCAAGACACATTATAATCAAAATGTCAAAAATTAAAGATAAAGAGAGAATCTTAAAAGCAGCAAGAGAGAAGAAAAGAATTATGTACAAAGGGGTCCCAATTAGACTATCAGCTGACTTCTCAAGGGAAACCCTACAGACAAGAAGGGACTGGCAAGAAATATTCAAAGTAATGAAAATCCAAAACCTACAACCACGAATACTCTATCCAGCGAAATTGTCATTCAGAATAGAAGGACAGAGAAAGTGTTTCCAGGACAAAATAAAACTGAAAGAGTTCATTAGATCCAAACCACTGTTATATGAGAAGTTAAAGGGACTGGTTTAAAAAACAGAAGCTAGGGAGATGAAACAAAGGCAAACGAAACAGGCAACGAGAATGGAAAAGGAACTGTGGGTAAGGGAAACATAGTGGGGGGAGGCCAACAGGGAGGGGGAGTGGGGAGAGGGAGGGAGATGATATAAGAATTGGGGATCATGGTAGGAGGGAATGGAATAGACGGAGAGAGGTTGGGAGGAACTGTAAGCACAACTAATGGACATAATCTAAAAGGGGGGGACAACTGGAGGGAGGGGGCCACCGGGTGGAGGGGAGCAGAGGGAAGGGAAAGGGGCACAAATGTAATATTTTAATCAATAAAACACATTAAATCTGAAAAAAAAAAAAAAAAAAAAGAAAAACCTGGCAAGACAGTCCCAAAGATAATAATCATACCATTTGGGAAGATTTCTCAGAGATTTTAATTGATTTATTAGTTGTTAAGTGATTAATAAAGCCTTTTTAAACTGAAAAAAAAAAAAAAAGAAATCTCAAGTTCTTTTATTGGAAAATAGGCACCTACAGAAGTATTTCAGTTGACCAATTAGTCCTTGTACATAACTTATATCTGTTATAACCTATATTCATTATAATAATTTCTATTGCAACCCATATCTGTTGTAATGCACATCAAGGTTTCATTTTCATAAAAATTTGTTTTCCTTTTCTCTCAGTTTTTGTTTTTAGTTTGATTTTAATATTTACTCTTTTTTTTAAATGTAGGTTTATGTATAAGAATTGTGTGTATATCACTTGGATTCCTAAGACCTCAAAGACTGCAATAAGAGAGTCAGGCAGTTGAGCCACTCTACTTAGAGCACTACAGGGAGCCTCTCCTGAGCCTCTCACCTTGCTTCCCTATCTACCTGGCATGTACATCTTCAACACCTCTGAAATTTCTACCTTCTTCCTGATTGGGATCCCAGGGATGGAGACTGCCTACGTTTGGATCTCCATCCCCATTTGCCTCATGTACCTTGTTGCAATCTGGGGGAACTGTACCATCCTATTTTTCATAAAAACAGAGACTTCTCTGCATGAACCCATGTACTATTTCCTTTCCATGCTGGGTGTCTCTGACCTCGGGTTGTCCCTCTCCTCTTTGCCTACCATGCTAAGGATATTCTTGTTCAATGCTCCAGGAATTTCCTTAGATGCCTGTATTGCCCAAGAGTTTTTATTCATGGATTCTCAGCTATGGAATCATCGGTGCTTCTCATCATGTCTTTTGATCGCTTTATTGCCATTTACAATCCTCTGAGATATACCTCCATTCTGACCAGTGCCAGAGTAGCTAAAATTGGGTTTGCTTTTTCTCTCAAAATTGTTTTGTTGGTCCTCCCTTTCTCTTTCACATTAAAACGTCTTAGGTACTGTAAGAAAAACCTCCTTTCCCATTCCTATTGCCTACATCAGGATGTCATGAACCTGGCCTGCTCTGACAACAAGGTCAATGTCATCTATGGTTTATTTGTGGCTCTCACAAGCATGTTAGACTTAACATTTATTTTCCTATCCTACATGCTGATATTGAAAGTAGTATTGAGCATAGCATCACAAGAAAAAAGGTTCAAGGTCCTCAATAGATGTGTCTCCCATATCTGTGCTGTACTCATCTTCTACATTCTTATTATCTCCCTAGCTGTTATCTACCGCTTTGCCAAACACAGTTCCCCAATTATTAGGATTCTCATGGCTGATATTTTCCTCCTGGTTCCTCCATTGATGAACCCTATTGTATACTGTGTGAAGAGTCAGCAGATAAGAACTCTGGTTTTAGTGAAACTATGTCAGAAACGCAGCTGACAGAAGTGCTTAACTACACTAAAAACCTAATCAATTAATGACATAGAACAAACAGAATGAATCAATAAGGAATTATGAGTATATTAATTACTTTAAAATATCATCTCTCAATGTTTATTAAGAGTGAAGAATCAACCCTGCAAATTTGTTGGATTAGGATTTAGGATTAAGGGTCTTATGTAAACATAAAATGTATTCTGAGGCTCCACTTTCACCCAGCTTGCTTTACCAGTATTAGGAACACAACATATGTTTGCCTTCTTTATCCTGCTTAAAGTAATATTTTATGTGCACATTTGAGAATTAACAGTTTATAATAGGACAAAAGCCACTTTCCTAGGCCCTCTTTCCCAGAGCTGGTTGGTTTCCATAAATCATGACTGACCTTAATTGTTTTATGAGCCTTTATCCTCAGGACTAGAAAATTACTGGGAACACCCTGATGGCACAGAAGCTCCAGGAATTTATGAAACAGGACACGCAGAGCACAGCCACCACCCGACCCTGCACCCAAAGATAACATTGAAACAAGTTGCAGCCTAGCTGAAACATCCTGCTCTACAACCACCCTATTGCCCAATAAAGACTCAAAGCCCTAATCCCTCAGTGCTGGTGCTGGTGCGGGTCCTAGCCCTTTCCCTCTCTTGGCAAAGTAAAATAAAACCTTTACTCTCTGCAAAAAAAAAAAAAAAAAAAAAAAAAAACCACAATGAGATACCACCTCACACCAGTGAGAATGGCCATCATCAACAAATCAACAAACAACTTGTGCTGGAGAGGATGCGGAGAAACAAGAACCTCGGTGCATTGCTGGTGGGAATGCAGATTGGTGCAGCCACTATGGAAAACAGTTTGGAATTTCCTCAAAAAAGCTAAAAATGGAACTGCGTTTTGAACCAGTAATTCCATTGGTAGGATTATATCCGAAAAATCCTGAAAGATCAATTCAAAAGAACCTATGCACTCCAATGTTCATAGCAGCACTATTTACAATAGCCAAGTGCTGGAAACAACCTAAATGCCCATCTGTAGATGAGTGGATCAAAAAACTGTGGTACATTTACACAATGGAGTTCTATGTAGCAGAAAGAAAGAAGGAACTTCTACCATTTGCAACAACATGGATGGAACTAGAGAGAATAATGCTTAGTGAAATAAGCCAGGCAATGAAAGAAAAATACCTTATGCTGTCACCTATTACAGGAAACTAATGAACAACATAAACAAATGAGCAAAATTGAACCAGAGCTATGTAAACAAGAAGTAGACTAACAGTAACAAGGGGGGAGGTAGGAGGGAGAGAAGGGGGTAAGAAGGGGAAGTGTCAAGTCAAAGAACATGTATAAATGACCCACGGACATGGGCAACTGAGTAGAGACTGAATGTGTGGGAAGGAAGGGGCAGGGTACAGGGAAGCAAGAGGGGGAATAAAGTGAGACAACTGTAATGGGAAAACAAACAAAAAATTTTTTTTTAGTGCGGTAAAAATGAAAATATGAAGAATGGAAATGCCAGTTCAGTGAATATTAGGTCAAAGATTTCCCTTTACATTGTATATTTTTCTCCCTATTTGATCTCTCCAGAGTTTGGCATTCTAAACAAGTAAGTAATGACTTAAGTTTCTTTGCATAGACCTAATAAGACCAGTTGTTAATAGAGGTTCCTTTTCTTTTTTTTCTTTTTTTTTTTTTTTCGACCAAGTCTTTGACTGGAATGTCAAGCCTAAAGGAGACATGCTTGGGCTCAGGTTGTTACCAAAAAGCCCTGAGGAGCTGCGAATGACTTTCAAAGGTAATAAAAGCCTGCGAGATAAAAGGCCTGGTACCGTGGTTGGTTGTGCCGTCCACAGCAATCTTTCCAGGGAAGAACGAAGGTTGTTTTCCTGAAAGATGGCTAGAAGGGCCCTTAAGGCACAATGAAAAACCAGAAAGACTTGGAAAGGACAGGTGTGTACAGGCAAGGATGAATGCCAGGTATGTGGCCCAGCTTCTGTGCCCTGAAGAGCAGACTGAGGGTCACCCTAATGTTCCTTGGGTAAGTTCCAGCAAAGCAGAACTAAAGTTCATAAGTGATCATTTGCTGCTCTTGTTATGTTTATGCAAATGAACAGGATAAATTAAAAATGGACTTAATGTAGTCCCTTTAAAGACAAGGAGGGTAATCTGAGGGAGAAAAATCATTATTCAAGGAAAATCACAATGATCAGTAGTAGACTATAAAGTAGGGCAGCTAACCGTCTTAAAAGTCTCTTTTCACTTAAAATATGGTTTCACTTGAAAACTAAACCATGTCTGTGATATCATCAAAGATAATCAAGTTGCAGGCAAATATAATGTCAAGTGCCTTGCAACTGGATGTCTTCCCAATAAGACAGTCTTACAGATTTAGAGACTTGTTTGTGGGTTATGTTACATAAATTAACATGTGTTTTCTGTTTTCAAAGGGCATAAGCCTATGACCGCATTACCTGAGTGATCGTCTGTACGCACAAGCCTCACTTAATCCTCTCTGCAGCGCTGCCTCCTGAGACTCAACGGTTTGGCTGAACTAAATGGCTGGGTTGGTGAAGAATGGGGTGGTCTGTGGGCTTCACTTTAAAACTGGTTTCTCTTTTCTATCCTAATGGCTTGTACAGAAAGCACTCAGAGGTCTGAGAGGGGGGAAACCTAAACTATTTCCCTCAGCCCAAACTAAGTATAATGGGCAAAAGAGTTTTGGACAGGCGAGATGTGCCTAGCACACCTTCCTCCAAAGAAGCCCTTTTTTTCTTTTTTTTCTTTTTTTCTCCTAATGTGGAACATTGAAAAATTAATCCCTGCCTTTTGTCATCTAGTAGTTATGGATTGAATGATGTCTTTTAACCCTTTTTGCCAAATCTGTTGCCCCCAGAACACAACAAGGATGCCAGCCTGTTAAACCAAGCACGTCGTTGTCCGGAGACAGCCAACTGACCTGGAATCTGCACGATCCTTCCCCATGTGGGAAGGCCATCCTCCCCTCCACACCCCCACTATTATTATGGATTTCTGGACCCAAGGGTAGGTAGGACGACGACCATGTCCAGCTTGAAGCAGCTAGAGGAGCTTGAGACCTTCGCCCATTGTCCTTTACATGATTACAAAGGGTCTTAATATCTTAGAGGGAGGGATAGTTATTTTTTATGAACCATGGGTATGGACTTGGGGGGGGTTGCTGGGGGAGGGAGATGCTGGGTGGAGGGGAATAAAGGAGAGAAAATTGGAACTCTTGTAACAATATAATCAATAAAATACATTTTAAAAAATGAATAAATAAAAAAAAAGAAATCACCTCTTCCTTTTTGATATAAAACACAGCGTCTTTTTTTTAATCTTTCTGGATAAAAGAAACAGAAGGGCACAATCTGTATCAAATAAGATCACAACACCTAGAAATTGATGTTACTGAAACTGTTCCTCTTTAGTTGTGTACTTTAACGCATAATCTATTCCTATACATAGTAAATTCTCTAGGAATGCTGAGGTTGGTTTGATCCTCATGTACAGAGACTGTTTCTCTCTGTTCTGTTCCAACTTTCTTTTAAATGAACAAATGGCTGTTTTCTTTATCAAAGATAGGCAAGGAAGGTCAAGCCACCCAAAAAACAGTACAGTTAACACTGTAAAAACTCATTCACCTTCTCGAATATTTCCAAAAGCTAGGGCCTTCATCCAGATGTCACTATATTGTTTTGCACTGTTGGGTAACTAGTTTGACTGTGGAATCCTGGAGTGTAAAGATAGAGTTGTACATTCCCGGAAACTCCTGTTTCCAGTGTCTCTAATGTGTAGTCTCAGAAGATATATGAAAAAGTGGTTAGGAGTGTGAGAGTTGTGTGATGTCATACTTCACAGATCGTTCCTTTTTGTCTTTTTTGACCATTCGGTTTAATGAGCAGAACGCTGTGTTCTATAATAACGATATGATAGTAATGTCAGTTTCATGAAGCAACACGACAGTTCACACTGTACAAACTCGTTCATTTTCTTTTGTCCAAAGACCCAGAGCTTCACTCTCAAGGACAGTACATTGTTTTCATGCACTGTCATGGTGAACTGTGGGATTCCTACAGAGTAAAGATGTGGAGATTGAGGTTTCTGAAAGTATTCCTCTTTAGTTGTGTACTTTAATGAATAATCTAATCCTATACATATGAAATTCATTAGGAATGCTGAGTTTGGTTTGATCCTATCATACAGAGACTATTCCTTTCTGTTCTGTTTGACCTTTCTTTTAAATGAAGAAATGGCTGTTTTCTTTCTCAAACATAAGCAAGGAAGGTTAAGTTTCTCAAAGCAACAGTACAGTTAACACTGTACAAAACTCACTCCCCTTCTCAAATTATTCCAAGACCAGAGCCTTCATTTAGCTGTCACTACATTGTATTCCACTATTGCATCATTAGGTTGAGTGTGGAATCCTAGAGTGTAAGGAAGTAAAGATTATAGTTTCCCGGAAACTGCTGTTTCCAGTGTTCTTTAATGTGTAGTCTAAGATGATATATGGAAAAGTGGTTACGAATGTGAGAGTTGTGTGATTGCATACTTCACAGATTGTTACTTTCTGTTTCTTTTGACTTTCCGGTTTAATGAGCAGAACGCTGTGTTCTATATGAATGATAAGATAGTAATGTCAGTTTCATGAAGCAACAGGACAGTTCACATTGTATAAACCCGTTCATTTATTATTGTACAAAGAGCCAGAGCTTTCCTCTGACCGACAGTACATTGTTTTCATTCACTGCGTGTCATGGTGAATCGTGAAATTCCTACAGAGTACACAGGTAAAGATTGAGGTTTCTGAAAATATTCCTCTTTAGTTGTGTACTTTAATGCATAATCTAATCATATACCTAGGAAATTAGTGAGGAATGTGGAAATTGATGTGATCACATTTGATACAGATTGTACTCTCCTCTTTCTTTTGTCCTTATGGTTAATGAACAAGACGCTCTGTTGTACATCAACGAAAACCGGGTGAGGTCAAGTTGCCTGAAGCAACACGAAAGTCAGCACTGTGGAAATGCATTCACTTTTTTTATTGCAAGAGCCAATGCTTCCCTCTCACTGACAGTACATTGTTTTCATTCACTGGGTGTAACGGCGAACTGCTGAATTGCGACAGAGTACACACATAGCGATTGAGGTTTCTGAAAGTATTCCTTTTTAGTTTTGAACTTTAATGCATAATGTAATCATATACGTAGGAAATTAGTGAGGAATGTGGAAGTCGATGTGATCACATTTGATACAGGTTGTATCCTTCTGTTTCTTTTATCCTTACAGTAAATGAACAAGACGCTGTGTTTTATATCAAGGATAGCCAGGTGAGGTCAAGTTGCCAGAAGTAACACTACAGTCAGCACTGTGGAGATGCGTTCACTTTCTCTAATTCCAAGAGGCAGAGCTTTCCTCTTGCCGACAGTACATTGTTTTCATTCACTGCGTGTCACGGTAAATTGTGTAATTCCTGCAGAGTACACACATAGAGATTGAGGTTTCTGAAAGTATTCCTCTTTAGTTGAGTACTTTTATGCATAATCTAATCTTATACGTAGGAAATTCTTTAGGAATGCTGTGGTTGGTGTGATGCTCTTATATAGAGACTGTTCCTCTCTGTTCTCTTTGGCCTTTCTTTTAAATGAAGAAATGGCTGTTTTCTTTCTCAAACATAAGCAACGTAGGTCAAGTTGCTTGAAGCAACAGTACAGTAAACACTGTTAAAAACTCATTCACCTTCTCGGATAATTACAAGAGCCAGAGCCTTCATCCAGCTGTCACTATATTGTTTTCCACTATTGCGTCGTAAAGTTGACTGTGGTATCCTAGAGTGTAAAGAGGTAGAGATTGTCGTTTACCAAAAACTCCTGTTTCTAGTGTACTTTAATGTGTAGTCTAAGAAGATATATGGAAAATTGTTTAGGAATGTGAGAGTTGTATGATGTATATTCACAGATTTTTTCATTCTGTTTCATTTGACCTTCCAGTTTAATGAGCAGAACGCTGTGTTTATATCAATCATGGGATAGTAATGTCAGTTTCATGAAGCAACACAATATTTCACACTATACAAACATGTTCAATTTCTCTTGTAGATAGAGCCATAGCTTCGCGCTCGTCGACAGCACATTGTTTTCATTCACTGCATGGCAAGGTGAACCGTGGAATTCTTACAGAGATCACTCATAGAGATTGAGGTTTCTGAAAATATTCCTCTTTAGTTGTGTACTTTAATGCATAATCTAATCATACGTAGGAAATTAGTGAGGGATGTGGAGGTCGATGTGATCACCTTTGATACAGATTTACCCTTCTGTTTGTTTTGTCCTTACAGTTAATGAACAAGACGCTGTGGTGTGTCTCAAGGAGAACCAGGTGTTGTCAAGTTCCCTGAAGCAACACTACAGTCAGCACTGTGGAAACCCGTTCACTTTCTCTAATTCCAAGGGCCAGTGCTTCCCTCTTGCTGACAGTACATTGTTTTCATTCACTTCGTGTTATGGTTAACCGTGGAATGCTAAATAGTACACACGTAGAGATTGAGGTTTCTGAAAACATTCCTCTTTTCTTTGTATTTTATTGCATAATCTAATCAAATACGTGGGAAATTCATTAGGAATTTTGAGGTTGGTGTGATTCCATTATATAGATACAGTTTCTTTCTGCTGTTTGACCTTCCTGTTAAACCAACAAAATGCTGTATTCTATCTCAAAGATAAGCAAGTAAGGTCAAGTTTCCTGAAGTAACAGTACAGTCACAACTGTACAAACCCGTTCATTTTCTCTACTTCCAAGAGCCAGAGGTTCACTCTTGCCAATAGTACATTGTTTTCATTCACTGCATATTATGGTTAACCGTGGAATTCCTACATAGTACGCACTTAGAGATTAAGGTTTCTGAAAATATGCCTGTTCCCTGTGTAATTAATGCATTATGTAATCTTATAAGTAGAAGATTAGTTTGGAATGTGGAGGTTGATATTATCACACTTGATATAGATTATACCCTTCTGTTTCTTTTTTCCTAAAAGTTAACAAACAAAACTCTGTGTTGTATATCAGGAGAAGTAGGTAATGTCGTTTCCTGAAGCAACACTACAGTCAGCACTGTGGAAACCCATTCACTTTCTCTAATTCCAAGAGCCAGAACTACCATCTCGCCAACAGTACATTGTTTTCATTCACTGCGTTTCACAGTTAACCGTGGAATTCCTACAAAGTACTCACGTAGAGATTGAGGTTTCTGAAAATATTTCTCATTCCTGTGTAGTTTAATGCATAATCTAATCCTATACGTAGGAAATTTGTTAGGAATGCTGAGGTTGGTGTGATCCTATCATATAGAGTATGTTCCTTTCTGTTCTCTTTTACCTTTTTTTTTTAAAATGAAAAAAGTGTTCTTTCTCAAACATAAGCAAGGAAGATCAAATTTCCCAAAGCAACAGTACAGTTAACACTGTAGAAAACTCATTCACTTTCTCGAATAATTTTAAGAACCAGAGCCTTCATCCAGCTGTCACTATATTGATTTCCTCTACTGCTTCTTAAGGTTGACTGTGGAATTTTAGAATATAAAAGGTAGAGATTTTCATTTTTGGAAAACTCCTGTTTAATGTGAACTATAGTGTGTATTCTTAGAAGATATAATGATAAGTGGTTTAACTGTTAGGAATCATAATTCACAGATTGTTCCTATTTCTTTTGACCTTACAATTTAATGAACATAACACTGTGTTCTGTATCAAAGACAAGCAAGTAATGTCAAGTTACATGAAGCAACACTACAGTTAACACTGTACAAACCCGTTCATTTTCTCTAATTCGAAGAGCCAGAGCTTCCCTCTTGCTGATAGTACATTATTTTTATTCACTGTGTGTCACGGTTAACCGTGGAATTACTATGTAGTTCAGAGGTAGAGATTGAGGTTTCTGAACATATTGCTGTTTCCTGTCTAGTTGAATACATAACCTAAATATATACGTTGAAAATTTGTGAGGAATGTAGAGATTGATGTGATCCCATTTGATACAAATTGTACCCTTCTGTTTTCTTTACCTTACTTCTTCTGTGAGATGACGACTTGCAGAGAAATGGATCCAATACCTTAGTTCCACCATTTTTTAAATTGTAGGGACCACCCTATCAAGTGTGATGGTGTGCGATTCTCTGAGAAGGCCTTCAAGGACAGTGGAGCTGACCGCTCCACAGGATACCTGGGTCAGGTAGGTACACAATCAAAATGAGCAAAATACAAAGACAGTAAGAATTTTTCTCTGTGATCACAATAGAGCCATGAAAAGTGTATTTCTCTTTCTACCCTGCCAAGAATCTGGTCAGGAGGATTGGAGGTAGGTTTTGGGGGTAGTGGTCCTTTGAAAACATTGAGGCCCCAGATTTGGGTCTGGGCTCTATTCCACCCCAGTGATCCCAGGGTCCTAGGTGTGGGCCAGCTCTCACCTCAGGATGGCACTGGATGGTGTTCCTGGCTTGGTGACTTTGTCCCTTGTACCGGTTGGTGGCAAAGGCAAACCCATTGGCCATCTCCTCCATGATGTCCAGGGTGGAGTGCTACAAAGACAGAGCCCGGTTCCGGCAAGGAGGCAGCAGGGGCCTGACTGGGTATTGCCACAGGGGAAGGTGCCCACCACAGATTCTGCTTCCACAACAGACACAGCGGGGCTTCTACAAAGACCTCCCACCAGTGAGGGAACAAGATGGCACCATGAGGACTCCCAATAAACATGCAAGTAGAGGAGCTTGGTCCCCAGCACTCAGCTCCCCATCCTGCCAGCCATGACCTGGACAGTGTACATGACTGCCCCAACAGGCTTTCAACCGTTAACAACCTGCTCCTATAAGAGCACCCCTCATCCAATGCTTTCCTTCACCACCCCCAACAAACACACACACAGGTAAAATGGGAAGTAAGGGGTATGGGGTTTCTCAGGGGGATCCCAGCTGGGCCTTGGACTGGAATGGCCTGCCCTGGGTTGCCCTCTGCTACCTGAGGGTGCCTCGTGCCTGAGAGGTGTTGGAGGCGAGGTTTGTGGCAACATCGAAAGGAAGCAAAACATTCCTCACTCCGGGGTTGTTTCCATCCAGAGCTTCGGGGAATTGGGAAACACCAAGGAATCATCCTGCTCTCTTAACTATTTTCAGTCAAGTTAGTGGATAGGGGTGCTTGGTTACTGGAATTCTAACTTCTCTTGTTATCTGTCACCAAGGAAGTGAGGTCACCCCTCAAGGTTCCATTATCTGGGCCCCTTCTTACAATCAGAGCCACACAAAGCCCCCTCTGAATTGTTGACCTCTAACCATCCTTGACTGTGTCATCTCCACTCCTCTACTAAGATACCCAGCACAACCCTCCCCACAGCCCCCTGGGAATGGGCCAGGTTCCCAGCTTTGAGGAGAGAGCCGAGTCCAGACGTCTGGCACTTTGGCTCTTTTGAACACTCGGCTTCCTTACACATGCTCACATTATCTTCCATTTGAATGGAAACCAGGCTCTGCTAGTGGCCTAGAGCTCAGAGAAGCCACCTCCAGGGGTTACTAGTCTTCCTCCCACCCTGAAGGGATCTCAGGATGCAGAAAACAGCTTTCCCACAGGCACGTGCTGTTACCCTCAGCATTCATCACTACCTGGCCACTTATTGTGCATTAAATTGGCTTGTACCATTCTGCCCCTCAAGCCCACTAGACCTTTGAGGGTGGCAATGGGGTACTGGTCAGGCTTCATGTGTTTATCATTTCTATCGCCCAAGCACCTAGGATAATGCTGACCTGTGGCAGGAGCTTGAGAAATATTTGGTGAATGAATTCTTGAATGAGACTGGTGTTATCCCATTTTATAGATGGAAAGACAAAAACTCAGAAACATACTGAGTTGGGGTCCCTCAAACAAGCTACAGGAGCCACGCTCAGGTCCTCTGTCAGAGCCCTGAGGCACGCTCCGCTCACCACTTTCCAGGGCACCGAGTTGTACAACCTCAGAGAGGCTTACCTGGTGCTTTGGAAACCACTCTGGATACAGGGGGCCTCCGAGCATCAATCTGGCTCTTCCAGATCTGAGGACATGGCAGAACATCTCTACGACTGGGTGGGTGTACTGGCAGTTGAGCGTGGATTCAAGGCCCAACATGCCTGAAGAAAATTGGCAGAAAAGTCAGGTACTTTTCTCCATCCTTCGTGCTCCCAGTCAACAGTCAACATTTCCAGAATGCTACCCCTTTCAGATGAGACACCTCCCCTTCCCAAGCCTGCCTTTGATTTCTGAGCCAGTGGAGTTTGCAGAGCTCACTGAAGTCAGCATGTCCTCAGAGAAGCCACGCTCACGGCCCAAGAATGACAGCCCACCTGTAGAAAGGGATGTGGTGCTAGGGCAGAGGTCCTGGGCTCCGTGGGACGGACTCCATCTAATGGTGGGAGTGTGGGCCCAGCACCCAGGCAGCAGCACTGGGGGGGAGTAGGAGGGGAAGACTTTGCTGATGCTGCACCTTCTGTGGGCCTCCCATCCCAGCTGCCCTGGGTTCCAGAGAAAAACCATTACTATCCCGGTGTAGGTGGCTTCTCACCAGCACCTGCACGCTCTGCCCACTTTCACAGTGAATGATTTCATGCCTGTTGGAGCCACTGTGTGGACAGTGCTGGCACTGAGGGTTTTGGATTAAAATAAAGTGGCCACGTCAGTCCAGTTTGGCTGCATGGACTTGAGCGCAAGGACGACAATGTCCTCCTCATTCAGCACAAGCCACTGCTCTTTCCCGTCCCCATTCAGCAAACACTCCACCCCTGCTCAGGGGTCCACAGGACTTGCCTCTGTGCTTCTTTCGGGAGCCAGCCTGTGGTTTCCAGTCTTCCAGGCCTAGTGGCCTGGATTCCTCCTCAGGAGGGATCCCAAGGTCAGTCCCCTCAGAGCTCATGAGAAGGACCTCCTTGAGCCTGAGGGTCCTGGACCTCTCTGCTCCTCCCAGAGCCAGGCCTGTTGTTGCCACGCTTCCCACGTGGCAGCAGGTCACAGGTTACTTCCTCTCCCTGCAGTCCCACAGACTCTTCTGCTTATCCTCCACCCTAGGCAGCCCCAGGGAGCAATCACCCTTTCTGTTCTGGCCCGGCTTCTCTTCTACACAGCTCCACACCAAGTTCAACTCCAGCCTGGGTCTGCCTCATTCTTTGGCTCCGTGACACGAAGGCTACAGATATTGTTGAAGCTCCTAATTTTCATTTTACTTAAACTAACTCTTCTTAAGGTGGGAGGAAGAGGAACAGTTGAAAGGAGGAAAAACAAAATGTGGCTCTTAGGCCTAAGAGCTGGGTTTAAGCAGGCCCCCACAGTAACTGCTGGTGTCAGGGTCTGCCTAACACCCAATAAATCTACTGTCCCCATAGTTACTGCTGATGTCATTGACGGCCTGTGTCCTTCAAAGATATCTTAAGTCTGCTGGCAAGAATTTAATGACTTCTCCGTGTTAGTAAGCCTCTCTGTTCTCAGAGCCAACTCCCCCAAAGCCACCTACAGAGTCTCTTCAACTCCCGCCCTGCCTCCTCATCCCCTTTAAAAACCCATTTCTCTTGTTTGCTGCTGACACCTTCCTGCCTCCCTGGTCTCAGTCCGCTTGTGCAGCTGGCCAAACAAATCTTTTAGACTCATGGCCTATTCTCTTGTTTCTCCTCTCTCTCACCGAACCTAACAGTGGTGATAAATGTTAGTGTGAGAGACCTGCTCATCATCTAAATATTGTTCTCATCACACTCCCTAGTCCTCTGAATGAAGAAAATAGTGGCACCTTTAGGCATTTTTAAAATCAACTCTATCTTTAAAACAAAAAAAAAAAAAAAAGGAACAAACAAAGTTTCAGTCATTAAGCAAAAAATTCACAAAGCCATTTTCTGGAATAATGAGAACAACACAAGCTATCACTGTGGAGGGGTGGAATCCGTGCCAGGTCCTGGGATGTGGGTCTGACTCCATCATTCTTGCCCACCCCGTGAACTTGTATATATCAGGAGGTAGGTTGGCAACATCTAGCGATCTCTCCAAGGACACAGAGTGGGTGACAGATAGTTCTGTAGTTCCCACCAACTGATCCAGGTGGGTCTGCCACTGGTCCCAGGGTCTCTCATGCTGGAGCCCCACTCAGACCAAGGCAGGTAGCTAGAAAGCCACATGGAGCTTCCTAGGGCACCAGCTACAGCCCAAGCTGTCCTGACTCCCAGAGCTAAGGGAGGACCACAGGGGGACCCCCACGTTAGGTTCCTGTTACCCATCTCTGCACCTTCTCTCTGGATGAAAGCAGTGACCATATCACAGCCTGTTTGCCCAGCCCGGCCTGAAATCGATACATTCTTGTGAAAATAGAAGCACCCTCTTATTTACCAAAGGTAAACTAAGCATTTCACTAGTCTAAAAGGTTTCCATGTTTCTGCCTTTCATCTCTTTTCCTCAACCTGTTTTGATTGCCCATGACATTAACCTTCAGAAAGAAATGAAGGTCAACAACATGGCAAGTCCAAGCATCTGGATTCCTGGCTGCATGTGCTGCGGACCGTGGAGTGAGTTTGTTGGCAGGGAGGCCTGGCTAGGCATCACGACTACCCATACCTGTCCCATCCTGATGAGGGACAGAGTTCCTTGCTGGTTTTTGTCTCTGTGAAGCTCCCTACATGAGCATGTGGGCTAATTCTTTAAAATACATATCTGCATATTCTCTCTTTCTCTGGAGAACCCTGAGTAATAGAGATGGCATTAAGAAGGCAGGGACTGAAATACTAAAATCGTTCCTGAATTCATAACCTGACCAGATCAGTTGTATCCTCTATGAGGAGAAAGAGTTCCCTGAATCTCCAAAGTGTTCAGAATGAGACCAGTGGCTCAGAAAGCTCTCTGGCCTCAGAGGCAATGTACTGTGAGAATGGAAACAAGGCAAAGTGACATGAGGGGAAAGCAAATGTGCGGAGCCCTGATTTGTCTCAGCTGCCTCTCTCACCTGCAATTTCCTGACTCCTCGCACTCAGAATGCACCTTGGAAGAGCACAGGACCCAGGCAGAGCGGGCCTGATACCCAAGCCAAGCTCCACATGCCCAACTCCCAGCCTCACCTGGGCCTCCTGGTATTAGGCCTAGCCCCGTGTTCCTGCTGAGCTCCTGGGAATCAGACCTAACACTGTCTGAGAGCTGCAGACACCCTTCCCCTGTGACTGAGACCCAGGTTCCTCTAGGTGTCCCTCCCACCCCCTGAGAGCTGCTTTGGTGAAATAAAACAGACAACCCTCCAGCAGTCTCTGGCAGCCATGCTCTCATCTCTGCAGGTGGCCCTCAGGCAGGCAGGTCCTGACTGCTTTTTACCAGCACAGCCTCTGTTTCTGTCCCAGCGATGGGGTCCTGGGGCTGGTGGGAGAGCCACAGAGGGGATGCAGGTACAGACCCTAGACTGGAAACTGAGAGGAGCTGAGAATCCTGCCTGAGAGACTGTAGCCCTTGGCCTGGTGTGGACCCAATTGTCAGCCCTGTAACTCTGAGCAAGTGAGGTAACCTTTCTGACGCTCTCCTGTGACCCTTGTTAGGGGAAGATTCAATTATATTGTAAAGAGTTTTAGCTCTGTACTTTAAATAGCGTCTGTGCTCCATACAATGTTGTTATTATTTTCCATTTAGACCATCAGCACTCTTGACTGTATACATCAGTACCCATGACACATAACCTTAGAGTCTTAGCACATCCCAGCATCCTCTCCATGAAAATGCTATGAAAATGAGTCTGAGTGACTCCCTGGAAGACCTTAAGTGAGAAAACCCCAAGAGAAGCCATTTGATGTGACTGATTCATTTGTTCATTCATTCATTCATTCATTCAAGGAACACTTATTATGCCAACTACGTTTCTGTTCAGGCCATTGAGAAACTCACAGGCTAAAAGAGGAAGCTGACCCAAGGTCAAGATCAGCCCTGGACCTCATTACAGCCCAGAGAAAAAAGATATAGCCCAGACTTGAGCAAAGGGAGAGATCAGGGGAGGCTTCCTGGAGGAGATAACACCTGTACTGAAGTTTAAGTTTCAGTTAGGTGAGCAAAGAGGTGGTGGCAGAACACTCTAGGGAGGACTGTAAATAAAAGAGGCAGAGAGACAAGAAAATAATGGGTGGGGATTGGTACAGCAGGTTCACGAGTGTGTGAGGAGATGAGAGTGCAGGGGCATGAGGCTGGAGACAAGGCTGGGGGCTGCAGAGAGCCCCTGAGGAGCTTGACACAGGAGTGGCATGGCCAGGTTTGCATATATAAGAAAACCCTTACAGGGACTGCTAGGCTGCCTGCCTTGCAAAGTCACAGCATGGGATACAGCAAGGATTCTTCACCTGGAAGCACATCGCAGAGGCCCATCCCACCAGGAATAGGGACTCTTCAGGCCAGGACATGCGCACGCTCTCACAGGAAATGAGGTGCGTGCCCCATATGAACGTGAGTGTGTGTGTGTGTGTGTGTGTGTGTGTGTGTGTGTGTGTGTGTGTGAATTGTAAGAAGGTGGCTTGTGTGATTATGGACGATAGCAAGTCCCAAATCTGCAGAGTGGGTTATGAGGCTGGACATCCACAGAAGAGTCAGTGTTTCAGTTCAAGTTCAAAGTGATCTGCTGGCAGAATTCCTTCTTGTTCAGGGGAAATTTCTTGCTCGATTTAGTGCTTCAACTGATTGGATAAACTGTACTCACATTAGAGAGGGTGATCTGCCTATTCAAAGTGCAGACTTAAATGTTAATCTCACCCAAAATACCCTCACTGAAACATGTACAATAATATATATTAACCATTTCAGATACCCCTGGAGGTGGACATGACACTTTGTGAGGTCACAGGGCTTAGATGAGCAGGAAAAGGCACTGAAAACCACATATATACAGTTACTCGGTCACACCCTCTGTGTCCACAGGTCTCTGCTCTCTAGACGTTCGCCTGCTCCCTGTCTCTAGGCCAAACCTGTGGCTGCTGGGAGATGGAGCAGCCAGACACATGCACAGCAGGTGCAGCTCTTCAGCCAGGGAAGGGCAGCGTCTTGATGGCAGGTGGCAGGATCCAGCCAGTGTCCCTGCTCCTAGGTCTCCAGACACAGTGACTACCCTTCTGCTCAATCCCTGCAATGTGAAGGAAATACTTTAAATTTATGGGCCTGTGATTGTTCCCACAACAAGTGAGGCTCTGAGCCTAATTTGTCACATGCATGGGGCATTTTCAGATGAGCCGAGAGCTATGGGTCACTTCTCCTGCGTGTTATGTGCCTGGTCACTGCCTGACCAGTGGAATAAGCTGAAGTCACTAGGGGCTCTCACAGGGGCCTGGGGCCTTAACAGGATTGCGCGGGTGTGGGAGGTGTTTGGGGGTTTGGGGTGGGGGCGTGGGGAGGATGGATGAGGGAAATGGGCCACTCGCGCAGGGCTTGGCTGGGGTTCCTCTAGAAATCCAAGCATCCCCATGACAGGAGTGCTGACACTGATTTTAGAAAGCAAGGTCCCAGGGGCACAGATGCAGGCCACCGTGTGTGGAAAGAGCCTGGCACTCCTGGAATAAAACTCCCTCGTTTCAGGCATAATTCTGCATACATATTGTTGGACTTCATTGGCCAAATTTTTAAATGAATTTTTATCTATGTTCACAGAGGATACTGACATACATTCTCGTGGGATGGCATTTTCTGGCTACGATTTCAGGTTTTACATTTTAAAATATTTTGGCCACTCTAAGTGACTACTCTTAAGTCCTCCGAATTTCCATACATAATAGCTTCAGCTTACAATTTTCTTTATGAATTTTCCATAAGGAAATCTCAGTCTCTGAAAGCTACACTGATCCTTCCTACCCAATATTTCAGGGGAAAAAATTATCAGATGTACATAAATTCTTTCAGAACACAGAGGAAGAAGTAATACTTTCTACTCGTTTGAGCACATTAACTGAAATCATAGGACCAATTGGAGAACATATACTGCCTGATTTCCATTTTTACCCTAAAACTCCTAAAGTAATTATGAGTGTAGGCCTGGCATAAAATGAAAATGAACATACAAGGATAGAGGAATGAAACAGAATAAAAACTCTAAATATAACCCTTTATGTTTCTGGTCAATTGATTGTAATTAAAGTTTCCAAGGTAACTCAAAGGAAGAAAGGAGAGTGTTTTCAACAAATGGTGCTGGAACATGGATTAACCATATGTGACTCCCAAGGAAATAACACCTGTAAAAAATATATATTCTTGTATGCAAAATACATAAAGAACTTTCAAAACTGTATAAGAAAAAAGCCCAATCTTGAAAATAAGGAAAAAAGCTAAACAAACTCTTCACCAAAAACTATAATGGGTAGGAAAATAGCACATGAACAGAGATGCTGAGATCATTTGACATTAGGTCAACGTAAGTGGAAACTGCAGTAGTTTCCCACTGCATGCCCACTATAATGGCTACTCCGCAAACGATGACCAACACCAAACATTTAAAATACAGAAGGCTCGGAAGCCTTACACATTCCTAGCGAGAATCAAATCACTCCACATTGGCGTCATTGATAGATAAGCCTTTATCTACCAATCTTTCTTAAGGAGTCTGGTTAAAGTTGATCAATCTTCACTCATTATGGAAATAAACTGAGAAAGCACAAACAAATAAAATCACAAATGACAGTGGAGAAGCGACAAGTATCACCAATAGGATCAAATCAGTCATCAAAAAAACCTCCAACAGACAGAAGTCTTGGACTGAAGGGCTTAACGGATGAATTTTGTCGTACATGAAAAGTAGAATTAACATCTAATCTTCTTACACTATTCCAAGAATTCAAGAGGAGGAAAGGCTCTTAAGCTCATTTTATGAGACCACCATTATCCCGATAGTATATCAGACAAAGACATTACAAAACAAATTCTAGGTCAATATCCTCGATGAACATAGATGGAAAATCCTCAACAAAATATCAATAAGACGAATATACCAATAACTGATAAAGATCAGATGGAAAGATCAAGTGCATTTAGTCCTGTGATGCAAGTTTGGTTCTGTATCCACAAGTCAATTAAGATCAAACACCACGAAAACAAACTAAAGGATAAAAAGCATGAATCATATCAATACATGCAGGAAAAGCATTTGACAAACCCCAGATTCCATTTATGACAAAGAGTGTGGGATTAAAGGAAACATACCTCAACATAATAAAGGATGTATATGACTAACCCACAGCTGACTTCATACTCAACAGGGAAAAGCTAAAGCATTTTTACTTAATATCTATAACAAGACAGGACTGTTCACATACACCACTTTTATTCCAACATGTTATTGGAAGTTATAGCAACAGCAATGAGAAGAAAAAAAAGGCATCCAAATAAAAATGGGAAAAGTAAAACTCCCATTATTGCAGATGACATACTACTTTATATAAAAATACTAAAATCAACAAAGTAAGTCAATAAAGGAGCAAGATACAAAATTAATAATTAGAAATCAGTCGCATTTCCATACACCAATTAAAAGTAAACACTAACATAAAATTAGGAAAACAATCCTGTTTACATTTGCATCCAAAAAATAACATAAAATAGTTAGAAATGAATTCAACCAGGAAGGTAAAAGGCCTATACTGAGAAAATTATAAGACACTGAAGAAGACAGCAACAAATGAAAGCTTCTATTGCGTTTGTTAGTAGGCGGAATTAAGATCGTTGAAATGTGCATACTTCCCAAAGCAATCTCTAGATTCAAAGCACTCTCTATCAATAAAAATGGCAGTTTTCATAGAACTAGGACAAATAGCCTTAAACTTTATTTGCAACTACAAAAGACTCCAATAGCCATAGCAACTTTGAGAAAGAAGAACAAAATGGGAGGTATCACACCACATGACATCAAACTAGACTACAAGGCCATAGGTTTCAAAACAGCACAGTACTAGCATGAAAACAAACATGTAGATCAATGAAACATAATAAGAAGACCAGAAATAAACCCATGCATATCTGGTCAATTAATACATGACCAAAAAAAATTCCATGGGGTAAAGACCATCTATTCAATGAGTGGTTTTGGAAAAATTGCACAGATACATACAAAAAATGAATCTAGACCATTTTCTTACAGCATATACAAGAATAAACTAAACATGGATCAAACACTTGAATGTTAGACTTGAAATCATAAAAATCCTAGCACAACAGAGTAAACTATCTGACATTTGCTTAGTGATATTTATTCTCATATATCTCTTCAAGCAAGGGAAAGAAAATAGAAAAATTAACTACATTAAACTAAAAAAGTTTGCACTAAGACAAAACAACATCAGCAAAACACAACAAACAAAAAAAGTACTGAATGGGAGAAAGTATTTGCCAGTGATACATCTAATAATGGGTTAATATCCCAAATTCGTAAAGAATTCATACAACTCAACACCAGAAAAACAAAGAGTCCAATTAAAAAATGAACAGTGGACTTGAATAAACACTTCATCACAGAGGACATCCTGATGGCCAATAGATATATGAAAAGATGCTTGACATTGCTATTACCAGAGAAATGTAAATTACAACCACAATGAGATATCACCACACCCCTGTCAGAAGGCTTATCATCAATAAACAAACAAACAAGTGTTGGTGAGGATGTAGAGAAAAGGGCACTCCTGTGCACTTTTGGTGAGACTGTAAATTGATGCAGCCACTATGAAAAGCAGTATGGAGTTTTCTCAAAATATTAAAAATAGAACTACTTATGAGCCAGCAATCCCACTTCTGGGTGTGTATCCCCTCAAAAAAACCAAACACTAAATCAAAAGGATATACATATACCCCTATCCTCATTGTAGCATTATTTTCAGTAGTTGAGATACTGAAGCAACCCAAGTGCCCAGCAACAGACAAGCGGATAAAGAAGTGGTATGTGGTGTAAGTTGGTGGTCTAGTTTCATTTTTTTGCATGTCTCTGTCCAGTTCTCCCAGCACCATTTGTTAAAGAGGCTATTCTCACTCCATTTTATGTTCCTTCCTCCTTTATCAAAGATTAGTTGACCATAGAGGCCTGGGTTTATTTCTGGGCTTTCAATTCTGTTCCACTGATCTATATGTCTGTTCTTATGCCAGTACCAGACTGTTTTGATCACAGTGGCTTTGTAGTATTGTTTGATGTCTGGTATCGTGATTCCTCCTGCTGTGTTCTTCTGTTTCAAGATTGCTTTTGCTATTCAGGGTCTTTTTTGGTTCCATATAAATTTTTGGAGGATTTGTTCTAGGTCAGTGAAATGTGTCATTGGTATTTTAATAGGGATTGCATTGAATTCGGTAGTATGGCCATTTTGATGATGTTGATTCTTCCCATCCAAGAACATGGTATTTGCTTCCATTTATTTGTATCTTCCTTAATTTCTTTCTTCAATGTTGCATAATTTTCAGTGTACAGGTCTTTTATCTTTTTGGGTAAGTTTATTCCTAGGTACTTTATTTTCTTGTTGCTATAGTAAATGGTATTTTCTTTTTTGCTTCTGTCTCTGGTATTTTATTGTTGGTGTACAGAAATGCCTTAGATTTCTGTATATTTATTTTGTACCCTGCTATTTTGCCAAATTCACTTATTATATCAAGTAGTCTTTTAGTGGAGTTTATAGGGTTTTCTAGGTATACTATCATGTCGTCTGCAAATAGTGATAGTTTTACTTCTTCTTTCCCAATTTGGATGCCTTTTATTTCTTTGTCTTGTCTGATTGCTGTGGCTAGGACTTCCAACACTCTGTTGAATAGAAGTGGGGAGAGCGGACAGCCTTGTCTAGTTCCTGATTTCAGGGGGAATGCTTTCAGTTTTTGTCCATTGAGTATGATGTTGACTTCAGGCTTCTCATACATAGCCTTAATGATGTTAAGGTATGCTCCCTCTGTTCCCATTTTGCTGAGTGTTTTCAACATAAATGGGTGTTGTACTTTATCAAATGCTTTTTCTGCATCTATAGATATGATCATGTGATTTTTGTCTTTCATTTTGTTTAGATGATATATTATATTTATTGATTTGCGAATATTAAAGCATCTTTGGATCCCTGGGATGAATCCCACTTCATCATGGTGTATGATCTTTTCGATGTACTGCTGGATCCTGCTTGCCAAAATTTTATTGAGGATTTTAGCATCTATGTTCATCAGTGATATTGGCCTGTAGTTTTCTTTCTTTGCTGTGTCTTGACCTGGTTTGGGATTAGATAATACTGGCTGCATAAAAAGAGTTTGGGATTTTTCCCTCTTCTTGGATTTTTTGGAATAGTTTGAGGAGGGTAGGAGTTAGTTCTTCCCTAAATGTTTTGTAAAATTCACCTGTGAAGCCATCCGGTCCAGGGCTTTTGTGTGCAGGGAGATTTTGGATTACTGTTTCAATTTCCTTCTTTGTTATTGGTCTGTTGAGACTTTCTACTTCTTCTTGATTCAGTTTTGGAAGGTTATATGTTTCTAGAAATCTGTCCATTTCTACTAGGTTGTCAAATTTCTTGCCATATAGTTGTTTGTAGTAATTTCTTATAATTGTTTGTATTTCTGAGGTATCAGTCTTGATTTCTCCTCTTTCATTTCTGATTTTGTTTATTTGGGTCTTCTCTCTTTTTTTCTTGATGAGCCTGGCTAGAGTCTTGTCAATTTTGTTTATTTTTTCAAAGAACCAGCTCCTAGTTTTGTTGATTTTTTGGATTGTTTGTTTAGTTTCTATGTCATTTAATTCTGCTTTGATCTTGATGATTTCCTTTCTTCTTTTTGCCCTAGGCTTTGTTTGTTGTTGCTGTTCTAGTTCTTGTAGCTTTATGGTTAGGTTTTTTATTTGAGATTCTTCTAGTCTTTTCAGATATGCCTATATTGCTATGAACTTCCCTCTTAGGACTGCTTTTGCTGTGTCCCATAGGTTTTGGGCTGTTGTGTGTTCATTGTCATTAGTTTCTAGAAATTTCTTGATTTCCTCTTTGATGTCATTGTTAACCCATTCGTTGTTTAAGAGCGTGTTACTCATTCTCCATGAGTTTGGGTGTCTTTGATTTTTTTCCCTGAGGTTGATTTTTAGTTTCAAGGCATTGTGGTCTGAAAAGATGCTTGATATGATTTCAATTTTGTTGAATTTGTTGAGGCTTGTTTTGTGTCCTATTATGTGGTCTATCTTTGAAAATGTCCCATGTGCCTTTGACAAGAATGTATATTTTGCTTCTTTGGGGTGAAAAGTTCTATATATATCAGTTAAGTCCATGTGGTTTAGTGTGTTGTTCAATGCCTGTATATCCTTGATGTTTCTTTGCTTGGATGATCTGTCTATTGCTGATAATGGAGTGTTAAAGTCTCCTACTATGAGTGTGTTGTTAATATCCTTCTTGTGGTCTTCTAGTATTTGCTTTATGTATTTGGGTGCTCCTATGTTGGGTGCATATATGTTTATCAGTGTTATATCTTCTTGATGAATCATTCCTTTAAGTATTATGAAATGTCTTTCTTTGTCTCTTTTTATTGCCCTTGCTTTCAAATCCGTTTTGTCTGATATGAGGACTGCTACTCCAGCTTTTTATTCACGTCCGTTTACTTGGAATATTTTTTTTATATCCCTTTACTTTCAGTCTATGTAAATCTTTTGTTTTGAGGTGTGTTTCTTGTAGACAGCAAATATGTGGGTCCTGTTTTCTTATCCATTCTGTTACCCTATGTCTTTTCATTGGAGCATTTAATCCATTTACATTTAAGGTTATTATTGACATGTATTTATTCATTTCCTTTTGTATTTCTGTTCCTCTACTCTTTTTTTTGTTTTTTTTCTCTTTCTTTTTCTTAGAATATTCCCTTTAGCATCTCTTGCAATGCTGATTTTGTGGAGATGTATTCTTTTAGTCTTCCTTTGTCTGAGAAACTCCTTATTTCACCTTCCATTTTGAATGAGAGCCTTGCTGGGTAGAGTATTCTTGGTTGTAGGCCTTTGTTTTTCATTGCTTGAAATATTTTTGACCATTCCCTTCTGGCTTGTAATGTTTCTGTTGAGAAATCGGTCGATAGCCTCATTGGAGCTCCCTTGTAAGTTATTTGCTGTTTTTCTCTTGCTGCTTTGATGATTCTCTCTTTGTCTTGGAATGTTGCCATTTTAACTATGATGTGCCTTGGAGTGGGTTTTTGGGGGTTCCTCCTGATTGGAACTCTCAGTGCTTCTTGGACTTGCATAACTTTTTCTCTCATCAGGTTGGGAAAATTTTCTGTCACTATTTCTCCTATCAGTTTTTCAATTTCATGCTCCTTTTCTTCTCCCTCTCTTATTCCTATGATCCTGATATAATTTTTTTAATGCTATCCTGTAATTCCCTTACATCTTGTTCTTTTTTTTAAATCTTTTTTTCATTTTGCTGTATCATTTGAGAATTATTACCTACAGTATCCTCTAACTCACTAATCCGATCCTCTGCTTCGCTTAGTCTGCTTTTGACTGATTCTACTGTGTTTTTCAGTTCAGAGATTGCATTCTTCATTTCTTCCTGGTTCTTGTTGATAGTTTCTATGTCTTTTTTGATGCTGGTGTAGTTCTCTGCAAGTTCCCTGTAATTTTCCTGGAGCTGTTGGTAACTTTCTTGGAGGTTGTCATAGTTGTTTTTGAGGTTTTCGAGCATATTGAGCTTCTTCACCACCATAGTTTTGAATTCCATGTCTGACATTTGGGCTGTGTCTATTCCATCTACCTCTCTTTCTGGGGATTCCTCTTTTCTTTTCATTGAGAGGTTGTTTCTGCATCTTACCATGTTGGATTCTTCTTGTTTGTTTTTGTTATTTGGATTTGTCTGCTTTGCCTTTCCACCTTTGTGGTATGAGATTCTTTATGGTAGATTTGGGGGTTTCAGTGGTGCAGTCTCTTTGATCTCCCGAGCCTGATGTTCTTGGGGTACCTTTTATATCGTTTGTTTATGCTGTTTGGTTATATTTCAGATTTTTTTGTTAGGATATTCCTTCTGGCTTGTTGATTGAGAGTCACTCTATCTGCTTTATCTCGAATTCTTTTGTGGAGATGTCCGTTTTAGCCTTGGTGTGTCACCTTCTTTTTCTGCATCCACAGCTGGTCTAGTGTGGCGGTTAAGAGGTTCTTGTTTCTTGCAGCAATGGTGTGCGCCCACGGTTGCCCGCATGGCACGCTCCCTTGCTGCCCGCTGGAGCCTGCTGAGGTGCCCTTTCATGCGCGCCCCTGCACGCGCAGGTGGCCCGAGAGCTTGCCCCGCAATTGGCGCCTATTGTTTCCGGGCTGAGGTGTTTTAGCGCTTGCGTGCCTTTGCCCTTAGTCCTGCTGAACCCAGCTCCAGGAGTTGGTCTCTCGCCTCTTAGGGCGGGGCTGCGGACACTTGTGCTCAGTGGAAGTGAGCTTCTGTGAGTCACTGCCGCCCGCTGTTCCCGTGCTGCAGTCGGCCACCTTCCCTCACCCGTCTGGGCGGGCGAACAGAGCCTGAGCTTGTGGTCTGCTCTCCGGCCTGGGGCCCGGCGCCCACAGGAGCTGGCTAGGGGTGTCTGAGCACGGTCCTCTGCGTGTTCAATGGGCCCTCCCTGTGCCCGTTGGGGCACTGATCTTATGTCCGTTGGGGAGTGTCCGAGGGATGCCTGGACTCACGGCCCTGCGCACCTGGGCCAGTGAGTGAGAGCACTTCCCTATGCGCGCCCCCGCGACCCAAGGGGAGGGTTGGGGAGTGGATGAGTGCACCACTGCGCCTGCGCTCCTCAAGAATGGCCTACCACCCCCAAACTTTCCTCCCCTCTCCACCGTCCACTAGAGAAAAATATAAAGGAGAATTATGTCCTCACTTGCCCGGCAGCACGCTGTCTCCTGTCCTTTGGCGCCAATGCCACTTGGTCGAGTCCCGCCTCTGTCAGCGGACAGAGATCCACTCTCCTCCCGACTCCTCTCTGGGTTAGCTTGTGGTCGCCAAAAAGCCTTTGTGTACTTCCAGCCACAGCTCGGGCAGCCGCCCCAGTCAGGGATCCCGTTTCGTCCCCTTTTCCTCCGCTATCCTCACTAAACAGGTTGTTCCCAGATGGATTTTCTCTAATCCAGCAGTGCCTTGGCTCGACTCCTGCCAGTGTCCAGCTGCTCACTGAGATGTTCTGTCTGCAATTAGCCCAAACTGCAGACAGGTCTCCGGAGCCTGAAACCGCAGCCTCTCCTCACTCCTCCACCATCTTCCCTCTCACAAACATGTTTTCCACGAACACAAAGCCCATGAATATGGCAGGGCAGTAATGAGATCATTTGAAGAATCATTTTCACTTCTGCTGTCAATCAGCACCCCAGCCGCCCAGATAAGAGGTGGGGTCTAGAGGCTGGGATGGGTCGTTCTTAGGTCGCTGAACCCCAGCAACTTGGGAGGCCCACAAAAAGGATTGCAGGAAGAAATGAAAGGTGCAAAGGGTGGGGCAGGTGGGAGAGCTGCTGAAGCAGTTAACTCCTGTTGCCTTAAGCTCTAGGGTATAAACCTACCAGGTGGTTCTAAGCATTCCCTGCTCCAGTTCCCATTCCCAGATGTGATCTGTGTTGGGCTTGGCTGCTGGTGGACCTTGGGAGGCCAGGGGAGGTGTGAAATAACAAACTAGCAAATGCACATCCTGCACAGTGCCCCCTCTCTCATTCCCTCCTCTGTTCCCAGACCTCCAGCCTGGGCTCCATGTTCCTGAGCTGCTTGGTGGTCACTCCAGTGTGGATTTTAAAGAGTTTTCTCAATATCACTGAGCAGCTCCTGAGGGGCAGGGGAGAGGGAAAGACATGGTTAGGATTAATGGGGGATTAATTTCAAATGTATTTTCTTCCAAAGAGTTAGAGAAAGTTACGATGAATCTAAGCAGCATTTGAGCAAAGCTGTCTAAGAAAAAAGATGTTTTATTTTTTGTTTTTTATTGTATTTTTACCATTACCATATAGTCCCTTTATACTTACCCCTGCCCCACGATCACCACACTGTTGTCCATGTCCATGAGTCCTTTTTTCTTTTTTGCTCAATCCCTCCACCCACCTAACCTCCCCTGCTTCTTAGCTGTCACCCTGCTCTCTACCTATTAGTTTGTGTATATTTTCCTTGTTATATCAGTTTATTCATTAGATTCTACATAAGAGTGAAATCATATTGTGTTTGTCTTTCTCTGAGTTATTTTACTCAGCATAATCTCCAAGTTCATCCATGCTGTTGCAAATGGCAAAATTTTCTCTTTTACGGCCGAGTAGTATCCCATTGTGTAAATGTCCCATAGTTGTTTTATCCACTCATCCACTGATGGACAGTTGGGCTGCTTCAATATCTTGCCGACTGTAAATAATGCTGCATTGAACATAGGGATGCTTATGTTCTTTTGAATTACTGTTTTGACTTCCTTTGGAAATATTCCCAGAAGTGGGGTCGCTGGGCCAAAAGGCAGATCTATTTTTAACTTTTTGAGGTATCTCAATAATGCTTTCCACAGTGGCTGCACCAATGTGCATTCCCACTAACAGTGCAGAAGTGTTCCCCTTTGTCTACATCTTTACAGCACTTGTTGTTTATTGATTTATTGATGACAGCCATTCTGACAGATGTGAGATATGTTGTGATTTTAATTTGCATTTCTCTGATGGTTAGTGACATTGAGCAACTTTTCATATGTCTATTGGTTATCTGTATGTTCTCTTTGGAGAAGTGTCTATTCAGGTCTTTTGCCCATTTTTTAATTGGGTTGTAAAGAATCAGAGAATCTGAAACAGACAGATTACACTTAGTGAAATTGATGCTTTAATAAAAAAAAAAACTCCCAACAATCAAAAGCCCTGGACCAGATGGCATCACCGGTGAATTTTACCAAAGATTCTGAGAAAAGCTAACACCCCTCCTCCTCAGAGTATTTCAAACCATGCAAGAGGAGTGAAGGCTCCCAAACTCATTTTATGAAGCCAGCACTATCCTAATTCCAAAGTCAGATACACTACAAAGAAAAATAATTATAGGCCAATAACACTGATGAACACTGATGAACATAGATGCTAAAATCCTCACAAAAATATTAGCAAATTACATACAGCAACGCATCAGAAAGATCACACACCATGATCAAATGGGATTTACTTAGGGAATGGAAGTTTGGTACATTTGCAAATCAATAAAAGTGATTCACCATGTAAAAAAATGAAGGATAAAAACCATATGATCATATCAATAAATGCAAACAAACAAACATTTGATAAAATCCTGCACCCATTTATAATAAAATTCTCAGCAAAATTGGAATAGAGGGAACATAATAAACATAATAAAGCCATATATGACAAACAAACTACCAGCATCATACATAATGAGAAAAAACTACAAGCATTCCCCTTGAGACTGGGAACAAGACAAGGGTATCTATGTTCACCACTCTATTCAACATAGTACTGGGAATCCTAGCCACAGTAATCAGGCAAGAAGAAGAAATAAAAGGCATCCAGATTGGAAAGGAAGAAGTAAAACCATCTTTATTTGAAGGTGACATGATACTGTATATAGAGAACCCCAAAGATTCCACCAAGAAACTACTAGAACTAATAAATTAACTCGGCAAAGTACCAGAATACCAAAGTAATATCCAGAAATTAGTTGAGTTTTTATATACTAATACTGAAATATCAGAAAGGGAAGTTAAGAAAACAATCCCATTCACAATTGCTTCAAAAAGAATAAAATACCTAGGAATAAACCTAACCAAGTGCAAAAGACCTGTACTCAGAAAATTATAAGACGCTAAAGAGCGAAACTGATGAAGATACAAATAAGTGGATGCACATACCGTGTTCATGGATAGGAAGAATTAACATCATTAAAATGTCCATACTACCCAAAGCAATCTATAGATTCAATGCAATTCTTATCAAGATTCCAATGACGTATTTCACAGAATTAGGATGAATATTTCAAAAATTTATATGGAACCACGAAAGGCCCTGAATAGAAGCAACAATCCTGATAAAGAAGAATAAAGTTGGAGGAATCACACTACCTAACATCAAATTATATGATAAGGCCATAGTAATCAAAACAGTCTGGTACTGGCATAAAAACAGACAAATAGATCAATGTAACAGCAGAGAGAGCCCAGAAATAAACCCACACCCTTCTTGCCAATTAATATATATATATATATTTAAAAATATGCTTTATTGATTATGCTGTTACAGTTGTCCCAATTTCTTTTCCCTTTGTTCCCCTCCACCCAGTGACCCCCCTCCCTCCAATTGTCCTCCCCACCTTAGTCCATGCCCATTGGTTGCGCATATAGTTCTTCTCAACATCTTCCTATCTACTCCACTCCCTCCTATTATGCTTCTTAATTCCTGTACCATTTCCCTCCCTTTCCCCCCTTCATCCTCCCTGCCGATCTCCCCCAATAAGGTTCCCCATACCTATAATTCTTTTCACACTCTGTTGCCTACTTAGTTTGTCTTTGTTTCGGTTCCCTAGCTTCTGTTGTTGGTTGTTGTGATACAGTTTTCATTTTAATGTTCATAGTTTTGATCCTCTTTCTCCTAAACAAGTCCCTTTAACATTTCATAAAACAGTAGTTTGGATCTGATGAACTCCTTCAGTTTTACTTTGTCCTGGAAGCACTTTCTCTGCCCTTCCATTCTGAAATGACAGCTTTGCTGGATAGAGTAATCGTGGTTGTAGGTCTTTGCTTTTTATTACTTTGAATACTTCTTGCCAGTCCCTTCTTGCTTGCAGAGTTTCTTTTGAGAAATCATCTGACAGTCTTATTGGGACCCCTTTGAACATAATTCTCTTCTTCTCTCTTGCTGCTTTTAAGATTCTCTCTTTCTCCTTAATTTTGACATTTTGATTATAATGTGTCTTGGTATGGTTCTCCTTGTTCCAATTGTTTTGGAACTCTGTGCTTCCTGGACCTGTAAGTCTATTTCCTTCCCCAAGTTAGGGAAGTTCTTCTTCATTATTTTTTTACATAATTTTTCAATTTCTAGTTCTTTTTCTTTGCCCTCTGGCACTCCTATAACTCGAATGTACGTTTGCTTATAGCTGTCCCATAGGTTTCTGAGCCTCTCCTCACATTGCTCATTTTTTGTTTCCTCTTTCTGCACTGGTTGACTGTTTGTTCCTTCCCTATGTTCCGATTTGTTCATTGATCCCTGGTTTTCCTTGCCTCATCACTAGTTTCGTATGTGTGGTTTTGTTCATTTCAGCAGGACTAGCCTTCATTCCTTCCCTGTCTTGTTTAAGATCTGCTGTTAGGTCTATAAGCGCTTTAATAACCAAAGCTCTGAACTGTGCCTCAGAAAGATTTCCTATCCGCTGCTTCGTTTGATTAGAAATTTGCTGTCTGGTCAGCGGCGTCACTGGGATCTCTATCATGATCTGTGCCATTCTGAACAGTTTTATGTTTACCTTTGCTTCCTATGCAGGGCTGCCACACCTCCTACGCTACAGAGGGCGGAGCCCTGTGCACTCGTCACAACTGGGCGACCCGTCTCACCATGCTGTGGCATTTCCTGCGGCGGTGGGGATCCAAGATGTATTCCTGCCATTCACTCTGCGCTGAGAGACCGGGAGCCTCCTCCTCTGTCCCCACCTCCACCAGTCCTCACAGTCCAAGGCAATGGAGGTCTGCCTTCCCCTGCAATGGAATCACAAGCTGACGGGTCTGGTCTGAAGCCCACAGTGCTCTCTAGGTGCTTCTTGCCTCCCCTTAAATACAGGTGTCTGTGCTTACCACTGTCCTGCTGCTGTCACTGCTGCTACCGAGGACAGCACAGCTTGACCTCTCCTCCCAGGCTTCGCCCTTCCTACCTGTCTGGACGAGCACCACTTCTTTATAACTTCATATGTTGGACTTCCATTTATTTTCTGGAACTTCTGGTTATTGCTGGTTTTGTGGTATTTGTATTCCTTCTTAGTTGTGGAGGCAGACAGAGTGTATCAGTCTAGGCCTCCATCTTGGCTGGAAGTCTCCTGTGTTTGTTTGCTTCCGTGTCCCAGGCAGAGCTGTTGCTCCTGTTATGTTGTAAGGGGCGTAGCCTTAGGTATTCATCAGTAATGGGCAACTTGTTTCACCATGTTGTGGCACTATATGTGGGAGTGGGGTCCGAGAAAGAACAATGCCGCTTGCCCAGCACTTGTTCCTTTTCCAGGCACTTCTCCCACTTCCGCACCGCACTGGTGCCCCCTCCAGCTGCTGCCCTGGATGTCGTTCCCAGAGTGGGTGTGTCTGCGGATGTTCTAGGTCTATGGGGGCCCTGTCTGGATGAGTATTTCATCTTTATATCTTTGTTTGCTGGACTTCCATGCACTTTGATTTTCTGGAACTTCTAATTATTTCTAGTTTTGAGGTAGTTGTATTCCTTCTTAGTTGTGGAGGGAGATGCAGCATGTCTGTCTATGCCTCCATGTTGGCCAGAAGTCCCTGCCAACTAATATTTGACAAAGGAGGCAAGAGCCTACAATGGAGTAAAGACAGAGTCTTCAATTTGGGAGAACTGGGCTGGTACAGGTAAAAAAAAAAGAAAAGAAACTAGAACACCATCTTATGCTATACACCAGAATAAACTCAAAATGAATAAAAGACTTCAATATGAGTCATGATACCATAAAAATCCTAGAGGCAAACATAGTTAGTACAATTTCAGATGCCTCACATAGCAATAGTTTTGCCAATACATCTCCCAGGGCAAAATAAATAAATAGTGTTATGGCTACATAGGCGAGATTGAACACTCTGAAGCAGCTATAAAGTTAAGCAAAGGATTTTTAATAATGGCCAGGAGTTGGGCAGACCCTGAGCAGGTCTCTAACATGCTCCAACCTACAATGGAGTCTAAATGCTGGGTTTTTATACTGGTGGAACCTCTTTGTTTCTTCTTTGGCGGGAAACAGCCTTAGGAAGAGGGGGCTGGGCAGGACTGCAGGGATGTCTTGGCAGTAACAGGAACAGAAATTCGCAAGGCTATAAGGTTATCTTCGGTGGCAGCATAGCTCTTCAGCCAGGGACGAACTCCCTGTGAAGCAATTTATTTTCAAAGGGCTAGACATTCTGCAAAGCACAACCTTCACAAATGTTATAAACCAGACACAAGCAAGCAAATGGGAGATGATAGAGGCTGAAGTCCTTTTAGCTTATAAATCACTAATTGCTATAACACTCCTTCTTACATTGCTTTTTCCAAGGCCTTTTAGCAAGTCCTTGCTACTTCTTACAAAGAACATTTAACGCCCTTACATACTTACATATTGAAACTTTTCACAGGGACTATTTGGTGCCCCTACAATAGGACTACATTAAGTTAAAAAGCTTCTGCACAGCTAAAGAAACCATCATCAAAATGAAAAGGGAACAAACTGTATGGGAGAACATATTTGCCAACAATACATCGGACAAGGGTTTAATCTCCAAAATACATAAAGAACTTATACAGCCCAAAACACGGAAGACAAACAATCCAATCAAAAAATGGGCAAAGGACCTGAATAAACACTTCTCCAAAAGGACATACAGATGGCCAATAGACATATTAAAAATTGCTCAATGCCACTGATCATCAAAGAGATGCAAATAAAAACCAAAATAAGATGTAACCTCACACCTGCGACAGTGGCTATCATTAATAAATCATCAAACAAGTACTGGTGAGGATGTGGAGAAAAGGGAACCCTACTGCACTGTTGGTGGGAATGCAGACTGGTGCAGCCACTGTGAAAAACAGTATGGAATTTCCTCAAAAAGTTAAAACTGGAACTGCCTTTTTATCCAGAGGTCCACTGGTGGGAATATAACCTAAGAAACCTGAAACATCAATTCAGAAGAGCTTACAGACCCCTATGTTCATAGCAGAGCTGTTTACAAAGGCCAAGATTTGGAAACAGCCTACGTACCCATCAGGAGGTGAGTGGATTAAAAAACCAGTGCATTTACATGATGGAATACTATGCAGCAGTAAAAAAGAAAAAAAGGAATTCTTACCTTTTGCAATATCACAGCATGGATGAAACTGGAGACTATTATGTTAAGTGAAATAAGCCAGCTAGCTAAAGACAAATTCCATTTGCTTTCACTTATAAGTGGAATTAATGAACAAAATAAACGAATGAGCAAAGTAGAACCAGGGGCATAGAAACATGGAAAAGACTTACAGCTGTAAGAAGGGAGGGGGGAGGGGGGAGGTGGGGACTGGTTGAAAAATGGTGAATGGCTTAGTCAAAGAACATATATAAATGACCCATGGACGTGGACAATGGTGTGGGGGTTGACTGTGGTAGTGTGGAGGGGCAAGCTGAGTGGAGTGGGGCAAAGGAGAATAAATTGGGAAAATGGTAATAGCACAAACAATGAACTATTAAAAAAAGAAAGGAAGGAAGGAAGAAAGGAAGGAAGGAAGAAAGAAAGAAAGAAAGCAAAAAGGAAGAAAGAAAAAGAAAGGAAAGAGAGAGAAAGAAAGGAAAGAAGGAAAGAAAGAAAGAAAGAGAAAGAAAGAAAGAAAGAAAGAAAGAAAGAAAGAAAGAAAGAAAGAAAGAAAGGAAGAAAGAAAGAAAGAAAAAAGAAAGAAAGAAAAGAAAGAAAAGAAAGAAAGAAAGAATCAGCCAACACTGAGGAGCAAAGGAGGGCGTGGTAGGAAGGAGCTCCGGACGGCCCACTGGTACGCGGTCTGCGCGGTGACCCCACCAGGTGGCGCTGCAGGCTGCGAATCTACCGGGCCGGCGGATCTCTGGGCCCTCGCCAAGAGAGCCAAAGCCGTCGCGGGACTCGGAAACCGAGTCTAAGGATCAGCTGGGCTTCCGGGCTGTCACCGCCACCCGCTGCCCGCAAACGCCAGTGTCGTGCAGCGCGAGGAGCCGTTGGGGAGTCATGGCCGAGGCCTGTCAGTGTGGAGGCCGCAGCCCTCGAGTCCGCCCTGCGTCCGGGCTGCCCTCCTCCTGGCGCTTCTCTGCAGCTGCTGGACTGGTTCCGGTCGCCCGTCTGCAAGGAGGAGATGGAGCTGACGCTCGTGAGGCTGCAGTAAGGGGCAAGAACGCCTTCATCAGTGCCATCGCGGTGAGTGCCCTCCTGCTCGCATGGCCGTCCGCCGCCGCTGCCGGAAAGCCGGTCTGAGCCCTTGGCGCGATCAGGTGCGGGAGGGGGCAGGGGTCGAGCGTTCCCACCCCTCCCCCGGGGCCGGACTTGGAGTGTCCCTTGTGCGGTGGGCAGCTGAAGGGTTCATCCCAAGGGTGAACTTGGGCTTGTCACGTCTTCGCGAGCCCGGCGGTCCTGCGAGAGAGAATTGAAAAGCTCCGTCCGGTTGCCACTCGGGACAAAGAGCCCCATCGCAGGATCCTTCTCGAGTTCTGTGTGTAGCTAGTCAGTCCCCTGCCCTTCGGGTGCGGGTTTCACTCGTTCCCCGCGCCGAGGTCAGTTGGTGGCTGCTGCGCTGACGGTGGAAGCTGGAGACAGAGCTCCAGCGCGTCCGCATGGTGTCCCGTGTTTATTCAGCCAAGCAGTGAGGGGCTCTGCCTTTCCAGGGCTCGTGCCTCAACTCAAGCTGGGTTACGGGGCTGGCGGTTGGGGCACAAGACGGCTCTGTAATCCGCAGAAAGTTAACCACCGTGACAGACAGCGTTGGGGAGGCGTGTTTCTTACAAGAGGAGGGAAGGGACTGGGCAGGGATAGGACTCATTCCAGGCCCAGGGAATGGGTACCCGGGAGAGAAATCGCCCTGGGAACCCATATGCAATGTGTTTATTCAACAGTGACTGAGTGCAAGGATCATTGCGGAAGAAATAAGAGCGAAAGATTCTCATCAACCTGTGTTTAGAGCCCAGGAGTTGCCCTGACTCAGTCTTAGCTGGTCAAGGTGTGTTTGGAACTATCTAAAGGGACATAGAGGACAGTACTTCTTCCACTTTTGAGAGGACAGCTGGAATCCTTACTTACTAGGGGGTTAGCTGTCCAGCTGGTTTGGCTGCAGGAATGATTTTCAAACACAGCTCCCTTATTGGAGACAATAGATGACATGTGACTCTCAGTTCTTGCACTAGTGGAGCAACGGGAATGAGTCGTCGTCGGCAGCCGTCCGTCTCGAGAGACGATGGTGTAGCTTCTTAAGAGTCTATCTGCACCGCCGAGAATGGCTGTGCAGTCCGACGCGGGAGTGACACGGTATCTGTCTCCTCCCGTGTTAAATCGACATCTTGCGATGACGCTGGAGTGTCCTCTCCAGTGAAGCTGAAGCTACAGAGCCTGGGCAGGGTGATATGGAGGGTCTGCTGTTGCCCATGCAACAGACCCCCCCTCTCTTCGCAGCTGAAGGGTCCAAGGGAAAGACAGAGTCAATACAGCTTGGCTTCAGGTGCGCCGCAGGAGTTGCCGGTGTTGACTACAACGTCAAACCGCCTTAGGGACTCCGGCTCCGGATTTTCTGTCGGGGTTTACTCCCTTAGCCTTTCCCCTGAAGAGGTATGCCGCAAGGCAGCGGAGGTTTTTTGGAGTCAGAGTTTTCCTTCTCTGATGTGCCCTGATGTATCCTGAGATACACATAGATAAAACCATTATGTATTCTCTAGCTATACATAGATATATACGGGAATGAGTAAGACTTGGAGAAAAGGAGGTGAGCAGAATTCCCAATTTCCTTTTAAGAATGTTGCATATGACTATAAATAAATTTACCTCTTTCTTTGGCTTTTGTTGTAATTTTTTAAATTTAGCTTGAGGGGACTATGCTTCAACCAGTATAGTAGGGTGGAATGTATATCTCATACCACTAAAATTAATAAGGAAAAACTTTGGGCTGAATATCCATATTAGAACTTTTATATGATGTGGAAAAGATCATACACCTGCACACTTTCTGATATTCCCTTGATATAAGAATTGGAGTCTCCTTGTAAATCCTATCCTTTTTACAAGACTTAATTAATTTATAGTGTAGATAGGCATATTGCTACAGAAGTTGAATTTCTGGCAGAAAAGTAGTTCTGCTTGGGAAACATAAACAAAAGTTTATTAAATCTTTGAGGAACTCAAAACAGTGCTGCTTACCTAATGGGCATGAACTCTGAAGTCAAACAACCCTGGGTCTGCCATCAGGCTCTGCCACTTTGCAGCCTTGCATCCTGTTTCAGTCTTTGCTTTCTCATCTACTAAGTGGAGATAATAGGTTTCTTACATATTATCTTTGAGGAGTACATGTAGTGGCATATATGAAGTAACTAGCATCATGCCTTCCCAGAGGAGAGGCTGAGATAAATAGTAACTATTGGTATGATTTGTAGTGGATACACTCCCTCAATACAGAAACATTGTTTTAAAAAATATTGAGATGGGAATTAGCTGGGGTCATTTTCTCCTTTGAACCTCTGTATGCATCCAGTTGTGGGCTGTAGTAATGGATTTAGGGATTGAGGCAAGTAATCACATTTTGTTAAAATTAGCCCTGGCTGATGTGGCTCAGTGGATTGAGCTCTGGCCTGCAAACCAAAGGGATGCAGGTTCCCTTCCGAGTCAGGGCACCTGCCTGGGTTGTGGGCCAGGTCCCCATTTTGGGATGCATGAGACGCAACCGCACATTGATGTTTCTCTCCCTCTTTTTCTCCCTCTCTTCCCCTCTCTCTAAAAATTGAGAAATGCAATTTTAAAATACATAAATAAAATGGCCAATCTTTTTAAAAAGTTATTTTTAACAACAAGAGTTTTGGAAGCTGTTGAACTCACAGTTAACCAGTGGCTCTACTATTATTTTAACAGACTGTTCTTTTTGAATGATAGTGTTATGTGTAGGTTCTGTTAAGGAAAAAAATCTGGACTATAATGGACTGTGTATTGTCAAGGATGCTGAAAAAACAACCAATAAATAAAAAGAAACCTCATTAAATGTCATATGTTTTCTTTTTAAACCTCAGACTCTTACCTAGTCTGTGATTTTCATAGAATATATTGAGGGTAGGAAAAGGTTATTAATTAAAGGTGATTTTACAGACTTTTAGATAGAAACAGTATGTCCAAAATAGTAAATTTAGCATTATCTGTTTAAAAAGTCATTTGTATGTTCTTTGTATTTTGTATAAAATGTTTGTTTTACAGACTCAGAAATACAGGTTGTTGAGCACTATGTATCACTTTTATTCAGACTGAACCAGTAACTTCCCAGGTAGGAAAAGCTTCAGATGAAGCCAATTTTCTTTGGGTAAAAATCAGCTCTTTTGTAAACATTAAAATGTGGCTATATTTTCTGCCTTAAAAGTTTAATAAATTTAAAAAATTGTTAATTTAACTTATTCAAATCGTTTTTGAAGCTGCTATACTTATATGTAGGGCTTGGTCCATCCTAAAATTAGGCAATTTACTTACAGAATTTCAATCCTAAAATTCATGTTCTATGGTTTTAAAACTGAAATGATACTTTTACCTAATATTTTATGTAGAGGCACTTGATACACATAGTGTTCACTTTGTTTTGGACATTAAAACAAGAAACACCTCTAGTTTTTAATGTTCTGATTGTGTTAGGGAAGGATATGGTTAATGCCCATTGCTAAGTATTCTAGGATATGTTTGCATAATAAACCATGTGCCTGATATGTGTGCTGAGCAATCTTATTTTTAACTGAGGGTTTAATGGGTTATAGGATAGTTAACGAAGAAGTGTTTGACAGGATCTACTAAAATGTTATAGAATAGACTTATAGAGCATGTGTGATCTGTCACAGAGAGTCATGGCCAAGTAGTATTTGAAGCTATTCCTTCCTTCAGCAAACTTATACTGGGGGTTAGGTGCTATGATAAGTGCTAGGGATATAAAGCCAATAAAACCTGTCCTTCCTGACAGGGCTCACAATTTAGTTCTTTGTTTGAAACAGTGGAGGAGGATATCAGTAAGAACATTCACACCTAGGGATCAGAACCTGAGTCTGGGGACCCAGTAGCTGCCTGCAGCTGGCAAAAGAGAGCCTGAGTTCTCTACCACTCATTCGGGTTCCTCGAGCCCCTACGGCAAAGGTGACTACTACAGCATCTGGAAGGATCCAGGGCTGACCTTGAAGCCCAGGCCCTGGGTTTAAGACAAGCTTAACTACTCTGCAGGAACCTGATGGTCCTTGGTGCCCCCTGACTCCAGCACAGATCCCATGTCAATGGGAACAGTGGAGAGTTAGAGGGGACAAAGCCACTGGGCTCTGGGGCTTGGAGCACTTTGTCTGCATGACAGTCAGGCCATGATGTTGTCCTGCCCTGGGGGCAAAACCATGTGACCTACATGACTTCTTGTTTAAAACTGTTAATGTGTGGTCCTTTTGAAATACTCAATATGTTGGGTGTGATCACACTGAAGATTAAGCTTGCTGCTTTATTTAAACTTTGGCTTGTTCTGTTCTTATTAAGGGAAGGGACTGAAAATGCTTAAAAGTCCAAGGTGGCCAGGAGCATGTTATTGTTCCAGAAATGATGTTGCAACACTAGTTGGGATATGGACAGGGGCCTGGCCACTTAAGTATATCCAGGGCATTGGTTTCAGGACCCCCATGGATACCAAAACCCATGGATGTTCAAATCCCCTGTACACAATATGGAGTCAGGGCAGACTGTTGGCCTGCTGTATTCACTGACTCCCAGCTCTGATCGAACACAGTACAGGTATTTATTTTAAAAAATTAGTGAGTAATTTCAAACCCATGTTCTTAAGGGTCACGTGTGTTTTTGTCACTCTTCCTACTGCCTTTGTTAACATCACCCATGGGCACGGTGTGAAAAGCCCACTGGAACCCATGGAGATTGTGAGATGGGGGCTGTTGCTGGGTGATGTCTAGGTTATCCTAATGAAGATCTGTAATTACCCAGGCCTTGCTGCAGAACAGCCACCTGGAGCTGTTTGTATTGCGTGTCATAAAAGCAACTCTGATTGGCTTCCTACAAAGTGGGATTAGAAGCACCCCACCTGCTGCAGAAGCAGAATCATTTCCATGTGAAATCTCTCCTGATTTTTGCTGTAATGGGTCAGTGTTAATTTGTATTTGAAGCTGCACACACTGGAGTAGACATCTGCAGAGTTAAGTGCCACAGGTCCCATGAGGGCACATTTAGACATGATTTTCTGTGCCTTCCCATGTTCTAGTGAAACATCTCTGGCTTCTCCTACATGAGGCCTCTCACTGTTCCTTCTGGTTTCAGCTTTCCCCACCCTTGTCTTATCTTCATTATTGGTGACTCAGGTGGTGATGAGTTAGCAGTCATTCCCTCATCTCAGCCAAGATTCCCTGAGGGCCCACAGCCTTGAACCCACCAGCTACTGAGCCTGTGTAAGGTGGCGAGCCTTTGAGAGGAACTGCCCGAGGGACTGGGAGAGGGGGAGGGGTACCAGTCCTGCCCAGTTGGAGAAATGAAATACAGAGTCCCCCACCCGGTGCTTCACCTAGCTCTCACAGACTCATAGTGGGGTCGCCTGTGCCAGGCCCTGGGTTGGCTTGGGAGTGTGTACAGAAGCTCCCACTCTAGTATCACCAGAGAGGTGCCCTAAGGTGGTGACAGTTTCTATTTCTCAGCTTGCTTGACAGCGGGCAGGGTAAGGGTGAAAATTCAAAGGAATTGCTACTAAAAAATAATGTTAAAATATTTTCAAGTGAGATCTATGTGTAGTCAGAGGTGGGCTGAATTCCAAGACACATCTGTGAGGGTGGATGTTATTTTACTTTTAATTTGAGGTCATTTGGTCTGGCACTTCCTATTCCCCTAGGCTAGTCATAGGTTTACTAGAAAAGTGACCCAATGCATACAGCAAGTCTTGTAGAGGGGGAGCAGAGATGAGCAAACTGCAGAGGGGTCAAAGGCACTCATGAGCTGGTTACATGTGCCATCTTCTAAATGCCTCAAATATAATGAATCTGGCAGAAAGTTCCAGTCTCCCCAGCAAATTCTCAGTTATTCTGAGCTCCTGGAGAAGATGGAGACCTCCCCACTGCTCTCTTTTATTCTTGCTCACCTCCAGGCATGTGTGGTGGCCTTGTAGATCAAGTCACAGCACCCAAAAGAGTGAGTGAAAATAAGAGCAGAAAAGGCTGTGCACGCATTAGTTCCCACGCCCTAGTCATGAGTGTGATTTGGTGCCAAACTGTCCCATATGTCATGGAGGGCACAGCGTTCAGGGGGACTCTTGGAGCAATCCCCTGTGGGTGCCTGTTATCCATCCCCATCCCGTTCCCCCACAGAGGCCTGGAACAGAATCTCTCTCCCTTTAGTCATCAGTGTGTTGGACAAGTGAAGCCACATGACTTAAAAGCAGGGTGCCACACCTTGGTTGTATTGCAGGGGCATGGATTTGGTCACAGTATCTCCACATTTACCATCAGAACCATCAGAACCAGGAGGGTTAGTAAGCCAGTGGCAGGAACAGGCTGACCCGCCTGACACACCCAGTTCACAGCACAGTACCAAGCCTGGTATCCCTGGGCACTGAGGTCCTGCTGGGCCTGCGCACTCACTGGAACTCACACTGAAGTAGCACCTCCCTTCTGCCTGCCACTCGGAGGGCTGAGAGCTGCTCTTCACTTGCTTATGTTTACCTTTCAGACAAGAAATTGAGTCTTTAACATAGGAAACATAGGAAAAACTGGTAATGCAAAAGAAAATAGATTTATATGCAAAAATAAATTGGTTGTGGGAACTAAATTCCAGGGCATAGCGGTCTGCAGGCTGGGACTCTGGAGCTCTGGCCTTAACCGCTTGACCTGTGTGCCTATTCAAATTCAATTATTTTCTCCTTCCAAATGTGAATGAAGTTAGTGATGGATGTGCTGCCCTTACTGAATGGGATTCTATGGCCTGTCTTCCCACTACTGAATGGTAGAGACTGAAAGACCACTGTCTAAGTCTGTGGAGCATATTGAGTTCAGACTGCAGTTCTGTCTCAGCATCTGTGGGGGATGACCTCAGCCCCAGCATGACACAGGGCCCCTGCTGACCTCCTTGTTATGTGTGCTCCGAAATGGCCCAGCTCACCATCAGCACATCTTATCCGGGATTCTCTACTGCATTGCTTGGTTCTTTGTCTAGAAGCTACGGTTTCTCTCAGAATCTTAGATTCATCTCCTGTGCATTGTGTTGAAGCAAACTGGCAAGAGAAAAAAAATAGGTAGGATTCCCCCACAAATTTGTGGAGCGCAGGGGCCCATTTTCTCAGGTCCTTGCCAGAGACATGTTTTTTCTTGACATTTTAGGAGCTTATACCCCAGAGATGAGCTTTTCCTAGTCATTCCAGGAGCTTACTTCCTGGCCTTGACTGCAGCTTCAGGGTAGGGGCAGGGCTGGTAGAGGAGAGGGAAGGGTCCCCAGCAGTCGCGGACTCTGGCTCCAACAGGCCTCTTGTCCAGTCCTGTCTACTTCATTCCGGTCCTGCCCGTGGAGCCGTGCTGAGATGCACCTCCTTCAGGACAGAGCTGAGATCAAGGCAGGAAAACGCATCAGTTCACCACCGTGCTGGTCATTCGCCCACTCCTGACTTCTGTCCCCAGTCTGCCCACCGCTGCTTCCTCCCAGAATCCGCGGGTACTGGCTTTTCTCTTCTCCTGAACTCCCGGTTGTCATCAGTGTAGGGGGGGGGGGTATGGCTGGTTGTGGACCTTCTCCACCTTGGTGACTCCAGAATGATGTGTTCTCTTTTTTTAAGAAGAAGGAAGGAAAGGGAGAAAGTGAGTCTGGATAACAAGTAGACTTTCTTTAGAAATAAGTAGACAGTTATTTTCTTTACTCACAGTCTTTTGAAGTGCTGTGATGGTTGGCACGAGGTGCTTTTATTCTTCTCTCTGGATCTTCTTCCTGAAGAAGGTAGATGTAGATAGCTGCCCAGATACGAGGCCAGGAGGGTGGGGCGCTGTCTCAGGCTCTGAGATGCTTGGGGCTGGTGCTGCTCTGTGTTTCTGAGCCCCTCTCACCATGCAGTTCAGGTCTGGCAGGAGGAAGGACCAGCTGTGAGCTGCTCCTCCCAGGCCTGACACCCCCTGTCCCTCTGTCCTGCATGCTGTTGGTCTGTGCTTATTGCCAGCAGAATGTGGAGGGTCAGCTTGTCTCCAGGGCACTTGGTGGAGTGACACTTTGGAGAAGCCCTTGGTCCCTGAGTTACTGTGTAGAGGATGAGTTGCTGTGGCTCCTAGGTCCACATCATGGGACATGAGGAGTAAGTGGATATTGCACTGAAAAGCCTGCTATGGAGGCTTGCCATGATGACCCTGACTGACAGCCTTTGATTGGGCAATTAGAAGTTTCCTGGCTTGCCCACTGAGTAAGTGTTGGACTTTGGTTAGTTACTTTCTGTCTCTCACCCTCATTGAACCCCCTGCTGAATGGCATTGTTGATTTCATCCACCAGCATTATCTTTCCCTTCCTGCAGCCAAGTTGAAAGATAAACTGGAGCCACCTCTGCAACGAAGAGCATATGAAGACATGGTATTAATATTACCATAATTCTGAGAACCATCCTGCCAAATACGGAGAAATATTATCGATCACCCCTTACTTTGACAGAGTGTAAGGATCATTTCCGCCGTTGGAATCCACAGATAATTAAAAAGCACATGCTCCCGCTGATGGCACATTCTTGAGTAGCATCACTTATGGACACTGTGACTGTGATAGCCGCCGGGACCAGCCACACTGCTGAGAAGAACTTTTACATCTTTGGTTAAATATATTCCTAGGTATTTTATTATACATGTATATATGTATACACATTTACATAGTACAATTATAATTAAGATTGTTCTCTTAGTTTCCTGTTTTGGTAGTTTATAAGTAGTGTATAAAAATGCAACTGATTCCTGGATCTTTATTTTCTATGCCTGCTACTTTACTGGATTCATTTATCAGCTCTCACAGCTTTATGGTGGCATCTTTACGGTTCTCTAAATACAGTATCATGCCATCAGCAAATAATGACTGCTTTATTTCTTCCTTTCCAATTTGAATGGCTTTAGTTTCTTGTTCTTGTCTTATTGCTGTAGCCAGGACTTGCAGTACTGTGTCAAATAATAATAGTGGAAGCCGACATCCCTGTCCTGATCCAAATCTATGGAAAACAGTTTCAGATTTTGCCTTCTGACTATGATGTTAGCTGTGAGTTTGTCATATTTGATCTTTATTATGTTGAGGTTGTTTCCTCAATTCCCACTTTGCTTAGAGTTTTTACCGTAAATGGGTGCTGGATTTATCAAATGTTTTTTCTACATCTGTTGATACAATCATGTGATTTTTATCCTTCAATTTATTTCTATAGTGTATCATATTTATTGGTTTGCAGATATTGTACCAACCTTGAATGCCACTTGCTCATGCTGTATGATCTTTTCAATGTATTGCTAGATCTGATTTGCTAACATTTCATTGAGGATTTTAGCATCTCTGGTCATCAGAAATTCAGATCTATAATTTTCTTTCTTTATAGTATCTTTATTTGGTTTTGGAATTAGGATAATGCTGGCCTTGTAAAATGAGCCTGTGAGTCTTCCCTCCTCTTGAATGTTTTGGAGTAGTTAGAAAGGGATAGTTTGTAGTTCATCTTTGAATGTTTGGAAAAATTCACCTGAGAATTTATCTGGTTCAGATCTTTTACTCCTTGCCAGTTTTTTTATTCCTGCTTCAATTTCATTGGTTGTAATCTATTCAGATGTTCTGATTCTTCTTGATTGAGTTTTAGCTATTTTATCCAGATTTTACAATTTGTTGATATATAGTTACTCATAATGTTTTTCTTACAACACTATATTTCTGTGAAGTCAGTTGTTAGGTCTCTCTTTTCACTTCTTTTGTTTATTCGGGTCCTCCCTCTTTTTCTAAATTAGTTTTTTTATAGAGAACAAGAGGAAGGGGAAGAGGGAGGGAGAGACAGAGAGAGAGAAAAAGAAAGATAGATAGACATCTATTTGTAGTTTTACTTATTTATGCGTTCATTGGTTACTTCTTGTATGTTCCCTGACTGGAGTTTGAACCACAACCTTGGCATTCTGAGACAATGCTCTAACCAGCTGAGTCACCTGGCCAGGGCTCTCTTGTTTTCTTGATGAGTCTAGATAAAGGTATATCAATCTTGCTTGTGTTTTCAGAGAACCAGCTCTTGCTTTCATTGATCTTTTGTATTACTTTTTAGATTCTATTTTGCTTATTTCCATTCTGATCTCTATTATTTCATCTTCTAATCACTTTGGGCTTTGTTGTTCTTTTTCTATAAACTTTTCTAAATTTTTTTTTTCTTCATTATTTTATTTTTATTTTTGATTTAAACTTTATTGTATTTTTTCCATTACCATTTAGTCCCTTATATCCCCTCCCCCCAACAATCACCACACTGATGTCCATGTCCATGAGTCCTTATTCCTTTTTGCTCAATCCCTCCACTTCCTAACCAGCCCCCACCACTAGCTGCCATTTACTCTCCATCATCCAGTGTGTCTGTTTTGCATGTTAGTTCAGTTTGTTCATTAGATTCCACATATAAGTGAAATCATATTATATTTCACTGAATGCCTTATTTCACTTACATAATGCCCTCCAGATCCATCCAGTGTCTCAAACAGTAAAATTTTCTTATTTTTACCACAGAGTAGTATTTCATTGTGTAAATGTCCCATAGTTACTTTATCAATTCATCTACTGATGGACACTTGGGCTACTTCCATATCTTGGTGATTGTAAATAATGCTGCAGTGAACACAGGGCTGCTTCTGTCCTTTCAAATTAGTGTTTGGGTTCCTTTGGATATATTCCCAAAAATGGGATCGCTGGGTCAAAAGGCAGATGCATTTTTAATTTTTTGAGCTCTCTCCATACTGCTTTCCACAGTGGCTGCACCAGTCTGCATTTCCAATAACACTGCAAAAGGGTTCCCCTTTCTCTACATTCTCACCAGCACTTGTTTTTTGATTTATTGATTTAGCCATTCTGACTGGGGTGAGATGAGATCTCATTGTGGTTTTGAGTTGCATTACTCTAATCATTAGTGATGTTGAACATCCATATATCTGTTTTTCGGCCATGTGCATGTCCTGTTGGGAGAATTGTCTCTTCAGGTCTTTTGCCCATTTTTTAATTAGGTTGTTTGTTTTGGGTTTACTTATTTATTTATTTTTGGTATTGAGTTTTGTCAGTTCTTTATAAATTTTGGATGTTAACTCTTTATCAGATATATCAGTGAGATGTTCTCCCATTCTGTGGGTTGTCTTTTTATTTTGTTGATGATTTCCAGAGAGGAAGGGAGAGAGAGAGACATCCATTTTTTTCCCACTTATTTATGCATTTATTGGTTGATTCTTGTATGTGCCCTGACAGGGACTGAACCGCAACCTTCACATATGGGAATGGTGCTCTAACCATCTGAATTACTAAGCCAGGGCTTCTAGTTCCTTTAAATGTAAAGTTCCATTGTTTATTTGTGATTTTTCTTGTTTCTTGAGGTAGGCCTGTAATGCTACGATTTTCCCTCTTAGGACTGAATGTGCTGTGTACCATACATTTTGGGTGATTGTGTTTCTTTTTCATTTGTTCAAGGTATCTTTTGATTTCTTCCATGATCTCATTGTTAACCAATTCAGTGTTTAATAGCATTTAGCTTCCATGTTTTTGTGTATTTTTCAATTTTTTTTGTTGTGATTGATTTCTAGTTTTATACCATTGTGGTCAGAGAAGATGATCTACAAAGTCTTAATCTTCTTAAATTTATTAAGAATTGTTTCGTGTCCTAACATGTGGTCTATCATAGAAAGTATTCCATGTGCACTTGCAAGGAACGTATATTCTGCTACTTCAGGATGAAATTTGCTCTGAAGATATCAATTAAATCCATCTGATGAAGAGTCATTTAAGGTCACTATTTTTTGTTCTTTTTGGTCTGGAAGATCTATCCACTGATGTCAGTGGGGTGATAAATACCCCAATATGACTGTACCACTGTTAATTTCTCCCTTTATGTCCATCAAGATTTGTTTTCTGTATCTAGGTTCTACTATTATGGATAAATAAGTGTTTACAAAGTTTACGTCCTCTTGTTGGATTGCTCCCTTTATCGTTATGTAGTATCTTTCTTTGTCTCTTTCTGTAGCCTTTAGCTTCACGACAGCATATCCAATGGGAGACTTCTGCAGGCACCAGACCCAGCAAAGGCAAATTCTGCTCACTGTAGCCAGCACCTGCACACTCACAGAAGCTCAGACACTGGTCATCATAGTAATCCAGCCTAATCATTAACAACACACATGAATGAGCCATGGAAATCAAGACTCAATTACAACAGGAGGGCCCACATAACCCACACATGGGACACTGTTTCCTGTGCCTCCTCCCCTATCCTTCCTCCCCTGCACGCTCCATGAAAGGCCCCCTACCCTCTGCCCTGCCCCCACCATGGATGTTTCCCTCTCCCCCTGCCTTCCTCCCACCATGGAGGGTTCCTTATCGCCTTGACCTCCTCGTGCCATGGAAGGTTCCCTGTCCCCCTAACCTCCCCCCTCCATAGATGGCACCCTGTACCTCTGCCCTACCCCTCCATGGAGGTTCCCTGTCCCCCTGCCCTGCCCCCACCATGGAGAGTTTCCTGTCCCTCTGCCATGCCCCTGCCATGGATGGTTCCCTGTCACCCTGCCCAGCCGAGTTCCCTGTCCCTCTAACCTCCCACCTCCATGGAAGTTCCCCTGTGCCCCTGCCCTTTCCCTTCCATGGAGGGTTTTCTGTTCCCTCTGCCCTGTCCCCGCCAGGGCAGATCTCATGTCCCCTGGCCCTGCCTTCTTCCAGGATCTCCTGTTTACCCTGCATTGCCCTTGCCATAGAGGTTCTCTGGTTTCTTCTGCCCTACCTTCTTATGGTCCTTCCTCCCTCATACCCTGCCCTGCCCCATGGAAGGTCTCATGTACCTTCTGCCCTGCTTCCTCCCAGTCCCCTCTCTGCTCTTCCTTGCCTACTTCATAGAAGGTCCTCTTTCTCCCCTGCCCTTCCCCCTTCATGGAGGATCCCCTGTTCTTCCTGCCTTGGCCCACCCAGGGTCCTCTCCCGTCTTCCCTGACCCCTTCATGGCAGATCCCCTCTCCCCTCCACCCTGCCCCATTCATGGCAGGTCCCCTGTCCCCTCCACCCTGCCCCTCCATGGCAGGTCCCCTGTCCATTCTGCCCTGCCCCTTCCATGGCAGGTCCCCTCTCTCCTCCGCCCTGCCCCATCCATGGTAGGTCCCCTGTCCCCTCCACCCTGCCCCTCCACGGTAAGTTCCCTGTCCCCTCTAACCACTCTCCTCCATGGAAGGTCTTCTGTTTTTCTGTCCCTTCCCATCACTCACCGGCCTCTTGAGACTTGGGCACTGGTCTTCGGTCTTCATGTCTTCTGCCTCTGGGCCACGTGCAGTGCCCACTGTCTGTACCTGAAGCATATTTCCCACCCTCTTCATCTGTCTAAACTTTACCTGTGCTCTCAAGACCCATGTCAAATATTTCAAATGCCAAACCACAGAGTGATCTTTAAAAAATATAAGTCAGATCTGCTCATTCTTGTGTCTAAAAGCCTTCATGGCTCTGATAGCATTTTAAGCCCACCCGAGGACCCGTTATTCTCCCTGTCCACCTTGTCCTGCATTCCAGTTAGCCTTGCTGTGCCTGTCCCAGGGACTCTTGCTGTCCCTTTGTGGGAGACTTCCCTAGTTCTCCATATGGCCAGCTCAGTCTCAACAGCCAAGTCTGTTTCAATATGACAAGATCTTGGGGAGCCCTGACCTGAACCTGCTTGGGAGTCATCCAGCCGAGGCCTCAACCTGGCACTGTGGAGAAACACATGGCAATAGGTCACAGAGGTAAGACAAGTAACAATGGTAAACAGAGGTATACTGGCAACTGTCTCGGGTCAGCCATGTTGGCCAGGGTGACCAGGTGTTCTTGCAAGTGGGAAGTGAGAGGAGGGTGGTTTAGGGATGTCATGGGAGGGACTCAACTTGAACTGCTGACTTTCAGGATCGAGTGGGTGACCATGGGGCAAGGTTTGCGGGTAGCCCCAGGAAGCTAGGAGTGGCTTTGGCAGGGACACATAAGGGAGCTTTCCCATAGTGGGTGGATTTGGGCAGGACCCCTTGAGCAGGGGATGGCGCCTCTGGAGCCTGTCGGAAGAGCACTGCCAGATAAGCCCACCTCAGCTTTCTGACCGATAGCACCTGTGATCACACACATTATGGTGAAGGTCACTCTGTTGAGGTCATATGTTAGGGCAGCCATATTAAACAATGTAGTCCCTATCACTCCCCAGTCACATCACCTCAGTCTGTTTTCTTCCTGGCTTTTAGTATCTTCTGAAATAAAGTGTTGTTCTTGCCAGCCTCTCTGTCTCCCATCCCCTTCAGCACCTCAAAAGTAACTTGTGAAGGCTCCGCCCCCGAGACCCAGGTCCAGGGAGGGCCACAGAGGAGCAGATGGCATGCACATCCTGATTTCATAAAGTTTTAGTTTTGTAATAAAGCTGACTCATTAATTAATACATATGACTTCTTCTCTCTCTTTGGAACAACCCAAATAAGTAAATTCACTAATAAAAACTATCTTTTTATTTTTTTGTCCAAACCTGTGTCAATTTTTGGTTCAGAAATGCAGCTGCTGCTCTGTGAGCTGCCTCATGGAGGGAGAGGGTCTTGACTGCAGACAGGTTCACATTAGGATGTGCCTCCTGTCCCTCGTCCGCCACAGGCCAGCCCTTGGCCTCTTGTGTCCATGAACCTGCCGTGCTCCTGACACCTCATCTCCTGCTCACCTGCTCGGTGCTGTTTGTGGTAGGGCTGGGGAACTCCCATCCTCGGGCTGTGACAGCCCTGATGACTTTGGCTCCCTAGTTGACCTTAGTTCATTTCTCACTTGGGGACCAGGAGTTGCAGCCATCTGGAAGTGGGAGCAGCTTGGCTGCTCTTTGCACAAGGCTGCCAGCCTGTGGAGGGGGAGCAGGTGTGTGGGATGGCCCTTCCTGAAGCCCCCCACTTACTGGCCCACTGCCTGGCCACCTCCCTGGATGGCAGCTCCCCTCACAGTTTCCTTTGAGGGTCCTGAGGACAATGTCAGAGACAGAGTGATGTCGGTGTTGGCCAGTCACCTGGAGTTAAGAAAGTAGATGCTTTGGAATCAGGAGAGACCGACAGGGCTGCCCACAGAGCAGCACTGCTTCTTCCTGGGAAACAGCTCCTGTCAGGAAATACCTGCTAATTTAGAGGCAGTTTTGCAGAGGGACGGGCTTTCCTTCCAAAGATTAAATGAGTGTGTGCTCTGTTGGGAAAACCCAAGTAAAACTGTTCTGCGGAAATTATCTGTTGTATGAGCTCTGCAACAAGTGAGCATGTCCAGGAAGCGGGAATGTCAGGCACAGTAGGAGATGTCAGGCCCAAAAGGGAACAATTTGCTCACTGAAGGTTCAGCCACTCATACAAAGACCCACAAAGAACAGCCGCTGTCTGGGCCCCTGAGGTATTTGTCACACCCCCTGGGTCTGGCAGAAAGGCACTGCAACAAACTGTGACTCTGGCCTGAGGCTGCTGGCCCAGGAACCACGGAGAGAATGCCCTGCCTGCCCTGCCTGGGGTGTTTGTTTCTTTTGTGTGGCTGGACCTGGCTGAGCAGAGGCCACGTGCCCTCAGCTGTCCCCATGTCACTGAGCAGCTCTCAGGGAGTTGGCTCTGCGGACAAGGTAATGTTTTCTGAAAGCCTTCTTTCTCCAAGCAGCTCTGCTGGAGTGGGCTTCAGTGACCACAAAGTTTCAACCTGTGACCATTTGTCAGAAAACTGCTGCAGTGTGACTCCTAGAAGCCACATTGTCTCTTAAGGGCCCTGTTGTAAGCGGACTTGGGAAGCCTGGAAATCATGGGTTGGTACATGGGCCAGTGCAGAGAGAACCTCCATGCTTAGAGGAGGGTGATTTTGAAGACATTGTCAGAAGTTATAGTGAAGACCTGAAGACCCCGTTTTAAGTGAAGTAGGATGGCTAATGTTCAGAGTCCTTTCCATGTTCGTTCGTGGTCATAAGTATTGATTATTAAGCAGAAGAGGATGAAATGGTGGTGAATCTTCTTTAGTACTCTATTGATAATTTCTTTGTATTCTCAAATACAAAGAAACTTGCAAAACTTTCTTCCTTCCTTGAATTCCAACTGTATTCTTCATTTTAACTTGCTTCTACTATCTATATCTTTATTTCTGTCTGGTACAACATATTTACAGTGATCCAAGGTTAGGTCATTTTTTCTTCATATTTGAATAAAAGTTTCATCAGTATTGTCATTTTGCCCTAGAAAAAAATATTTGAGGATTTCACTCAACTCCTTTGCTTCCCTAGATATTTTTCATTTTTACTTAGCTCCTGAGTTGGAGGACTAAGTATTGGTTGTTTGTAGTGCGTGTTTGACCTTCTATCTCTTGAGCGTGGGAGGTGGCAGTGGCCCCTGGAGTGAACAGGCAAAATGAGCAGTTGGCAGCCAGTAATTCTAATTCAGGCGAACTCTCGTTTAGCACTTGCCAAACTTGAAATAGCATCTGCCTGAGGTCTGTATATGGTCCCTTGTTTAGAAATGTGAGGCTACATCAGAATCCATCTTTGCTTGCCTGGGGAGAGCAAGCTGCATGAAATCCCCTTAGCTCCCAAACTTTTTGTTGTATGGTTACTAACTTCTCTCTGTGGGCCTTCATCTGAAACTGCACATCTAAGCCTCAGCTTATTGTTAGCCAATTTTCTCTCTGACCCGTTCCATCTTGTATCTCTTATTTTTAATTGATTCTAAGAGAGAGAGAACATCGATTTCTTTTTCCATTTATTTACGCATTCACTGGTGGGTTCTTATATGGGCCATGACAAAGTATCAAACTCACAACATTGGCACATCAGGATGATGCTCCAACCAAGTGAGCTACCTGGCCAGGGGCCATCTTGTATCTCTTTCTGAGTGAAGAAACTGAATGGCTTTAGGAGTAGAGTTGTGTTTTGTTGTTTGTATAAATAAAAATACAGTAGCTGTACTCATTTTATGTGGAGAGTGATCTACCACCAAAGACCCAATGCATTTCTAAATCTGCTCTATTTCAGTCATACTTGAATAGTGTGAAAACTGGGTGATGAACATGGGTAGCTCATTACATTATTTTCTCTGCTTTTATGTATACTTGACATTTTCACTATCACTGTAAATGAAATTCTCAAACTGGGGAAATCCCTACATACCTCTCGCTAGCCTCATCATTGTAATAAAAGATTGTTTTCAGGGGCTAGCTTTACTAGCTCCATCTCAATTCTGCATCCTTTGCCATCATTTTCTCTTCTTTGAAATTATAAAACTGTCCACTCCTTTGACTCAGATTATGGAAGAGTAACCACTGGAAGGTGAGTAATAACACTTAGAACTGTCTCATGTTGTCTGTTGTATCTCTGTTCGGTCACGTGAGCTACCCCACAGAGAAATGGTCTCCACTCTTGTAGATATCATCCTCTCCCACTGACCCATTGTCCCTTCTTTGGCATAACATGTTACTATGGTTTATATCAACTGCAGGGAGCCAGGGATGACAGTCATGTAAAACCCAGAATTGCCAACCTAAGGAAAGTGATCCTCCAGACAGCATTTCAGTCAATGGCTTCCTTGCTGGTGAATGCAGAGAGATCTGTTCTCAAGGGGAAAGAGAGAAAACTAATACTAAGATATATAGGAAAATGAGCATCTGTTTTGTCTGAAACATGTAGAACCTCCTCCCCAAATGAACACACACAGCCTGTAGGTGCCACAACCACATCTTCATTTTGGACAATTATTTTAGTGTAAGAGAAATTCCACCTAACAGCTGTCATATCATATCTTTTAACATCCCAACCTCTTACAATGAAGGAAACCACACCAGCCAAGTTAGAAAAAAGTGAGTACTGATGTTCTGAGTTAAATCAATGAAGGTCTTCCTTCACCTCTACAAATCTTGAGTATTAGATAACAGCAGCTCTGTTTGTACCTTGTTCTTTATTCTTGCCCATCTCAAATCCTTTACTGGGCTGTAGCAAGAGAAAAATAAAAAATATGGTGAAATAATGTAAAGCTAAATGTACTCAATTGGAAATTTCCCCAATGGTTATGTTTTATATGTATTTGGGAGTATTAGAATATCCTATTTTTATAAGTAATGATAAGGATAAATAATAAATTTTGTTTTATTGTGATTTTAATAAAATACAGAATTAGCAGCTGTGTGAGGGCCTCCTCTATCTAGTGTATGAAATTCACAATATTGGTTAGTACTCCTGTAATTCATGGGTGCTCCTAATGCTTGATAATAACTAATGATGTGACAGGGGACCCTCTCCGTCCTGGGATGGGAGAGGGGTTGAGCTGCAGCAGGGCGGAGCACACTGGCGACGCCAGAGATCCTAGGGGAAGGATATAAAAAGGAACATGTGTAAGGACACTCCTTTTTGGATCTCCTCTGAGGAGTCCCAAGGACCTGACCAGCAGCTAGCTGATCAATGGACTGGTGCCTATGACATCCTGCTTACAACACACTCTTCTCTAAAGCTCGTGGGAATTAAGCCTTGGATCCACCCCACCACACACTGATAGACTGGGCACCAGCTGAGGAGGATTCAGACCCTGCTGCTGTGGTTGATGCCAAAAAGGACAGCTGGACCTGCTTTCTGGAAAGACATTTGAAATTTCTCTTTTAGAAGACAGCGGGCCCCGGTGCAAAGTGACAATGTTCCTTTACTTCATTTATGGTGTGCAAATCTAAGTACTTTTGGCTGCTTAATACTGAGTTAGGGTATTGTCCTTCCTATAGTTAAAAAGAACAAGAATTGAAAATGAGTTAAGGTTATTTCTGAATTAGTATAGAAAGTTGTGAGTTTTAACTTGAAAAAAAGAACCTTCATTTCTTGGTTACAGTTATTCTTTGCTTGCTTCCTGATCTGTGGTGACTGGGAGCAACTTAGACACCAGAATCCTCTGTCTGCCATCTGGGCTTCGTGTCATTTAGACCTCATAAAAGTCATTGCAGTACCAGTGGGGCTAGAGAATGTCTCTGCCACTTGAGGCTTTGGGCCATTTGGACTCTCAAAGAGGTCATCTGTGTGACCGGTTAGTGGGACTGGTTGGTGTGAGACAAGATTCTAAGGCTAGTCTCAGTTCCCCTCTTTCTCTGAAACTCTTTCCTTGCTTTGGGTTTCTGATTTGAAAAGAAATTGAGGTTTCTAAAGGTTAAAACTTCACATTAAGTTGGGAAGTAAAGTAACAGAAGATATAAGGACAGAGATAATTGTGAATATTGGGCTTGAGTGCATCTAACTGTCCTCAAAGTTGAACTAGTTTATATGAAGGATTTGTCAAATTGTCACTGCTTCATATCATTCCAGCAAAGGCCTTGCAGCTGACCGTCTTTTCAAAAGACAGTCTTGTGGACTCAGAGATGGTGCAGGCCTCATTTCAGAAGCCCACCTGCATCACCACCTCCTAAGACTCAACTGTATGGCTGGAGTAGATGGTTGAGTTAATGAAGTATAGGGCGGACTATTGGCTTCATTTTGAAAAAAAATTTTTTTTCCTGCTTTAATGGTTTGGACAGAAAAGGCCCAGAAGCATTAAAAGGAGGGCATGGTAACGGCCCCTAACTTGGTTATTTAGTTGTTGCTGATTGTGCCCTCTAACTCTCTTGCCAAATTTGTCACCTTCAGAATACAACAAGGTTACTGACGTGTCCAGCAATGCAATCCTTTGGACATCACGCATGCCGCTTTTCAGGGACAACCAACTGATCTGGACCTTGCAAGATTCTTCTCCCTCATGTGAAGACTCCCCTTCACTCCAGACACCCTTTTGTTAAGGATCTCTGGACAAGGGTTAAGTAGGCCAATAATCCACCCAACTAAGTCACCTGGCCAGGGCTATTTTACTTTTTTAATTCTTTTAAAATTTTATTTTATTGTTGTAAGAACACAATGTGATATCTACCTGTATTTTTATATGTTCTTTAAGATACTTATTAAGGTTTTGAATCTCACTTATAGTAAAATTTTCTGTAGTAAAAAGTTTATGTTTTCAGAGAAGGCTACCTGCTAATAATTAAAGGTAATATGAGCTGCCAAATATCTTGGATCACCTCAAAAAGTTTACAAGAATTTCAACTAGGGATATTGTGACTATTTAGTGGTTCATAAAAGGCTGTCACTTAAGTAGACTATAGCTAGCAACACTTTTTTTTTTGGCTAAGTGCTAGAAGATATATGACTTATTAGGAATAAACAAATGAGTTTAACCAAAATTTAAATGTAAATGAAAACTTAGTGTTCTTCAGTGAGCCTTAGACTTAAAGGAACTTACTAGCTCAAGATCATTGATAGTTAAAAGAAAAAAAAGCAGTGTATTGTTGTGATATCATAATTGGTGAGTCCATAGAGATTCAAAAAGTGCTTAAACACATGGCTGGTTATTGAAGAAAAAAATTATATGTGATTTTATGGATTTATGTTTATTATTATCTTTTAAAAATTTTTATGTGGATATTAAGTACTGTTTATTATTCTTTAAAGTATATCAGTGGTGTATCATAATTCATGATATTCTAGAATAGGTAAAATAGAGTATTAGACATAGCTTTTGCCCCTTACCTAATAACAGAGCTCTAGTGTGCTGGGCTGGACCATATGGCAAATATTTTATTCATAAATTAGTTGGGCTTAGATTTCCCATCACCAAAACTTGCTTTGGTTCGTATCGCCATTTGACTTCATAATAGAAGTCTGAAGTCACCCTTGGAGCATGTTAGTTGTCTTTATAGCTACTGACCATTAGCTTAGTGGCTTCATCATTTGATAGAACCTACCAAAATCAGAAAGCCTTGGAGAAGAAGGAGGGGGGGATTCGATGGGAGAGACAAGGTAAGTTGAGAGGCAACTCTGAGGTACAGACAATAGACAATAGAAATGAATGAATTTGATAGAGCAGAAGGAATCTTAGGTTAGATGCACATAAGTGGGAAAGCTGGGAGAGGGTATTTTAAATGCAGAAAATAAGTAGTGGAAGAAAAAGCACCAACATGATGAGGGAGGGAAGCTCCTTAAGGGGTCAAACAGAAAGATTTGTGATGAAATGTTCATCTATGCTTAGAGAAAGAGCTGGATTAATTTAAACTCAGAATTACCCTGTACTCCACTGAGGGAAAAACACACTGCCTTCTATTTGGAAAAATAGTAAAAATCACTAGTTCAGAGCAAAAATGTAAGCAGTATGGGAGCGGGCACTGTCCGTATTGTAAAATGTGGTATAAACCCATCCAATTAACAGAGTGTCTGTCCCGTACACATTCAATAATACCTGTTAAATCAATTTCAGTGAGGGTCTGGTGCTCTGAGTAGCTCCTATATAATGATGATAAGCAAAATAAAAATAAAAAACAAAAACCTAATAGACAACAGTATGGTGATTACCAGAGGGAAAGAGGGGCAGGGGAAGGTAAAAGAAGGTAAAGAGGGGTTCAATGGTGATGGAAGGAGATTTGACTTGGGGTAGTGAACACACAATACAGTATATAGATGATGTATACCTGAAACCTATATAATTTTACTAACCAATGTCACCTAATTAATTCAATATAAAAGAAAAGATTATGATTAGGCCCACATTGTCAGTAAGAGAATAAAGCTAAACATAAGTTCATCTCTTATTATGGCTTGTGAATGACTCTTAAGCGTGCATAACAGCCCTGGCCGGGTGGCTCAGTTCACTGCAGCATCATCCCTTGCATCAAAGGGTTGCAGGTTTCATCCCTGGTCAAGGCGCATACCTAGGTCGCAGATTCAATCCCCAGTTGTGGCATATATGGAGGGCAACCAACTGATGTCTGTCTGTCTGTCTTTCTCTCCCCCTTCCTGTCTCCTGTGTGTCAGCAAGTTACCTGCTCCTTTTTCTCAATTTTCCTCAGGGTCATCCCTTAGGATGTATAGTGTTCCAGGCAAATCTTTTTTTGTAAGATCTCTGCCAATACAAAAAAGAAAATTTTTTTAATGTTATAAATTTTATGGGACCATGCAAGGTCTGGTAATTTTCCATAAAGCTTCAAAATAATGGATAAAATAGAACTATTTACAAAAATAAATAAAATAAAATAAATGAACATATCTTTGGGTGAGGATTTAAAAAAAAAAGGTGCATAACAAGCAAGAAAAATGACCTTTAGTATATAAGAACATATAGGCACAATAAAATCTCTTCTTTTTGATATCTGATATTAATAACTTGTATTTTAATATTTTTTCAGAAACAGTTTTACTAGAAGTTTATTTTATCTTTTTAAAGAAGCAACTTTTGGTGTTATGTTTTTCTCTACTATGCCTTTATTTTCTATTTCATTGATGTCTTATTTTACCATATTATTTCCATCCTTCTACTTTCTTAGGATGTAATTGCTACTTTTTTTCTAATTTTTTTAAAATGGAAAATAATTACACTGGAAAAAATGAGCAAACAGAAATTGCCAAGAGTAAGGGGGAGAGAATAGACCAGGTCTGGAATCTCAGCTTCGCTGAAATACAGCAGGGAAATATTTTAAGAACTAGGGGTGAGGGGAAACCATAGATCATCTATGGTTTCTAATCACATTTACCAGAGGAAAAAGAAACTTATTCCTCTCTTCCTGACAGGAGGTAGTTTTACAACTTGGAGAAAGATGCCCACTGAGTAGACTTCCAACCTTCCACAGATTTATGTTTTTGTTTTATAATTTCTATTTAATTATATGTGGTATACAATATTATATTGGTTTCAGGTGTACACTATAATGATTTCATATTTATATACCTTACAATGTGATCACCACACTGATTGTAATAATAATTTGTCACATGCAAATTTATCACAATATTATTGACTATATTCCCTCTCTTTTTGGATGATTACATTTCAGAGATCATTAAGAAAGAGTCCAAAACTGTGAAACTGGTATGGGGCTTTTTTTAAAAGACTTACATCTCAACAAGGTAGAAAAGGATTTTGCAAATCTAATTTTTCTAAAGTAAATGCTCCAAGAAGGGAGAAGTAGAGGCCTAGAGTCAGGGAGAAGCCTTTCTAAAGTTTAATCAAACCCAGGGGAACATTAAGGTCTCTTGGTCAAAATTTAGATTACCTTCTTTTTCAGCACTTGCTTTCTAAGCTATAATTTTCCCTCTGTTTCAGCTGTAAACCACAACTTTTAATATACCATTTTTTTAATTCAAAATTTTCTAATTTTCACATGATTCCTTTTTGACGCATGAGTTACTTTAAAGTATATTGCTTGATTTTCAAATGTTTCAGGATTTTCTAGTTATCTTTATTTTTTTACAAATTAAATGGACTGTGATCAGAATGCATACCCTGATTTCAGGCATTTGAAACAGCAGATGGACTGTTATTGTAAATGACAGTGCACTTAAAATGAACTAGTGTTCTCCAAATCTAGGTTGTCCTATTCTAAATGTCAGGTCAAGTTGGTAAGACAGTTTTCAAGTCTCCCACACTCTACTGTTTTCTGCTTGTTTGATCAACACCAATCACCCTTTAAATTTCTAATATGGCAAATGCCATGAAGGAAGATTGCAGGCAGATGTAAAAGCTACATCCCTATAGTTTCTGCCTCTCTGAGGTTTTGTTCCTCAAATTCCAAGCTTCTAGGACACCTTGAATTTCAATCTCTGCCTCATCCTTAGTTTCATATAATGAGCACTTCCTACTTGGACTTCATTCCTCTGTTCTTTAACCTACACTCATGATCACCATACGTGGACATCATGAGTGGCCAATGAACATTATCTTTCCTTTTCAATAATTGTCACTAGCTTGGACTTTCTGGGGCCGAGAAGTAGACTCATGTAGTTTAGAAGATTTTGTGTGTGTGTGTGCTGAACAAGACTTAGTGTACATTTGTTCTTAACATGTGGAACATAAAAGATTTTATATGGAATAAAGGATGTTCACTAAGCCAGAGGAAAAGGAAGCATTTACATGAAGAGTTTTTTCTTTTTCTTTTTAAACTTCATTATCTTGAAATACCAATGTGGATTCTCATCACTGAAAAATCTTTGAAGTTCTATTTCTTATTTTTAGTTGTATTTTTTAAAATCTGTACTGGTAACCATTTTCTAAATCAATCCATATGCAACCATTTCCATACCTTGATTCATGAAGCAAATTGTGACGAGCTTCTCTCCCAAAATAGAGCATGACCTTATACAAAGAGAGACTTGTCCCTTACCTTCTTGTTGTTTCATGTTTCTCTCCTTTCCTTTTTGGGGGAGAGTTATAGCCCTCATGAAAAAATATATAAAATTAAAATTAAAAATCACTTAAAATTTACCATCACTTCATAGTTACCACATTAATAACAAAAACTAAAAAATTTACACTTAAAAGAAAAAGAAAAAATAAGGGTATGTTTAATGTACAATTTCTATATACATCACAGCCCATAGGTAGTACAAAAAAATATTTTTTAATGATTAAAGGAATTGTGAAGCTAAATGTCTGAGTATACTTTTTGGCTTAGTGGCTCTAACTAAAGAAGGAGAAAACATTCAGTGGCTACCAACTGCGTGCCAAGATAGGACAACGGCTGTCCAATGGGATGTTGTGAGCTTGCCGGCGAGAGAATACAATGAACCCTATCAGTACCCACACTAAAAAATGCTAAGTCCCCTGAATTTCCTGCTGGACCCCAATCATCTTAATAAGGACACTTTATTGGAAATAGGAGAAAGGCATTCTGATAAGCTGGGCTGGGGGGCAGTTATGATAGGTTATTGGTTCAGAAAGTAGTAAGTCATCACGGCACCCCGCAGACGTGTCTCTTCCTTTCGCTTCTCACTCTCACCACAGTCTTATCCCTCCCCCTCTGCCAGTTCAGCTTCCCACTCTCTGCAGAGGGGCTCTTTCTGCCTTTGCATCCACAAGGCCAAATGCAGTCTCATTCAAGTGTCTGCCAAGATGACTACTTGGCAAATTCTGGTCCAATTATAAGAAGTACAAACATGGTTGCAAAGGCGCTGCAACCGTATTGCCTGCTCTCAGTTGACATGAGCACTTTAAGTGTTCAGAACAGTCTCCATCTTCACTCGGGGAAATGCCTCAATGATGTCAATTACATTCCATTTTAAACAATTTGCACACCATCTTTCTCTGTATGCCCAGTGCAATGCTGTGTAATCTGTCTCAGTCTGACAGTTCTTCGTGGAGTAATTAGAACAAGACAGTCAACCACTGTTTGGACATTGTAGGGCTCTGCTCCCATCTCAACTTAGTTGCTAATCTTATTTCATGTATACCCCAGGCTTGTTACAAGTCTTACCCTACCTTTTGCTTGCAAACTGATTCTATAATGCCTCCTGCAAAGCAGGATCCCTAAGCATGGCATAAACTGAGTGGGAGTTGGAGACATTTGCTCTGTGCTGCCCTTAACTCAGCACCCACGTTCAGCACAGGGTACCCTTGAAACATTGCCTTTCGACCTTGGAACATTACCTTCTTAAACCTGGATATCTCTTACTTAAATGAATGAGACTCTTTCATTTGAAAGCCAATAAACTACCTCAGGCCCTGATAATCTGGGTGGGTACATATCAGCCAATAGGGAATATTCAGTTACTTTTTCACTTACATTTTAAACTCTGAAGTGCATAATCAAGTACTGTCTATTTCCAGGTGACATTGTTTCTAGTTAAAGTTGCATTTTAAAAATCAAACATGTAAATTGTCTTATTAAAAATGTAAAACAGATGTGCATAACTACATGTCTATTAGATTTTTTTTTTCCCTATCTGGAGCAAGAGATATTTAAAATCAGCTTGTGGGCCCAGGGGCTCATTTCTCATTTCTCATCCTCATTGCCCTTGAATAAAATTAGGTGATACAAATCCTTATAAGTTTTCCTTAAAATTGTTATTGTTTTTAATTTTCAAAATAGTTAAGGCAATAATTAATATGTACAGAAAAAGTGAAAAATGATCATCTGACCAACAAAAAAACTTGTCTCTGGTGGTCTTTGGCTAATTGGGCTTTAACAAGGAAAACCTTTTATAACCTGTATCCTTCATCCTCCTACTACAGGTAATCCCAGCTCCTCTCAATTTTGTCCTTCTAATTCAAAGAGCTTTTATCTTTTTCCATATTTGCTTTCTTCAGAACAAGGAAACAAACACTGTTAATGCCCACAGAGTCAGAAGAAGAATAAAAATAGAACATTTTAATACCAACAGGTCTCTGTAGCGTTTTCCCAGCCCAGGGGTCTCAGGATGTTTATATCTGCCATCAACTTTGATTTTGCCACACATGCTTGAGTGGTACATGGAGAGGTGAGGAATATCATCTGAATAAGGAGCAAAATTTGACCGTCTCTGAATCCTCAGCAGAGAGAGCAAGGCCAAGCCTATGGAGACAATTCAGTAAATATCACTAAAGTAAGAAAGTCCTGGGAACTAAAATACAAAAGGTAAATAATAAGTTTGGGGAAAGGATGCAGCGGTGGGGTAGAAGGTGAGGAATAGACTCTGTTTTATGTACCTAGAGTTTGAAATGTAGTCCTTTTAGGCCTTGTAAGTGATATGTTAGAATTTGTGGTGCTTGGCTATTCCCAACTACTTTCATACAGTCAGGCCCAACTGAGCAGCTGTGAAACAGACAGAAGCCAAGCTCTTGTTACTCAGTGACTTTGCAGGAGTTATTGAATGTTGGCCTTTATTAACCCTATGAATCTCACTCTTTCAAAATTACTTTCTTCCAGGGCAAAACTATGCATCATCTAAAACATACCCTCTGGATTATCAGATTCTAGCCCTACTCATTATCTTTGGCTTTGAGCTCTTTTGCAAGTCTTTGTAAATCTAGGGTTATGTATATCTTCCTCTGTAATTGTAATTTGACTTTCTCCCAACCCCATTTCCACTCTGCCAAAGGTGAAAAGTTTCATTTGCAGTTCAATTAGTTAGATTTGCAATTCATCTCAATATTTCTTTTACCCCAAAAATATCTATGCTGTTTTTGGTTTTCCTTTGAATCAATGAAAATTTCCATCTGGTACCCCCATATCAAAGGTGTTAAATAAACTTTTTAACAATGTTCAATCAGCATGAAAGACTGATTTTATCTTTTTCTGAAAATTATTTTAGTATAGTATCTATTCCACCTAATAGCCTGTAGTGTCTCATACTTAATAATCATCTTTGTTTTGGTCCATGACTAAAGAACTAAATAACATTTGGAGCTTTTTTGTGTTTTTTGAGTTTTCTCTGACATTTAAAAAATGCTTACTTTATGTGTTAATTTACTTCACTTCTTTAAAAAGCTAATACACTACCCTGGAGGGAAGTGGAAATTCTACAATCTCAGCGAGGGCTGCAGTGCATATTTCTTACAGAGATGGCTGTGGTCAGGAAGTTGTGTGATCAGCTATTTTTTTGTTGCAGAATTTTGTTTAGGGATGCATGCTGCTTTCTCTCTTCTCAGACTTTTTCTGATTCTGATTTATATTTTTACAACTAGAGAGTGAAATGGTTCAATTTTCCTTGGTGCCATCAGCATCCGTCTTCTCCAGATTGTTTCCCACATCATTGCCAGGTTTGCTTTTTTCTCTGGATCTGTTTCTTCACCCACTTATGAATACCACCCCCCAGGAAAAATTTTGTGATCATTCCTTTATGCCTTGAAACATGCAAAGTGCTAGAAATCACATTATCTCCCCTCCCTGTGCTCCTTCACCCAGAGATATATAGTGTGTGGAAATGAAGACCACCAAATTAGAGTGAATGTAGGCTATTTGAGCTTGTTTACACTGTTACTTACACTTTTCAGAGACTCAAATGCAAGTTTGGGAGTAGGAAAGGTTTATAGGGAAAAACAGAGAAAGCTTAGGTAAACCCTGACTGCAAGGGGAAGAGAGACATGGACTAACAAGAAGCGGTGCACCTAACGTGACTGGTTTGGAGAATATATGTGTCTTTCTCTGGTTGGTCCTAAATTGGAAGCCAAGGAAAAAAATAGGAAAACTGACAGACCAAGTCCTATCTAGAACAATTATTTAGAAAAAGCCATGGAAGAGTGCACACTAAAGCTTTAACTTTGATAAGCTGGGTGTGTGGCATCCAGGAAAATGCATTAAGTTTTTCTTTATACATTTTGAATATTTGGTTAAAATAAGCATGAATTGCTTTTATAATAAAAAAAGTAGATCATTAAAAGTAGTTTATCTCAGATAAAATACCCATATTTTTTGAAGAATGTTTTCTTTTTTTCTCTTGAAACAGTGTTATTTTCAGATTAATAAATCAACAAAGGATTTTCCCATCAAGATATTTCCATCAAGGATAGTAGTTTAATGAATAGTTATTCTCCAATGGAACTCTGTTACCTTTAGTTAACTACTATTATTCACTGATCTATCCATTTATCCATCTATCCATCCGTCCAATATTAATTGAGCTCCTGATATGTTTTAGACCTTGTGTTTGTCAGAACATGGAGGCAGCTAGAATGCACACCTGGACTTTTGGTATATGCTGATCAACCAGGCCCTGGACTTAGCCATTCCCAAAGATATGCTGATGGATTTAGCAGTTCCCAAAAAATGCGTTGATGGACTGAAACCATTCCCAGGAGAAATGGTAATTAACCTAGCCCAATGTGTTAACTAACCTGGTGTGTGTGTGTGTGTGTTGGGGGGGGCAATCAGATGTAAATGACCTACTGAATATGTTGATAAGAAAACTCACCCTCACCAAAATGTGTGGTTGACAAGTATGAAAAAGATGCCTGCAGAAGTGCAGAGGGACTCTTAGGGGCCCACAAGGAGGACTGGGAGTCTCCATTCCCCATTCCCTTTCTCCCTATTCCCCTTGCTCCTATGGGCCCTTGAGTTGGTCCGGGAGCTGCTGCTCCTCTTCCCCCCTTTCCCCCTTTTCCCTCAGTAAACCCATTGCCTAATCTCACAGTGGTCTCAGGGTGATTTCTCAGAGCAAGGCTGCCCTGACAGTGTTGATACCTAAGGTTAAAAGCCAGTGAGCAAACAAACAAAGTATACCATTTGAGGAATTTAGATTTTTCTGGCTTTTAAAATACAAGGTGAAGAGATTAGTGAAAGAACATATATGTATAACCCATGGACACAGACAACAGTGTGGTGATGGCCAGATGGAAGGCGGAGTAGAGGGGACTTGGAAGAGGGGGTTGTTGGGGGGAAATAGGGACATCTGGAGTGTGAGATGATGTCAACAATAAAAACAAGGAAAATATTGGAAATAATATTGAAACAGGTCTTTATTTACAATATTCTAGCTGGGAGCACTTCAGCTCAGAGCCCTGTTCTCCCATGAGACCCAGCACTTCCCTTGTTCCCCAAAAGGCTATAAGACTATAAGCCAAAACCAAGCATAATCGTTCCCTGTCTCCTTACCTGTGTTTAAGATGGATGAGCAGTCTCCAGTCCCTCTGGAAAGTACACTTGTGGGTTTTAAAGCCGCCGTCCTCTCGCAGCAGCTCTCTCCTTTAGGATCTGGGATACGTTGTCCTCTGCCTCCATGTTATAGTCCAGAAAAGCACATGCCATGTTGCACTGTATCATGGTGGAGTCCAGGGAAGACACAAGTCCTAAGATAGGGCCCTTTCCATAAGTCTCGAGTTTCAAATTCCAGATAGAGTCCAGGTTTGTAAGGCAGAGACCTTGGTGGCTTTAGAGTCAGCTGGAACAGGCATTATCAAAGCAGCAGCATGCCTGCTTTATACTAGTCCAGTCTGCATGGCTGAATCATCCCTACAAACTGCATAGCTGCTTGCTGCTTCCCACACCCCTGTATATCATGGCTCCCATCTCCTCTCTCTCAGGGCTGCCCACCTAACTTTTAAATCCTGACCGGGAACTTCCTATGTGACCTCATCTCCAACTCCTCCCACAATGAGCTACATTTGCCAGTTTCCCCTTATTATTTACATTCTTTCAGCTGCCATTTTTAGGCATGGCAAGGTGCTTCTGCCTCCCCTGATTATGTCATGAGTCAGGATACATCCTGCAAGTCACTACACACCTTTTGCCCCAGGACACTAGCATTGCTATTATCTAACTTCAAGCTTGCCCTTTTGTTTTGCAAACTATTTTAATGACATATCTTATTTTAATGAGTATCATCCCTCCTTCCCTTCCCCTAACCCCCAACCATGGGCTGAGGGGAACATTTCTGTATTGGAGAACTTTCACTCTGTACCCCATTTCACAAGGGATTCATTTACATATCTATAGTTCAAAATGATTTTGCATTGTTAAAAGTTAACTATAATTTATAGTTATAAAATAGTTCCCATAAGATCAGAAAACCAATAACAGAATGACCTAGACCAGTGGTTCTCAACCTTCCTAATGCCGTGTCCCTTTAATACAGTTCCTCATGTTGTGGTGACACCCAACCATAAAATTATTTTTGTTGCTACTTCATAACTGTAATTTTGCTACTGTTATGAATCATAATGTAAATTTCTGATATGCAGGATGTATTTTCATTGTTACAAATTGAACATAATTAAAGCATAGTGATTAATCACAAAAACAATATGTAATTATATATGTATTTTCTGATGGTCTTAGGCGACCCCTGTGAAAGGGTTATTCGACCCCCAAAGAGGTTGCGACCCACAGGTTGAGAACCGCTGATCTAGACAGTGCAAAGTTTTCCACTGAAGCCCAATTTTGTCCCTCCAGAGCAAAGACAAACATATAGCATGTATGGCAGACCTTGCTGTCTGACCCTTCAGTGTTCCCTACTAACAGAACACTTTCTAGTTTAGGTAAATGCAGAGTTCCTTAGTCCTGGTCCCATAAGTGATCTAAAGACACTGTCATTTGTCTTGGCCAGTATTGAGTTCATGGTTGACCTTAGTTTTGCTCGATATGATGTAAAGGAAGCCTTTCTATATATTTGAGAGTTTTACCCTTTTGCAGCTGAAATGTAGATGTACTTAAGTAATATAGCTATATCATGTTAAAACTAAGGATCCATTTGACTTTGATTAAATTTTGTTTTAAATCCTAGCTCTAGAAATGTCCCCATCTATCCTTCTCTCCCCCCCTCTTCCCTTGAAGACCTAAGATTTTCAACCCCCTAGGCAGCAGAAAACAGTAGCCCCGAAATGGTTACTCATGGTTACATGGTTCTGACCTCTGGCAGGTTAAAGTTAACATTTTTGACCTAAGTTATGTTTTGGGTGTTGAACCCTAAAGTAGAACAACCCCCTGGCTACTTTCCCATGACACTGCACAGGGGGAAGCCAGAAAAGGCCTCAGAACTGTCCCCAAGACCTGAAGAAATGATTCATTAGCCTTATCTCACCTGGGACTAACCAATTCTCAGCATGACCGGAACCCCTAACCCATGGTGTCTTGTGATTTTGCCCTATATAATTTATAACCTATAAGCCATCGGGGAGTCATTATTTTTGGGGGACATAAGTTCTCTGTCTCCAAATTGGTCAATTCTATATTAAACTACTTTTTGTTTTTGTACTGCATACTCCCGCTTATGCTTTTCTTTGGGCCAGTGCATGAAGCCAGGTAGACTTAAGGAAAAACATTGGAGTTCCAGTTACAATACTATTCAGGGTACTGTAACAAAATACCATAGACTGGTGGCTCAACAGACATTTATCTCTAACAGTTGTGGAGGCCGAAAAGTCCAAGATCAAGATTTAAGCCAATCTGATTTCTGGGGAGAGCTCTCTCTCTGACTTGCAGATGGCTACCTTCGTTCTTGCTGAGTTCTCACATGAAAGGAGAGAGAGCAAGGTATCCTCTTACAAGGACATCAATCCCATCATGAAGGCCCTTCTTGCCCTCATCTAAACCTAATTATCTTCCAAAGATCCCATCTCCAAATGCCATCTCATTGGAGATTATGGCTTCAACATATGAATTTTGGAGGCACGTAATTCAGCTCAGAGCAATAGCTAATATTTATGTAGCTATTACTGTGTGCCAGGTAATATTGTAAGTAATTTTCATATATTAGAACTTTTAATCACTTCAATCATCCTGAGAACAGGTATTATTTTCATTACTTTATAAGAATCACAGAGACATTGGCCCTAATTTCTTTGAGCCACCTACTTCCAGACTTCTGACTGTGTAGGTCAAATAAACTTCTATCAATTTAAACTGAGAATAATTAAATTTATAACCAGTACAACCTTTCACCATTTAGTATAATTTGACTATAGTTGTTGATTTTGTTTAGTTGTTTGTACGTACCATTTATCAGATTAAGGAAGTCTCCTTTTGCTTGCTTGCTTTAAAAAAAAAGTCATAAAAATTAGTTACAGAAAAACTTGAAATTTAGGGTGATTATCTTCCGAAGAGAAGATTTTATTTTTTCTGCCAGGTACATGGAGCCCCCAACATTATAATTACCATAATCTAACTACAAATATTGAACCTTACTGGGCCTCCCAGTGATTGGAAGCAGGACAATAATGTGAGGGCCAGCTAACTTCCAGGTTATGGGTTCTTGGGTCTAATTTTGGGGGTTTAACCTAAAGCATGAGGATTTTACTCCAAGTTTTGACACCCCAACCCTATGAGGCTGTCACATGCACCACTCTCATGTCTGTCAGAATCATGTGGTAGCCCCCAGCTAAAGACATCTGAATGCTACACTCACCTCTCTGTATCTTCTGCATTTTGGCTCACTTATTCTCCACAACTGTTTTAGCTCTTCAGTACCCAGAGGTACATTTTTAACAAAAAGTTATCACATTTTTTGCCCTGGCTGGTATGGCTCAGCGGATTGAGCACCAACCTGCAAACTGAAAGGTTGCTGGATCAGTTCTTGGTCTGGGCACATGTCTGGGTTGCTAGCCGGGTCCCCCGCTGGGAATGTGCAAGAGACAATCAGTCAATGTATCTCTCTCACATACTGACGTTTCCCTGCCTCTCTTTCTCCTTCCCTTTCCCTCTCTCTAAAAATAAACAAATAAAATCTTTTAAAAAAGTTATTGTCCTTAGAGGAAAGGTGGTGTGAAGTATTATGGGAAACAAGTCCTTCTTTTCCATTTTTCCTGTAATTTAAGGTTCATCTTCTTTGATGTCAACACATTTTCCATACTTCTGAGGTCACCATTTTCTTTATTATTATAATACCACAGCTTGAAGTTACATCTGGGTGTGGCAAAGCCCGTCTCCACCCCCTCAATATTTCTGTAAGTTTTAGAGGTGGGAGGGCTTCTGGGCTTTCTGGGTTTTCTCAGCTATAACCTGCATCCCTACTGTCGCAGAGCCCAGCAACAGTTCTCACACAGCTCTTGACATGTACTACAACACCTCCATTCTGTATCTCACAAAATGCCATGAATGCAAAGTTTTGGCTGCAGTCATTTATTACCAAATTGTTAAGGTAATAGAAAGGGTCTACTGAAGCATCACAAACACACATCAACTTAGTCTAACAGTAGACGAGAGTGTCTTTAAAGTTCTTTAGTCCCTTTTCCATGTAAATGTCTTATTTGTCTTTCTCTGCAGCTGCCATTCCCCTCCATGTCCCTCCTCACTCTGTGGGCACCAGAGGTTCCATGTTCATTGGGCTCTCCTACTACCTCCCTAGCTTTGAGGTACCTGATTGTTTTCTCCCTTTCTAAATCTGCCAATCCATAAATTTCCAAAAGCTTGTTCTCTTCTAATGGAGAGAATTTAAATCTCTCTACAATCACTTTTGAACTAAGTCCGGGTCTAACCTTAAATTGAAAGATAATCTTCAGGAAATGGCAAAATAATGACTCACCTACAAATATCAAAATGAAGACATTTTAACAATTTTAGTTAAATCATATAATATAAAGGAACTGCTACAAAGGAAATGTCAAAAGGCAAAAAATGTATAAAGAAATCAAAATGCAAAGGGAAGCAAAATCTTTTCCACATTGGGGAAATAAGTCAATGGAAACTCTTCTGGACAAGACACAGTTTGTATACCCACAGTAACCTGCAATTTTAAATTGCTCAGAGACAAAGAACAGGCCTGGAACCAGACTTCCCAGCAGGAAGTATATAGACTATATATAGTTTTTCTTAATACTTACATCTTAAAATTTGTAAGGAACCCCACACTGTTGAACAAAAAAGGTCATCAAGGCTTGGTGTTCTTCCTTTGAAAGTCAAAGTAGTCAGCAACACCCTTAAATTGCAGTAAAAAGTGCTCTTAAATTATACTTTTACTGTAATCAAAGTGGGAGGCAGTATCTGAGTATCAAAGAAAGCAGTATGACATTTTACACAGCTCTTTCCCAATGAAGGCCCCCAGGGGTCATTTCTTACTTTCTGTCTCATCTGAATTGTGTAGAATATGCCAGCTACCTCCTCTTATTGTCACCTAAATGAGGTATCCACTGACATCCCGGCTATGTCTTTCACCATCAGTGATTTATCTCAACCCATTAAGCATTGACACTGATGATATAACAACCAAGACTTCAAATTTCTTGCCTATTAAGGAAAATGTGTAAGTGTTTAAAGTGATAATAATGGGTCAGAGGCAGAAAGGGCCTTATAAATTATTTAATTCAATTTTGTATTTTACAAATGAGGGAAAAGGAGCACCAGAGGGAAAGTGACCTGCCAGCCAAAGTCACACTGAGTGCTGGTTTAACAATAGGCACCAGAACTGAGGAATGCTCTGCTGACATTGAGTCGATGTTTCCTTTTTGAAGCTGTGTCTCAACCAGCCACCTTAGATCCTGTTATTCTCCTATAAGCCCTCCACCTCCACCACAAGGGCCTTTTCCTACTCCTAATGTACCTGGTGCTTAGTTCTCATGGATCTGTCTGCTAATTTCTGTTTAATTAGAAAATAATAATAAATGAAGATCTTTCTACTTCCAGAGATTAGTATCCCTTGGATATGAGACTTTTAAAAGCCCACAGAGAGACTTCCGGCCAAGATGGAGGCCTAGACAAACATGCTGAATCTCCATCCACAACCAAGAAGGAAAACAACTACCTCAAAACTAGAAACAACCAGAAGTTCCAGAAAATCAAACTGCATAAAAGCCCAGCAAACAAAGACATAAAGAAGAAATACTCATCCGGACAGGTAGGAGGGGTGGAGCCGGGGTGGAGAGGATGCGGCGAGGTGGTGGCAGCAGCGGCAGCAGTGGCAGCAGCGGTAAGCCAGCGGTAAGCACAGTTACATGTTTTCAAAAGTCAGGGGGGACACCTGGGGAGCGTTCCCAGCTCCTCACGAGATCACTAAGCTCACAGTCCCAGCACCAGGGAAAATCAAGCCCCATTGCATCTGACTTTGCAAACCAGTGGGATTGGGGCAGAGGCAGAAACTGCTGGTCTCTCAGCAGAGTCCACTTTTTTAAAGGGCCCCCACAGTCCTAGAACATCCGCAGACCCACCCATTTTGGAAACGACAGCCAGGGCAACAGCTAGAGAGGCGCCAGTCCCATACGGAAGTGGGAGAAATGCCTGAAAAAGGGGTGAGTGCTGGGCAAGTGGCATTGTTCCCTCTCAGACCCCTCCCCCACAAGCAGCGCCACAACGTGATGAAACAGGTCGCCCTGTACTGATGAATCCTTAAGACTCCACCTCTTGCAACATCACAGGAGTGACAGCTCTGCCTGGGACATGGAGGCAAACACAGGAGCCTGTCAAGATGAGAAGACAGAGAAGTATGGCCCAAAGGAGGGAGCAGATCAGGATTCCAGTGGGAGAGCTGAGTGACGAGGAGACAGCCAACCTAACAGACACAGAATTCCAAACACTGGTGATAAAGATGCTCACAGGCTTGACAGATAGACATGAGTATGGCAAATGCATAAGAGAAGAAGTGAAGGCTATGCTAAGTGAAATGAAGGAAAGTCCACACAAAACCAATAGTGAAGTGGAGAAAACCAGGGTTCAAATCAATGATTTGTAACATAAGGAAGAAAAAAAACAGTCAACCAGTGCAGAGTGAGGAGACAGGAATTGGAAAAAACGAGGAGAGGCTTGGGAACCTCTGGGACAACTCTAAATGTGCCTGCATCTGAATCATAGGGATGTCAGAAGAAGAGGAAGAGCAAGAAATTGGGAACTTATGTGAAGAAATAATGGAGGAAAACTTCCCAAATTTTGTGAAGGGAATGGACATACAAGTTCAGAAAACATGGAGAGTCCTGGACAAGCTGGATCCAGAGGGGACCACACCAAGACACATCTTATTAAAATGGCAATGGTGAAAGATAAAGAGAGAATCCTAAAAGCAGCAAGAGAGAAACGGAGAGTTGGCTACAAGGGGGTGCCTATAAGACTATCAGCTGATTTCTCAAAGGACACTTTGCAGGCAAGAAGTATTCATTGTGATGGGAGGTCAGGACCTACAGCCAAGATTGCTCTATCCAGCAAAGCTATCATTTGGAATGGAAGGGCAGATGAAGTGCTTCCCAGACAAGGTAAAGCTAAGAGTTCATCATCACCAAGCCATTATTATATGAAATGTCAAAGGGACTTAAGAGAAAGAAGATCAAAACTATGAACACTGAAATGACAACAAACTCACAACTATCAACAACTGAATCTAAAAAATTAAAACAAAATCCAACTAAGCAAACCAGAATGAGTACAGAATCATAGGTATGGGGATGATTTGGAGGGTTGTCAGCTGGGAGGGGGAGGAGGGAGAGGAGGGGAAATGTGGCAGGGATTAAGGAGCATAATTGGTTGGTACAAAATAGTGGGAAGTTAAGAAAAATATAGGAAAGGGTGAAGCCAAAGAACTTATATGCATGACCCATGGACATGAACTAAGGGGGGTGGGATTGTTGGATGGAAGAGGGGTACTAGGCAGAGGGGAGCAAAGGGGAAAAAATTGAAACTACTGTAACAACAATCAATAAAATATACTTAAAAAAAAAAAAAAGCCCACAGAGTTAAAAGAGTGAAGTTCTCATGGTGAAATGACAGACTGTGTGGCAAATATAAAACATATTCTCCATTCTTTGATATTCCAGCCATCAAGGGTACGTCCTCCTCTTGATTACGGCTTCAGTGACTCAATTCTTCTAAGGTTCGAATGCACTGGAAGGGACACTGCTGACTTCCACTGCCGGGTACTAGGAGGCCATGAGGCTTCTGCATGGCTTTTTCTCGGGACACGTGCTTTCGCGGCCAGAACTTCCATGAAAAACGTTAGCTGCCCTCAAGCTGTCATACTAGAATGACTACTGGAGAAACCACAGAGATTTCTGCAGCCCTCCAGCTCCTCTGCCTCCATATACTAGTTTCCACTTGGACATTGTAGCCAGGAAGAAAATATGTCTAACATTCCTTATACACACTTTCAAATTGGTGGTTTTTGAAAATACATTTTAATATTTCAATTCTCACTGGAGGACATGCTTATTGATTTTAGAGAGGGAGAGAGGAAGGAGGAGGAGAGGGAGAGAGAAAGGGAGAGAGAGATTGATTGATGAGTTGCCCCTTGCACTGACCCCAACAGGGGACCGAACCCACAACCAGGTATGTGCCCTGATGAGGAATCAAACCCGCAAACTTTCAGTTTACAAGAGGATGCTCCAAACGACTGAGCCATACCAACCAGTCCTTGATAATACATGAACCAATAAACAAAAGGATCCCAAGAACTGCACACTGCTCTCCCTAGAGCCTTTCATGAAGCCAGTCAGTCCTCATGTTCATGGAGAAAGTTGCCCTAAAAATAATGGCTGCAGAGCTGAGCTGCTGCCTTGTTACTCACCTGCTACATGGGCTGCTATAGCTGTGTGCTTGAGAAGAAACTGATGCATCTCCCAAATAATCACAAGACAATTCCGGCAGGAAAAGCCAATTTGACACCAGGCTGGATGAATATGAGTCTTGGGTTTCTGAAGTGAAGACCTCCATGGACAAGTAAGGAGACAGAACCTCCCATCCCCATCCATCAGCTAGAATCCCAAGTGGCTCAGCATTGAGCTGAACTGCTCTCTATACAGCACTTCTTCTAGGCCCCTGGGTAGTCGTGTACTTGGTTAGAAAGTCCACTAGGAGATAATGGCCCAAAGATTTGGATAAAGAGCCTCTTTTTCCACGGAATTTTAAAAGAAGAATACAGTTACCTTGAGCAGAAATAGCCAAGGTGGCCTGGGTCACAAGCTGTGAGGATGTCCTGGGTGGAAAAGTGCAGCATTGACCCCAGCTGTGCAGCAGTGGCAGGTATGCGATAGGGAAGGGCTGGGTGGGAGAGTATCTCGCCTCCTCACTCAACAGTACAGAAGGGCCAGACTGGGTGAAGAGGGACAGAGAAGGTAGAAAATAAAGGAAATGCTGCCAGTGAGTGTGAGGAAGAAAAAAAAAAGTTCCTGAATAATGTTTTAATAAGAAAAAACTGACAAGTACCTTTCAATATAATAAGAATTGTGGTTCTTTAATTTGGGCCTACAAATCCACCATATTTCATTGCAATTACTTCTCCATTATCAGATAAAGATAAAGAGCACCAGTCCTAAGCAAAAGTGAGTTTTATGTTTGTCAGCTATGGTGACCACTTTAAACGCCTTATTGATCCTTCTCTTCTCTTTCACATACTTCAAAGCTCCAAAGTTTTCTGACTCTTCTCTGCCTTCTTTGCCATTCTGATTGTCTCCTGAATATTCATTTTCTTCTCTTTTTGTATAGCAATCCTTTTATGAATGGCAATGATACTTCCTCAGCTTCAGGAGGACCCTAATTGCTACAGCTAAATCTAACCAGCTTCAAGAAGACCCTAAGTAGCTATAGTCATTAAATCTTTCGGACCCAGTGATAAGTTCAGTGTTTGTTGGAAGAAGCTCTCCTTTCCCTATAAATATGAGCAAAGAAGATACGGTGCCAGTTTCTATTGGTACTCCCTTCCATCTCATAAAGGCAGCCAACAGACACACTGGAAAGAACAGAGTCAAGAAAATAATAGAAAAACCATGGTAGCATCTTGATCTAACTATTCCTGAATGCCACTGATCCTTGGGTTTCTCTGTTATGTGGTCAGTGAGTTATTGTGTAAGCTGGTATGAGTTGTATTTTCTCTTCCTAGCAAACCAAAAGTATCCTGAATATCAGTGACACTATTACATCTCTTCCTTTGCAAGGTCCAGTGGAATTTCCATTTCTGGTAATATGACAGAGTCTGTTGTTTGGACCAATCTTCTGAAGGAAAACAACTAAAAATGACAAATAGTCTTTTTAAAAACATCTTCCTAAAAGAATCAAACGGATGCTAAATGGTAAGAAATTATTAGAACAAAATCTAAATGAAACTTGGAACCTGAGGACATTTGCAAAACAACCAAAACTGAGCATGCATTTTGAACACTATTTTGAGCATGACTAGAAAATTCATGAAGGCAGAATGAGCACTTCAAAACCCAGGCTCCACTAGATCTTTAATAGAAGGCCCTACCTCTTTAAAGATGGAATCCCATAAACCTACCCTGTAAGGTGAGAATAAACTATAAATAAACCCTCATCCAATCTCCACCTTGAGGAAATTACAAGAACATTTTCCTTGGCATTGCAAAGAATAGGAATGTAAGAATCATGGTGAAGATGGGTCAGCAGCTGGCCTGCATCTGGATCTGTAGCCCAAATTACCATCACTCGGGTTTTCCCTACCATTCATCCTCCCAAAAAACAAAAACAAATTCCACAAATTCTATAACAGAACAGAACAAGGCAGACAGAAAAGCATGAACATTTGTGAAGAAAGTACTTTCTGACCTGGGCATGAAGACCAAGCTGTGGTGGTCATGGGTTTCTTCTAGAGAAGGGGCTCCATGAAGGCAGACCTGGTATGGCCAACCAGGAGGTGCATCTAGTCTGTGACAGAAAACTTCTTGTTGTTTGTCAAATGTGCTGGCTATTGTCCACTTCTGATGACTCACTGAGAATGAACGAGATCATCAGAGGAAGTTGGGAAGGCCTATCAGGACCATGGCATCTCCAGTAGGACACAAAAGAACTGCAGTGCTTTGGGAGGTTTTCTGTTGGAACTTGGGATAGAGAAAGAGGTTTGAGTGGTAAAGATATTAAACTTTACCTGAGCCTTGTGAACCCAAAGAGAGTGATTCTGGGAAATGGCTGTCCATAAAGGACCAGCCTGCCCTCACAAGTTCTGGATAAGGACTGGTCTCCATTCTCCCTCCCGATTCCCATAGCTTGTGGATGACATGAATGACTCCCTTGTCTACCTGTCTTGGTAAATCTTCAGGATCCTTCTCTTTAATTAAAATGTTTACCATTAATGAATATTCCTACTATTGCAATAGATTGAATAAAATCATCTCTTTAATTATCTGGTGAATTTTGTCTTTCACGGATGGTAAACAGACTGGCTCCACAACTGATGTAAATAAATGATACTTGGATTTTTTAAACAAATTCCAAAATTATTAAAGAATGGGCTCATAGCTGGGAATGAAATACATCTTACCTAGATGGGAAAGGATATGTTTGCTCAAATAGACTTTTAATCAAGAAAGAAAAATCTTTCAGCTAAACCTATGTTGCAGGAACTCAGATCTCTGGGTGTCCTGTGGCTCAGGAGATGAGCTGGTCTTGTGTCCGCCTTTGGCTTTAGACTGTTCAGGCCACTGGGTCATGGAATCCTGAGAACAAAGTACTCCATCTGCCACCTTGTAGATAAAGTCTTAATTGGAGCCGGCCTTGAGGATTAGTGGGTCTGCTTTGTATCCTTGAGAGGTGCTATCTAAACCTAAGTTACCCTGGCTGTGTTTTACATGTTAACGATACATTGTAAAAATTCTTTCACTGCTGGCTGTAGAGCTCACCCCCCCTCCCCCTGTTCTATTTTTTGTAACTTTTGAAATCCTAATAAAAGGATGGTGAGGCTGCTCGCTCTTTGCTGACTGCCAGAGCATGCTGCAGCCCCCTGATCGTCTTTTTCATTCTGCTTGCTGGAATTATCTCCGCATCCAGGATCACAATAACCCTCCAAACCTATATTTCTGTTAGTATGAAGAATATCGGGTTTGAAATACAGGAGAGAAAAAAGAATGCAAGAGATAAAGGGGAAAACCCATGTACTTGGAATTAGGTCAGCATTTGAATACCATGCTCTGTGGTTACCTAGCTGTGTGATTTGGGATGAGATTGGCATAATTAATGTTTCCCATGGATACTTTGTTTACTCTTCCAGCTGAATCCTGGCTGCCAGTCAAGTCACACATCTTCCTCTTTTAGGCTCTTTCTGTTAGTGGGTGTTATCTGGTCCCAGTCTGGAGCAATCTCATTTCTCCTTCTCAGTATGGCTGTGAGCCGCCATGATTTGCCATTGAAACCTGCACTATGACAATAAATTATTTAACGTTTAATTTGTAAATGCAGAAGAGTGGAAATATGGACTTATCAGGAATGAGTGACCTTATATTAATCTTGTTTCCTTTTTTGACAGAAGAGACTAGTTGGGTAGATCAGAGATATGTAATAGAAAGAGTGGATCCACTCTTGTCAATACTTTTAATAATGAAGCTCATGTAGACATGATAGAGAAGCAAGGAAGATAATAAACTCAATTAGATGTGAACTAACAATAAATACTGTCAAAGGAAACCAACGTAGAAAAAACTGTGTTTCAATGGAAAACATGAATTGTCTACATATGGTGCCATCCATATTATAGACATTTGACAAAACCCTTCTGGGTTGTCATATTTTAGTTTTCTGTTGTCTTTAAGCTATTTTGTTTCTTTTCTAAGTTACTAGACATGGAAATTCTGACTTGTCAAATAGAATTTTAATATCACATATTGCCCAGCTATGTCAGTTCTCTGCCATGCTAGACTTGATTTAAAATAATCCAGCTGAGGCCCCCAAAATCTTATAAGTACCCTTGCCTACATTCCTCCTTTTGAGACACTGCTGGCCCTGTTAGAGAGATGCTCTCCCTTGCTGCAGTAAGTTAAGAATCCCTCTTTTGCCTAATCAACAGATTTTCATGGGTGTTTGTGTGTGCGTGAATGTGTGTGCATGCTAAGGCCAGGGAGACTGACAATGGGAATTAGCCCATCAGCTACTTTTACCAAATGACATATGCTAGGTGCCCAATTTGGGATTGCAGAGTTAAGGTGCCTTTTTTTTCTCTTCTAGAATTCTTCTTATTTAGCAGAAGTTCTGTTAGGTTTACACTCCATACTAGGGATTCAGGTCAGTATTTTTCAACATCAAGCACAGTGTTGTACATATATTAGATACTAAAAAGCATTTATATATGATAGATCTTTCTTACTAAAAAGCCAGTAATTTGAGGGGAAAAGGCTTTAAAAAAGAAAAATTAGACATAGTTTTAGATTTGTATGAATAAAGGATAAGTATGAATTAAAGTCAGAAATGTACTCAGTACATTAAATGTGCAGAGGAAATAGAGTTTAGTTGTTTTTAAATGAACTGATCAGATCTTTCTCATGAGTGCCCCCAGCACAGGATAAATGGGAGAGGTGCAGAGGAAAATATTCAGCCGAATTTAGTCACCTTGGTTCAGCCTCATAAACTGAATCTTGTCTTCCAATGAACTAAGTGCCTTTTGGATTGGACGCTGTGGGGAACCGCTCCTTGTGGTTAGGAAATTGTAGTCCCAGCCTGAGCCTGACTTGCTCCCCCCCCCCAACGCCCCCCCCCCCCCCGCTTGTCTTTAAGTCTCAACAAAAGGCTGCATGGGAGACATACCAAAAACCATTCAGAGGGTTTCCATGGGAATTGGATTAAAGAGTGCTTATTATGCTTTAGGACTTGCTCTGCTTTTCTTTATCTCTTAATTAAGTATAAACAATCTCTAGCAAGGAATATATGAAACCTTGCACCTAGTGCCAGTGTGGGGTCAAGATATTTAATAGACCCTGGCACAGGCTAGTCATTGTACCACTGTACTGGAACTTGTAATCTGTTATTGTCAATTGTAATCCAGGCACCTGAAAGCTATTGATGATTTATGAATTTTGACCTTGTATCTCCCATGCATATCTTTCTCAATAAAAAGCATAAGGGACAAAGGTCTGGCTGCTATTCTCCACTAGAGAGGGTAGCCACCTCCCTATCCCCCAGACATAATATAGTGTTCTGGATAGATTTGTTCCGCTGTGGTAGTGAAACCTCTGCTGGACAGAGAAGTTTCCAACGGAGCCTAGGGCATTGGAGGCAACTCTGCCTCAGGACGCAAGGAGGGTGCTTTTGTTTTTATGGGTCTTTGTATCCACATCCCCTCTTTGTCTCTCACAGAGTGGCAAGCCTGGTCCCATGCCTGGAACCCTACAGCAACCTTACCTGTCGAGCTCTAATCACCCAGAGAAAGTGATGAGTCGCAGCATCTCTCCTAGGCTCCCAGTCTGCCACCAGTATTCCCAGGGAACAGCCTCTTACCCCTGAGTTCTCTGCCCTCCGATGCTCACCCCAGTGTCTGTATGTCCTCCCTTTCCCCACTGAGAGTCCCAGCTGCATAGGAGGGAGAATGAGGCATCAATGGCTTTCTCTCCTCAGTCTCTTTATTTTCTCCTCACTGTTATCCACCCAGAACTTCCCTAATGTAACATTATTAAGAACAATTTCAAAACAGAGAAAATGTAAAGACTTTTGAAGAGTATATAAGTGTATATAAAGTATTTGAGAAAATTAATTTCATTTCTCCATTTATTTTAGGTACTCTTTTCAAATATGATATGCCTAAGGAGGCATCAGTGATTTTTTTTTCTCACCTTTTTCAGTCTCTCCTTTCATTTTAGTAAAGAAATCCATTCATTGCCCACCTCCTCCCAGTATCTTACTGTGGCCCCTGGGTGTGAAACTCTCCATACTCTGAACTACAAGTGCATTCCAACTAACTGTGCCACCTGACACATTTCATTTGAGAAGGAGATTTAGGGTGACCTGAAGACAACAGGAAAAGCAAAAGCAGAGACTTCAGGGGAAATCAAAGCCTCTGTCACCTGCAGCTATTAAAAACAGACTGACACCTAGCCAGATAACATAAAGTCTCACACATGCTCAAAACATTTGATGAAAGGAGAAAAAGGGGTTATTTGTTGATGAAATAAACATCTGCATAATAACAACTAAAAAAAAAAAGCAAACAAGCGCCAACGTTCTTCCATAATTCAGGTACTTTACATACGCTGTAATCCCGCAACAGTTTCCCCTGTACTTACTGTTTCACAAGCCAGAAAACTGAAGCCACAGAATTAAGACATGAGGCCTGAAGTTGATAGGGCCCCAAATACAGCCAAGCCAGCTCTGCCAGAGCAAGCTGCCTCTCCTGTCTAGGGTTTTCCTCCTCCTGCCTGAAGGCAGGAGGTGCAGGGACAGAGGCAAGTGTGTCCAAGAGAGTCTGAACTTCCTTTAATAAGGCACATACTGGAATCTTCAGAATTTCAACCAGTTTCCAAAAGCACCAGTAGAGAAAAGAATTTTTATAGTTAAGGACTAGTAATAGGGGCACAGAAGAGACTCTCATTCAGAACATTTGACCATCATGGAAAATGTAGAGATCTGCTTCAAAATAAGTGAATGAATGTTACAGATTTAAACAGGTGCAGCTACAGAGAGATTCCAGAGACCCACTCAGCTGCTCTCATAGGCCTGCTCAACATGGTTCAAATAACAGATCTTGAAAACTGCCTTGGTGACAAGAATTATGCAGATGGCTCAAGCAGATGAGTGTTTACATGCAGATACAAACTTTTTTATGAGTTGAAAGTAACTTTGAAGTTTTTAAGAAAGTGAATAACTGAATCTTCCTGCCCAAATTATTTTTGGCTTTTGCAGCAGTTCAAAAACTTATACGTTATTTTTACTGTTTCTTTCATTGACTTTTTTTTTCCTGATCTTGGAAAAAGATGGAAGATAAAGGAATATTGAAAGAAGAACATAAAATCCTTCATAATTTCAAATCCTACAGTTAACTGATAATATTATAATTTTTGTCTTTATTTCTCTCTTTGTTTCTTTTTCTATGTGTAAGTATATACAGTATAAAATTGTCAAATTTGTTCATATGTTCATATCTGTATATACATATATTTATAAAAATACATATGTACACATACTTTTTGCTTCCTCATTTTGTCCTTAAAATTATGCCATAAACATTCCCCCACATTATAAGAAAATACTATTTTTAATGGCTGGAAACATTTCAGCATACTTTATATCATAATTCAAATAACCAAAATTCTATTGCTGAACATTGAAAATTTTCCCAGCTGCTCAATGTTATAATAAAAAAAATCAGTACTTTCTAAAGCTTTCTCTATTTTTTTAATTAAAGAAAAACTAATTTTAAAATTACTAGAAAAGCCCTGACTGCTGTAGCTGAATTGATTGGGAGTAGTCCCAGAAAGAGAAAAGTCACCGATTTGATTTCCAGTCAGGGCATGTGCCTAGGTTGTGGGTTCTGTCTCCAGTCAGGGCATGTCTGAGAGGCAACCGGTGGATGTTTTTTTCTCTCTTATGTCAATGATCTCTCCTTCTTCTCTTCCTCTCTTTCTCCCTCCATTTCCTTTTCTCTCTCTCAAAAAAAAGTCACTAGAAAATTTTGTGAGAATAAAAATATTTTATTTTGCACTGTTCAGTAGAGTATCTACTAGCTACATATGACTATTGAATTTTTGATATGTGGTTAGTGCAATTTAGGAGCTGGATTTTTCATTTTAGCTAATTTTAAGTTAACCACATGTGGCTTAAGACTTACCTTATTGGTCAAAGTAAGACTTACACTGCTTTAAGTACTATTTGCTTGTATGCAGGAATACCCCCATCTTGTGGTCTTTTTGAATACTGCCTCTAAAATATTTTGGAACAAGATGTATTTGCAACTGTAAGCACTGTTTTTAGTTGCAACTTTGGAAATGTCCATAAATTATAAGAGTCACCTTGTAGATTATATAAAGTACCTGCAAGTTTAAAGATTGATGTGGGTAAAAGCACACAGGGCAAATGAATCCACAGGGGACAATAAATTCCTATACAAATATAGAGACACCCATTTGGTTGAGATGCTAGTAAACAGCTAAAATCTCTATTGACCACTAAAATCAGGCTTTTTATTTGTTCTGTCATTTTAAAGTTTTCTTTGTTTTAAAATGTTATTATAAACCGTCCAGGTTTTCAGACTATAGTCTTTTTTTTTTTTTTTTGTCTTTTAGCTATTTTGTTTCTTTTCTAAGTTCCTAGACATGCAAATCTTACATGTCAAATAGTTTTAATATCACATATCATCTAGCTATGTCAGTCCTCTGCCATGCTTTATTTGATTTAAAATAATCCAGCCATGACAGCCAAAATCCTATAAACACTCTTGCCTACTTTCCTGTTTTTGAGACACCACTGGTTCTGTTAGAGAGATGCTCTCCCTTCTACAAGCATGTTTGATTTGTCTTCGTACATGTGCATTGATACTGCCTATTCTGCAAATCCACTCTTACTCAATCCTCCTCCCAAATCTATCACACAATTCTCAAAAGTGGCTTGATATATATACATATCTATATATCTCCAAATGTATATATTTTGAATATATGAATTATTTGTTAAAGGGGAACAGAATTAAGATTCTTTTCATACCCAAACTAAGTTTGTAACTAATTGAGTTTATAATTAATTCAGGTTTATGCAATAGAAGTGTTTTAAAATGTGGATTTGTGGTCCAGCAATGATGGAAATTCTACTACTCTCACCCCAGAATTAGACCTTTCTACCAACTCACAAGCAGCTCTGGAAAACCAGGGGCCATGGACAGGTCCCAGTAAAAATCATAGGCAAAAAAAAAAAAAAATCATAGGCCATGGAACAGACCAGATGGTTACACACCATGAGCAGCCAACCCCAGAGAAGAAATGGATGATGGAGGATGGAGAGTGGGGAGGAGTCTACAATGAGTACGGTGAATATCCCACATTCTCTAACTTATAATTTATTTATTTTTTGTAGAAAAAGTTAAAGGCTGGTGAGAATATTTAGAAAAATTTCCTCCTCATAGACCCTGGAAGACTGAGAAAAAGTGTTCACTCTAAGGAAAACAAATAGATGATATTCTAGCATGATGTTCATGAAAAGTTTAGCCATTTGACAAAGTAATTGGAAGTCTCATCTGAGAGCTGGTGGAAAGAAGAATAGCTATTCATTTATCTTTGCCTAACTTTGCACATCATTGTTCAGCTTCTTCAACATGAAGGGATAGTATATAAGTGACTCTAAAAAGAAAGCAAATAATGACATCAGACCCATTCTTCTCAAAATGCTGTTTCAAGTTGCCTGGGTGACTTTGAAAACTCAGTGGTGACTTCTAGCTCAAAAAGCAAAAGGAGCTCAAAAGCCATTTTTAATAATTGTTTAAAAGGCAACCAATTATAGGGCCTGGCACCGAAGAGCCACTGTGGGGTTGCGTTTTTCTCCGGCACACAGCTCTGCTTTTCTCTTTGTTTTCCTGTTTCCATGAAAACTTTGCACTCTTCACTCTGTTGCAGAATAATTAGAACCATGGCATATGAATCAAAATGAAGGCCACAAAGGTGAAGTGCCATTTTCAACACACTGTATCAAGAAAACAAACCATCAGCATGACTTAACACTGATAAAAAGGATCTTGGTCATCTGCCTGAGCTTTCTCTACTGAAAATGAATCTCCCCCACTGTTCCACCCCACACTACACTCTTTGAGAAGCTGTCACCATGGGCCATTCCCAGGGTGAACTTCGCGGTGACAGATATGACTGCAACCAATTGACTAGAATGATATATAATGCAAGACACTGTGACATCTCTTCAGATGGCCTGAGAAAAATGTTTAACTGCAATCTTCCACGGTGTCGTAGACTGACAAGAAGAAGAAGAAATTAAAAAAAAAAAAAGGCAACCAATTATAAAGGGGAAAAAACAATAACTGTATAATACCATTATAGCACTAAGTTACAACATAAAATAGTTCATTCACAACAGCAATAATAAAATAAAATTCTAATTGTAGCTATTTACCTTAAGGATGTACATAACCATTTGTTATGTGGCTATTCATTGCATAAGTACTTATAATCATTCTAACAAAATGATGGTGATAGTAGATGCTTTTTAATGTGCTGACCTGGCATTTGACAACTCTATCTTGTCCTCAGCACCAAAGACTCACTAGTCCACGAAACAATAATTCTGAGGACAGTTTTATTAGATCTAACATGTCACTCTAGGAATTGGTATGGGAGGTAATGGTGTTTAACTATGGATTGCAAGCAAACCATTTAGAGATAGTCTTCTCCAGTGAGAAGAGATGCCGGGAAATTCACTTTGATTTGGCTCTTTGAATGTGAGCACACCATCTGCCACACCAAATATGTGTGGTCACTGAAGATCACCACCCTTAGAAGTGTCAGAGTTATAGGCTGTTGTTCAAAACAGGATTTAATCAGGCTTTTTCTATGTCAAGAGATTGAATGGTAAATCTGCCTGGCCCCTGGCATGTATCTCAGGGAAGAGAAAATGTTGGTGCCCAAGTCCAACACAGAGTCCTGAGAAGTGATTGTGCATCACCTGCAAAAGCCAAGTTCAGAGGCCTCAGAGAGTGAAAGCAGGGTCCCTCTTTGATTTAACCTAGCACCAGGATCAGGATTGCAAGCACAAATGCCACCAGACTGGCAATGTAAAGGTTTGTATCAGGAGGGCTGTCAAACACAGACAAGAGGTCTGCTGTGAAATGTGTTGTCAAATAAACCACTTCTGAGGGCAACATTTGACCACCTGCAGCCACTGGTTAACCTTGACAGAAGCAGCAATTTGATTCTCCTTCCAAGAATCACAGCTGACTCTGTAGAAATTGGTCCCACAGGCATTCCCTGCTGGACACTCAGGTGTTCCTCTCTGTGGGGCAGGACTAGTGTCAACAGTAACGCCATGTGGCAGTGAAGAGCAGCTGGCAGCATAACCTGATCCAGCTCTCAGGAGATACTGAATTTTCTGTTAACAGAACAAACAGGTGTGTGTGGGGGCTAAGTTCTACAGAACTTGCTAAGTTCTTCTAGCTGGCCTAATAATTAAACATGAGACAGGTTAATGGGAGAAAATGTCCAAAGTTAATTTTACAGATGTACATTTGGGAGTGGCATAACATGTATTGGGCAGTTGGTGGAGGTTTATATGTCATCTGGAGCTAAGGAGAAAGGGCTGGGGAGCAGGGGCGGTGTGGGGTGGGGATTGTGGTTTGGGATTTCAAAGGTCAGACAGGCAATTCACATGGAGATGGAAAAGCAAAGGTTTGGGAAAGAAATGTTTGCTGGACCATCTAACAATGAGGCCTTGCTAGATAGATTCCTCCCAATCTATGACACACAAGTTTATATTAAACTGTAGTTATCAATGATGATATCTCCCTTCCAGGGGCAGGTCTTCTATCTAAATTCCTGTAGTCAGGTTATGGGGGAGGAACCTAAGTTCTTCCTGAGTCTTTGGTTCCTAAAGATAACCAATTTAGGGAAGATGGTGGAGGAGTGAGGGGAGGCTGTGCTTTCAGGATCCCGAGACCCGTCTGCAGTTTGGGCTAATTGCAGACAGAACATCTCAGTGAGCAGCTGGACACTGGCAGGAGTCGAGCCTTGGCACTGCTGGATTAGAGAAAAACCATCTGGGAACAACCTGTTTAGTGAGGATAGCAGAGGAGAGGGGACAAAACGGGATTCCTGATTGGGGTGGCTGCCTGAGCTGCAGCTGGAAGTACACAAAGGCTTTTTGGTGACCACAGGCTACCCCAGAGAGGAGTCGGGAGAAGAGCGGATCTCTGCCCACTGGCAGAGATGGGACTTGACCAAGTGGCATTGGCGCTGAAGGACAGGAGACAGCGTGCTGCCGAGGAAGGGAGAACATAATTCTCCTTTATATTTTTCTCTAGTGGATTGCAGAGAGGAGAGGAAAGTTTGGGGGTGGTAGGCCATTCTTGAGGAGTGCAGGCGCAGAGGCGAGCTCATCCACTCCCCAACCCTACCCTTGGGTCATGGGGGTGCACATAGGGAAGTGCCCTCATTCACTGGCCCAGGTGCGCGGGGCCGTGAGTCCAGGTGCCCCTCGGACACTCCCCAACAGACATAAGGTCAGTGCCCCAACGGGCACAGGGAGGGCCCACTGAACACGCAGAAGACTGTGCGCAGACACCCCTAGCCAGCTCCAGTGGGCGCCAAGCCCCAGGCCGGAAAGCAGACCACTAGCGCAGGGTCTGTTTGTGCCCACCCAGACGGGTGAGGGGAGGCGGGCAGCTGCGGCGCCGGAACAGCGGGCGGCAGCGACTCACAGACGCTCACTTCCACTGTGCACAAGCGTCCGGGGTCCTGCTCTAAGAGGAGAGAGACCAACTCCCAAAGCTCGGCTCAGCAGGACTAAGGGCACGGGCACGCGAGCGCAAATACACCTCAGCCCGGGGACAATAGGCGCCAATCGCGGGGCAAGCTCCTGGACCGCCCGCGTGAGCAGGGGCATGCATGCAAGGACACCTCAGCTGGCTCCATCGGGCAGCAAGGGAGCGCGCCGTGCCAGCCACCGCGGGAGCACACCATTGCTGCAAGGAACAAAAACCTCTGAACCGCCACGCTAAACCAGCTGCAGATGCAGAAAAAGAAGATGACACACCAAGGATGAACTGAGTAAAAACATCCCCTTTTTTTCTCTCTCTTTTTTCTCTTTCTTTCTTCTTTCTTCTTTCTTTTCTTTCTTTCTTTTTTCTTTTTTTTTCTCTTTTTTCCTTTTTTTCTTTCTTCTTTCTTTCTTTCTTCTTTTTTCTTCTTTATTTTTTTTCCCCTTCCTTAAAAAAAGGAGAAGGGAGGAGAGGAGAGAAGGGGAAGAAAAAAGAAAAGAAAAATAAACTATATCTCTAATGCGTTTCATATAACCTCTCCTCATCTTTTCTCTTTAATCATTGTATACCTGTTTGTGTGTCTAGTTTAGCCCCCTTATCACTCTAAACAGTAGAATATAATTACTATATAAACCCAATACAATACAATCCCACTTTCTTACTATATACTGCATTTTTTGATGCTTTTCTTCTATTTTTATTAACATACAATGTAAATATTACCTACTGGCTTGCATAGTCTCAACTATTATTAATCTATCATCCCCTCTATCAAAAATCATATTTTTCCTTCCTAAAAACAACTCTTATCTATTCTTCTTATAGTATAAAAACCCTAATCTCTTTACATTTATATTAATACTGGCTCACTGGCTGAAAATAGCGGGATAGAGGGTGGGGGATATTTTTTGAGGTTGTGGGTCTCCTGCCTGGGCTGTGTGTTTATGTTTTTAACAGCATCTCCATAAAAGAACTCAAGACAAAGTGGATAGAGGAATTCTCAATCAACTAGCCAGAAGGAAGATCCTACCAAGAAACATCTGAAATATAACCAGACAGCATAAACAAACAACATAAAGGGTAACCAAAGAACATCAGGCTCAGGAGATCAAAGGGACTGCACCACTGAAACTCCCAGATCTCCCATAAAGAATTTCACACCACAAAGGTGGGAAGTCAAAGCAGACCATCCCAAAATAAATAAATAAGTAAATAAATAAAAACAAACAAGAACAATCCAACATGGTAAGACGCAAAAATAACCCCTCAAAGAAAAGAAAAGAGGAATCCCCAGAAAGAGAGGTAGATGGAATAGACACAGCCCAAATGTCAGACATGGAATTCAAAACTATGGTGGTGAAGAAGCTCAATATGCTCGAAAACCTCAAAAACAACTATGACAACCTCCAAGGAAGTTACCAACAGCTCCAAGAAAATTACAGGGAACTTGCAGAGAACTACACCAGCATAAAAAAAGACATAGAACCTATCAACAAGAACCAGGAAGAAATGAAGGATTCAATCTCTGAACTGAAAAATTCAGTAGAATCAGTCAAAAGCAGACTAAATGAAGCAGAGGATCGGATTAGTGAGTAAGAAGATAATGTAGAGAAAAACTCCCAGACAATACAGCAAAATGAAAAAAGATTGAAAAAGTATGAAGAAGATGTAAGGGAATTACAGGATAGCATGATAAGAAATAATATCAGGATCATGGGAATTAGAGAGGGAGAAGAAAAGGAGCATGGAATAGAAAAACTGATAGGAGAAATAGTGACAGAACATTTTCCAAACCTGATGAGAGAAAAAGTTATACAAGTTCAGGAAGCACAGAGAGTTCCAATGAAGAGGAACCCCAAAAAAACCCAATCCAAGGCACGCCATAATTAAAATGGCAACATTCTAAGAAAAAGAGAGAATCCTAAAAGCAGCAAGAGAAATACAGCAAATAACATACAAGGGAGCTCCAATAAGGTTATCAACTGATTTCTCAACAGAAACATTACAAGCCAGAAGGGAATGGCCAAAAATATTCCAAGCAATGAAAAACAAAGTCCTACAACCAAGAATACTCTATCCAACAAGGCTTTCATTCAAAATAGAAGGCGAAATAAGGAGTTTCTCAGACAAAGGAAGACTAAAAGAATACATCTCCACCAAACCAGCATTGCAAGAGATGCTAAAGGGAGTGTTCTAAGAGAAAAGAAGAAGAAGAAAAAAAGAGTAGAGGAACAGAGCTACAAAAGGAAATGAATAAATACACGTCAATAATAACCTTAAGTGTAAATGGATTAAATGCTCCGATTAAAAGACATAAGGTAACAGAATGGATAAAAAGCAGGACCCACATATTTGCTGTCTACAAGAAACACACCTCAAAACAAAAGATTTACACAGACTGAAGTAAAGGGATATAAAAAAATATTCCAAGCAAACGAATCAGAAAAAAAAGCCAGGGTAGCAGTCCTCATATCAGACAAAACAGATTTGAAAGCAAGGGCAATAAAAAGAGACAAAGAAGGACATTTCATAATACTTAAAGGAACAATCCATCAAGAAGATATAACATTGATAAACATATATGCACCCAACATAGGAGCACCCAAATACATAAAGCAAATACTAGAAGTCACAAGAAGGATATCAACAACAACACACTCATAGTAGGGGACTTCAACACTCCATTATCAACAATAGATAGATCATCAAAGCAAAGAAACACCAAGGATATACAGGCATTGAACAACACACTAAACCACATGGACTTAACTGATATATATAGAACTTTTCACCCCAAAGAAGCAAAATATACATTCTTGTCAAAGGCACATAGGACATTTTCAAAGATAGACTACATGATAGGACACAAAACAAGCCTCAACAAATTCAAGAAAATTGAAATCATATCAAGCATCTTTTCAGACCACAATGCCTTGAAACTAAAAATCAACCTCAGGGAAAATAATCAAAGACACCCAAACTCATGGAGAATGAATAACACGCTATTAAATAGTGAATGGGTTAACAAAGACATGAAAGAGGAAATCAAAAAATTTCTAGAAAATAATGACAATGAATACAAAACAGCCCAATACCTATGGGAGACAGCAAAAGCAGTCCTAAGAGGGAAGTTCATAGCAATACAGGCATATCTGAAAAGGACGGAAGAATCTCAAATAAAAAACCTAACCTTAGAGCTACAAGAACTAGAACAACAGCAACAAACAAAGCCTAGGGCAAGTAGAAGAAAGGAAATCATCAAGATCAAAGCAGAATTAAACGACATAGAGACTAAAGAAAGAATCCAAAAAATCAACAAAACTAGGAGCTGGTTCTTCGAAAAAATAAACAAAATCGACAAGCCTCTAGCCAATCTAATCAAGAAAAAAAAGGAGAAGACCCAAATAAACAAAATCAGAAATGAAAGAGGAGAAATCAAGACTGATACCTCAGAAATAAAAACAATTGTAAGAAATTACTACAAACAACTGTATGGCAAGAAATTTGACAATCTAGAAGAAATGGACAAATTTCTAGAAACATATAACCTTCCAAAACTGAATCAAGAAGAAGTAGAAAGTCTCAACAGACCAATAACAAAGAAGAAAATTGAAACGGTAATCCAAAATCTCCCTGCACACAAAAGCCCTGGACCAGATGGCTCCACAGGCGAATTTTTCAAAACATTTAGGGAAGAACTAACTCCTACCCTCCTCAAACTATTCCAAAATATTCAAGAAGAGGGAAAAATACCAAACTCTTTCTATGAAGCCAGTATTGCCCTAATCCCAAAACAAGGTCAAGACACAACAAAGAAAGAAAACTACAGGCCAATATCACTGATGAACATAGATGCTAAAATCCTCAGTAAAATATTGGCAAACATGATCCAGCAATACATCAAAAAGATCATACACCATGATCAAGTGGGATTCATCCCAGGGATGCAAGGATGGTTTAATATTCAAAAATCAATAAATATAATACATTACCTAAACAAAATGAAAGACAAAATCACGTGATCATATCTATAGGTGTAGAAAAAGCATTTGATAAAGTACAACACCCATTTATGATGAAAACACTCAGCAAAATGGGAATAGAGGGAGCATACCTTAACATCATTAAGGTTATATATGAGAAGCTTGAAGCCAACATCATACTCAATGGACAAAAACTGAAAGCATTCCCCCTGAAATCAGGAACTAGACAAGGCTGTCCACTCTCTCCACTTCTGTTCAACATAGTGTTGGAAGTCCTAGCCACAGCAATCAGAGAAGACAAGGAAATAAAAGGCATCCAAATTGGGAAAGAAGTAAAACTATCACTATTTGCAGATGACATGATAGTATACCTAGAAAACCCTATAAACTCCACTAAAAGACTACTCAATATAATAAGTGAATTTGGTAAAATAGCGGGGTGCAAAATAAATATACAGAAATCTAAGGCATTTCTGTACACCAACAATAAAATATCAGAGACAGAGACAAAAAAGAAAATACCATTTGCTATAGCAACAAGAAAAATAAAATACCTAGGAATAAACTTAACCAAAGAGATAAAAGACCTGTACACTGAAAATTATACAACAATGAAGAAAGAAATTAAGGAAGATACAAATAAATGGAAGCAAATATCATGTTCTTGAATGGGAAGAATCAACATCATCAAAATGGCCATACTACCCTAAGCAATTTACAGATTCAATACAATCCCTATTAAAATACCAATGACATATTTCACAAACCTAGAACAAATCCTCCAAAAATTCATATGGAACCAAAAAAGACCCCGAATAGCAAAAGCAATCTTGAAACAGAAGAACACAGCAGGAGGAATCACGATACCAGACATCAAACAATACTATAAAGCCACTGTTATCAAAACAGTCTGGTACTGGCATAAGAACAGACATATAGATCAGTGGAACAGAATAGAGAGCCCAGAAATAAACCCAGGCCTCTATGGTCAACTAATCTTTGATAAAGGAGGAAGGATCATAAAATGGAGTAAGAAGAGCCTCTTTAACAAATGGTGCTGGGAGAACTGGACAGGTACGTGAAAAAAAATGAAACTAGACCACCAATTTACACCACGCACGAGAATAAACTCAAGATGGATTAAAGACTTAAATGTAAGCCGTGACACCATAAAAGTCCTAGAGAAAAACATAGGCAAGAAAATTTCAGATATCACACGTAACAATATCTTCACGGATACATCTCCTAAGGCAAGAGAAATAAAGGAAAAAATAAACAAATGGGACTACATCAAACTAAAAAGTTTCTGCTCATCAAAAGAAAACATCAGCAAGATGAAAAGAAAACCAACCATATGGGAAAACATATTTGCCAATGATATCACAGACAGGGGACTGATCTCCAAAATATATAAAGAGCTTATACGACTCAACATCAAGAAAACAAACAACCCAATTAAAAAATGGGCAAAGGACCTGAACAAACACTTCTCTGAAGAGGACATACAGAAGGTCCATAGACACATGAAAAAATGCTCAACATCATTGGCCATCAGAGAGATGCAAGTAAAAACCATAATGAGATACCACCTTACACCTGTCAGAATGGCCATCATCAACAAATCAACAAACAACAAATGCTGGCGAGGATGTGGAGAAACAGGAACCCTACTGCACTGTTGGTGGGAATGCAGACTGGTGCAGCCACTATGGAAAACAGTATGGAATTACCTCAAAAAACTAAAAATGGAACTGCCTTTTGAACAAGCAATTCCATTGCTAGGATTATACCCGAAAAATCCTAAAGCCCTAATTCAAAGAAACCTATGCACCCCTATGTTCATAGCAGCCCTGTTTACAATAGCTAAGTGCTGGAAACAGCCTAAGTGCCCATATATAGATGAGTGGATCAAAAAACTGTGGCACATTTACACAATGGAATACTATGTAGCAGAAAGAAAGAAGGAACTCCTGCCATTTGCAACAACATGGATGGAACTAGAGAGAATTATGCTTAGTGAAATAAGCCAGGCAAAGAAAGCAAAATACCATATGATATCAGCTAATACAGGAAACTAAAGAGCAACACAAACAAACGAACTAAATAGGCAAAGACTAGAATAGTAGTCAGTAGAAGGTAGGGGAGAGGGAGAGAAGGGGGATAAGTAAGGGAAGGGTCTAGTCAAGGAACGTGTATGAATGACTCATGAACATGGACAACGGGGAGGGATTTGATTGTGGGAGAAGGGATGGGCTGGGTGGGGGGAGCAATGGGGGAAAAATGGGACAACTTAATTGAAAAACCAAAAAATAAAAGAGAAAAAATAAATAAATTTAAAAAATAAATAAAAATAATAAAAGTAATGTTAATAATATATTTTATGTAACCTAATACAGTTGACTATGAACAACCCAGGTTTGAACTGTGCAGGTCTAGTTACATAAATATTTTTTCAATAAACATATTAAACAATTTCTTGAACATTTGAGACAATTGAAAAAAATTTGCAAATAGCGTAGCCTAGAAATATGAAAAAGTCAAGAAACCATTAGGTATGTATGAATACATGAAATATATATATATGTAGATATTAGTCTATTTTGTTATTTACTACCATAAAATATATACAAATCTATTATAAAAAGTTCAAATTTATCAAAATTTATGCACACCAATACTTACAAACTATATATGGCACCATTTACAGTCCAGGTAAATGTAAACAAACATAAAGATGCAGTACTAAATCATAACTACATGACATTAACTATAGTACATACTATATTACTTGTAATTCCGTTGCTATTGCAGTGAGCTCAAGCCTTGTAGCTGCTTAAAATGCCATGTGATGCTAATCATCTTTCCACAAGCAGTTTGTCTCTCCAGTAAGTTGCACATCACAGTAAAAAGTGATTTCTTATGTTTCTCCTATATTTTACATTGTGTTTAGTGCAGTACTTTAAACCTTGAATAATAAATACCATGGGACCCATACAAGGTGCAATGGGTTATCCTGGAAGTGCTCCCAAGAGCAGTGAAAAGTCATGACATTACAAGAAAACGCTGAATTGCTGGATATGTAGCATAAATTAAGGTGCAGCTGCAGCGGTTCATCATTTCAAGATAAAAAAATATAGTGTAAGGACCACTGTAAAAAAAAAAAGAGAAATTTATGAAGCATAACTACAGCTATACCAGCGGGCACAAAAACCTTGCACTTTTTGTGAAATGCTTTTTTGAATCTTGTATTGAAAATGCAATTTTCATCTGTGTGCAGGATAGCTATAAGTAAGGCAAACCTAGACACTCAATATGGTTTGAGAAAAAGCACATTTATTACATGACAACTTAAAGCCAAAGGAAAGTGAAGGATCTAAAGCTAGAGAATTTAGAGCCAGCAAAGGATGGTTGGAGAATTGTAGAAAGAGGTTTGGCTTAAAATTTGTCAAGAAAATAGTATAAAATATAGTATAAAAACACATACTGACCAAGATGCCATTAAAAAAAACCATTGACGAAAAGGACATCTACCTGAACAGGTTTTTAATGCAGACAAAAATGCCCTATTCTGGGGGGAAAATGCCACAAAATACATGAGTTAGTAAAGAAGAGAAGTGGGCACCAGGATATAAGGCAGGAAGGGACAGGCTAACTCTACTGTTTTGTGTAAACGCAGTCGGGTTTATGTTCAGGACTGCCCTTATCTATAAAGTTGCTAACCCTGAGTCTTAAAGGGAAAAATAAACACCAGTTGCCACTCATGTAGCTGTACAGCAAGAAGGCTTGGACAAGGAGAGCACTTCTTCTGGACTGGTTCCATTGACTCTGTCCCAGAAGTCAGGAAGTGCCTTGCCTGTGAGGAACTGCATTTTAAAGTTCTTTTGATTTTGAACAATGTCCCTGGCCACCCAGAACCCCATGAGTTCCACACTGAAGTTGTCAAAGTGGCCTCCTTGCCCCAAAACCCAATATCTATAATTCAGCCTCTAGAGCAGGACCATTACAGCTCATGATACACAGTACTGTATGAAAAGAATTATTAGTGCTATGGAAGAGAACCCCAATAGAGAGAAAATCATAAAGTCTGGAAGGGTTACACCATCAAAGATGTCATTGTTGTTACAGAAAAAACCATGAGAGCCATCATGCCCAAAACAATACATTCCTGTTGGGGGGACACTGTGTCTAGATCTTGTGCATGACTTTACAGAATTCATGACAGAGCCAATGAAGGAAATTATAAAAGAGATTGTGAATATGGCAAGAAAAAAAAAGTGGGCGAGGGGGCATGAATGGCTTCAGGATATGGATCTTGGAGAAAATCAAGAGCTAACAAACACAATACCAGAGGATTTAACAGAACAGGACTTGATGAACCAGTGCCAGGCAATGAGAAAGAAGTCCTAGAAGAAGCAGAACCAGAAAACAAATTAACATTAGACAACCTGGCTGAAGTGTTCCAAATGCTCGAGATGGCTTGTGACTTCTTTTATGATATGATATGATATGAATCCTTCTGGAATACAGACACTGAAACTAAAGCAAACAGTGGAAGGAGAATTGGTACCATATAGAAACATTTTTAGGGAAACAAAAAATCAAAAATTATGATGTATTCCCATAAATTTACACCAAGGGTGCCCAATCTCCTGCTTCCCCTTTGACCTCCTCCACCTCCTTCTCCTCTGCCACCCCTGAGACAGCAAGACCAATACCTCTTTTCCTCCTCATCCTCCTCAACAGTAAGATGAGGTTGAAGACCTTTACGATGATCCATTTCCACTTAATGAATAGTAATTTATCATCATGCTGTACAGTTCATAAAACTATCTTTTGTGTATGTGTGTGTCTATGTGAAAATATAATACCTGTGCAGCAAGAACTGCATGAGATGCTTCTGTGTCATCATCATCACCTGAGTATTCATTCATTGTGCAGACACATTGTGTACAAAACTTGAAGTGGACTGTTTATCTTTACATAAGCATAAGGTGAAGTCTTTTATTTAAAAATTAGTAATGTGTTAGTTTTCTTACTGTTTCATAACTTTGCTTTCAAAGAATTACATTATAGTATGCCTCTCCCTCTTCTAATTAGAGAAATAGTGTATCAGCCTATCATCACAAGTTAAGTGCTTTATTTAAATGTAAAAATGCTTTAAATACTCTATTATAAATATGACTATAATACTATATGCCATAAAAATTTTTTAATGATTCATTTATTAGTGTGTAAGATAAGCTACTGTGAAGCAATTACATCAATTTATACTAGGCTATTATAAAGTAATCAGGTTGCTGTTTCTTCATTATTAGTTTTGAATTGTTATACTGTAAATAAATATAAATTTCTTTTTTACATTATCTTTATTTTTGATGTCTAGTATTAGTAATACATGAAACATCTAAAATATTTTGTATCATAATAGACAATATTGATGTAGTTCTGACAAATGAATAATCTTGTAAACAGTCTACATAAACTTATATATTGATATAGTAAGTACCATAAATGTATTTTATCTTAATTATGATTTTCTTAATAACATTTTTCTCTAGCTTACTTCATTGCAAGAATACAATATCGTCGTCGTCGGCAGCCGTCCGTCTCGAGAGACGATGGTGTAGCTTCTTAAGAGTCTATCTGCACCGCCGAGAATGGCTGTGCAGTCCAACTTGGGAGTGACATGGTATCTGTCTCCTCCCGTGTTGAATCGACATCTTGTGATGACGCTGGAGTGTCCTCTCCAGTGAAGCTGAAGCTACAGAGCCTGGGCAGGGTGATATGGAGGGTCTGCTGTTGCCCATGCAGCAGACCCCCCCTCTCTTCGCAGCTGAAGGATCCAAGGGAAAGACGGAGTCAATACAGCTTGGCTTCAGGTGCGCCGCAGAAGTTGCCGGTGTTGACTACAACGTCGAACCGCCTTAGGGACTCCGGCTCCGGATTTTCTGTCGGGGTTTACTCCCTTAGCCTTTCCCCTGAAGAGGTATGCCGCAAGGCAGCGGAGGTTTTTTGGAGTCAGAGTTTTCCTTCTCTAAGAATACAATATATAATGCATGTAATACACATACAAAAATGTGCTAATCATTTGTTTATGTTATTGGTAAGGTTTTTGGTCAACAGTTGGCTATTAGTATTTAAATTTTGGGGAAGTCAAAGGTTATGTATGGATTTTTGACTGTGTGAGAGGTCAGTGTCCCTAACTGCTGCATATATATTATCATTTTGAATATGTCCACAATATAACAACTAATCAATATAAAAAATATTAATGTAAAATATCTATTTTACATTTTTTTTCATCTGGTGTCTTTTATACTTATGGCACATTTTAAATTGGATCAGAAATCTTTTATATATATAGCTAGGTCTAGAAGGTGGTAGATAGTGATTCTGACCAATAGTCAGAACTTAATAAGTAAATACTGACATTTATCAGCAAACTTGGAATAACTTCACTGACTTCAAAGCCTTGCTGTGAGCTTTGAGATACTGCATTGAAAGGACTTGACAATATGACTCTTAGCACATGCTCAGAAAATAGCAGTTATTATCATTATAGACAATGTAAATTCTTACCTCAGTGCTGGAAACATGCAGAACTCAAATCTCTAGTCCCTCCTTGCTTTTGTCAGACCTGGAACCCAATGTCTGTTGCCAGCAATGATATTTTCCTCTCTCATCAATTACTGGGCAACTCCCATCTTGTCTGCATCTCTTGCCTGGTTCCTAACCTCCAGATTTCACTAGCCTAGACCATTTCAGTCTCATCTAATTCCAGGTGTAAATCTGGTCTGGTCTCCTTTTTATCCTTCATGAGTTCTGGTAGTGATAGATAATGAGGGATTTTTTCAAGAAGCTGAATTTCAATGACTACTTTGTAGAAATTCAGCAGGAATGTGTTTATATAAAAAAACATTTAACATCAAACCTTTTCTTTTTCTTCCCCCTCTTAATTTTTTTCACAGTGATTTAAGTACCTTGCTATCTACAGTTTCCAAATCAGTCTCCAACAGAGTCACCTTGACATTCCTGGAGCTGGAACTTCTGTAGAAAACACAAACAAACTGTTAGCCCTTTATTTAATGTGGCTCTTTTAATCTCATAGCCTTTAGAGTCAGACAGACTTAATTTGAAGTCCAATCTCTTCTACAAACTAGCCATGAGTCATTGGAAAAGTTTCCTAATCTTTCCAAGATTCAGTTTCCATATCTGAAAGATGGCAATAATAGTATACTTATGGGGACTAAATAGAAATAATAAATGCAAAGTACCTGCCACATAATCTATTTATACTTAATAAATGTTAGCTATCATTGTGAGTTCATTTTTTAAATCAAGTCTGATTTTTGATTTTTGTATTGAGTTTAGTACTTAGTTTCTACCAAATAAACTAAGTATCCAACAGTATTTGGAATTTTTGTCCCTGGGGTTGGTCTTAGTTTTCAGGATTTAAATTCAGAGTAAGTTCTCATTGGAGCCAAGGAAGTTTTCATCTGACATCAAAATAGATCACATCACCTGGATGCTGATCAAATTATCTTTTTTTATGACTCAATATTGTAACTCAAATCTTCAGCACAATTACTGGCTTTCCCCATCATTTCTTTGGAGCTTCCAGAATGGAATGGGAACACCCGAGCCTGCTTCCTCAGTCTCATCCTCAGGTTTCCCTTTCTTAGACATTTTTTTTCTCAGACCTTTCCTCTCATACTTTGACCTTGCACCAGCAACTAACTAAAACCTACTTGGGGTAATGAGTTAAAGCATTAGCTTGTAGAAAACTTTGAAGTTACAGTCTATGTATTCTAGATGCACAGGAATTTATTCTATTTTCACTACACCATACAGGACATTAGATCTTCCTCTCTAATAGTTTCACTTAGATCTTTATTCTCTCTCTCTCTCTCTGAGAACTTATCTTCAACTTTTGCCTTTTGATCCGACTCACTGATACCCTACTAACTTTTTCATCCCTTTTTTTCCCTTTTAAAAAAATGTTTTATTGATTATGCTATTACAGTTGTCCTAATTTCCCTTCCCTCTGCTCTCCTCCACCTGGAGGCCCCCCTCCCTCCAGTTGTCCCCCCCTTTTAGTCCATGTCCATTGGTTGTGCATATAGTTCTTCTCAACCTCTTCCTGTCTATTCCATTCCCTCCTACTATACTTCTTAATTCCTGTACCATCTCTCTCCCTCTCCACTTACCCCCTCCCTGCTGACCTCCTCCCCCAGTATGTTCCCCATACTTATAGTTCTTTTTACACTCTCGTTGCCTATTTAGTTTGCCTTTGTTTCGATTCCCCAGCTTCTGTTGTTGGTTCTTGTGATGCAGTTTTCATTTTAATTTTCATAGTTTTGATCCTCCTTCTTCTAAACCAGTCCCTTTAACATCTCATAAAGCAATAGTTAGGATCTAATGAACTCTTTCAGTTTTATTTTGTCCTAGAAGCACTTTCTCTGCCCTTCTATTCTGAATGACAGTTTCGCTGGATAGAGTATTTGTGGCTGTAGGTTTTTGATTTTCATTACTTTGAATATTTCTTGCCAGTCCCTTCTTGCCTGCAGGGTCTCCCTTGAGAAGTCAGCTGATAGTCTAATTGGGACCCCTTTGTACATGATTCTTTTCTTCTCTCTTGCTGCTTTTAAGATTCTTTATCTTTAATTTTTTACAATTTGATTATAATGTGTCTTGGAGTGGTTCTCCCTGGGTCCAGTTTTTCTGGAACTCTCTATGCTTCCTGGACCTGTAAGTCTATTTCCTTCCCCAAGTTCGGGAAGTTTGGCTTCATTATTTTTTCACATAATTTTTCAATTTCTAGTTCTTCTTCTTCACCCTCTGGCAATTCTATAATCTGAATGTTCGATCTCTTATAGCTGTTCCAGAGGTTTCTGATCCTCTCCTCACATTGCTCATTTTTTGTTTCCTCTTTCTGCACTGGTTGACTGTTTGTTCCTTCTCTCTGTTCCGGTTTGTTGATTTGATCTCTGGATTTTATTTCCTCACCACTTGTCTCATATGTGTTTTCATTTGTTTCAGTATGAGTGGCTTTCTTTCCTTCCCTGTCCTGTTCCAAATCTTGTGTTAATTCTGTAAGCCACCTTGTAACAATAGCTCTGATCTGAGCCTCTGAAAGGTTTCTTATTTGTTCGTCTGTTGGGTTCTTCATCTGCTGCCTGGTGAACTGCATCACCGGGATTTCAATCATTGTCTCCTTCATTTTGACAGATTTGTGTTTTGCTTTGCTTCCCGGGCAGGCTGGGGGGGGGGGGGGTGCAGAGAACCGTGTACTCGTCACTACCTGGCGACCAGTGGCGATCCGACCTTTTCCATGTGCTGTGGCACTTTGTCTGGGGGCGGGGGTCCAAGATGGATTCCTGCCTTTATTCTCCTCTGGGAGACCAGGATCCATCCTCCCACCATCTGATGCAATTTGAGACGCTGCCTTTCCCTGCATTGGGGTCGCAAGCTGCCGGGGCTCAACTGCAGCCAGGATTGCTCCCCCTGCCACTCTCCCCACTGCTACTGCAAACAGCACCGCCTGACCTTTCGGTTCCGGTTCGGATTTCGCCCCTCTTACCCATCCAGGTGAGCACTTCATATGTTGAGCTTCCATGTAGTTTTATTTTCTGGAATTTCTGGTTATCTTTTGTTTTGAGGTAGTTGTATTCCTTTCTAGTTGTAGAGGGAGACTGAGCATGTCCATCTAAGCCTCCATCTTGGCCGGAAGTCTCTTCATCCCTTTTCTTTGATGATTGGTTCTTTGTCCTTATCCCAGTCTTTTGGCTAGAAATCCACATGTAGGTAGATGTCACTGGGAACTGCAGCTGCCTGGCACCTAAGTATTTCATATCAGCTATATTTGCCATGGCTATGCTCCATTTTACAAGCTAATAATTAAATTTCTCTGAGCTAGCTACATCCCACTGACAGCCCTGGTAAGAACTTCTGTGGCTGGAAAAGCTGCTCAGTCCACAAACTTCCCATCATTGTCTCTCTTACCCTCTTTACTATCATTCTGTATTGAAGATGAAATATTTGCCATCTCTCAGCCCATCTAAGTCACTTTAGGAGTGAGTAATGTGTTGTTTATAGTCTATTTAGGCTCTCCTATTGTTCAGGCAGACTTTAAGGATTAAAAAAAAAAAGGCTTTAAAAAGCAAGTAGCTTCCTAGGATCTGTCTCCATACTGGGCTCCAGTACATTCTCCATCCTGAGAATCTAGACTGCTTATGGGTCTGGGTACCTCATATCTCTGATACCTTAATGCCCTGATACACATACCTGAGAAAACACATGGTTCCTTCTAGACTCATAAACATCCTACCCTTGACCTATTTTTACTGGAATTTGCTCTCAGAAAGCTTTATCAGCAGAGGTGTCAGGATCAGAAATAATATGGATATTTAAAGCTCCATTTAAAGCTGCGAAGAGACATGGACTCAGAGTTACCCACAACTCCTTGTACCCTTGAGCAAGGCATGCACCTTCTCTGGGTCTGTGTTAGGCTGTTCCTGTCTGAAAGTCCTGTTGAAATGTCACTGGGATAACTGCTTACCATATGCTTTATAACTTGTGCTCTTTCTCCAGATCTGAAGTGTCACATTTTTACTATCTTTGACATGATTCACCTCAAAGCTGTTTTTTATTTGCCAAACCCAGTTTTTTGTTTTGAATTGAATTCAGATGTCTTATGTGTGTTTTTTAATACCGTCAAACAATTCTGTGACAACAGCTTGATGGTCTACAATTTAACTCAATTCGGATACTGTCTCCCTAGAGATAGCTTCACATTCCACAAGGAGAAGGTTTAGTCCAACAAGACTTCCTCTTCCTCCTCCAGACACCACTCACAAGTCTAGGTAGATTGATTGACTATAAATCTTATACATTGGAGATTCTTAGGACCCCTTTCTCAGGTTAGATTAATTTGCTAGAGGGGCTCGCAGAACTCAGGAAAATATTTACTTACTACATTACTGGCTTATTACAAAAGGAAATAAATTAAGAACATCCAGGTGGAAGAGATACATTACATAGGTATGTAGAAAGGGGCAGGAAGCTTTCATGTCCTCTCCTAGCTCATCACTCTCCCAGCATCTAAACCTGTTCAACAACTCAGATGCTCTCTAAATTGTCTTTTGGGGTTTTTATGGAGGTCTGTTACATGGTCATGATAGATCAGATCATTAGCCATTGATGATTAAACTCAATCTCCACCACCTCTCCTCTCCAGAAGGTCAGGGGATGGGGTTGAAAGGCTCAACCTTCTAAGCACATGTTAAGTTTCTCTGGCAATCAAGCCCCACCTTTAAATGCTTTCCAAGAGGCACCTCATTAACTTAGGTATGATTGAAAGGAGCTTATTATTAACAACAAAACTCTTTTTACCTTCATGGCTGTTATTACTTAGGAAATCCCAAAGGTTTCAGGAGCTCTATGCCAGAAATGAAGAGGAAGATCAAATACAGTCATGTGTTGCTTAACAATGAAAATCAATTTGAGAAATGATTCATTAGGAAATTTTGCCTTTGTGTGAACATCATTTATGCAAACCTAGATGGTATAACTTATTGCTTTCAGGCTACAAAGCTGTACAGCATTTGACTGTACTGAATACTGCAGGCAATTGTAACACAGTGACAAATATTTGAATATCTAAACATGTAAATATAGAAAAGGTACAGTAAAAATATGATATGGTATAAAAGACAAAAAAGTGATACATCTGTATAGGTTGCTTACCATAAATGGAACAAGTAGGACTGGAAATTGCTATGGGTGAGTGAGTAGGTGATGAGTGACAGTGAAGGCCTGGGACATTACTGGACACTAGGATAGACTTCATAAACACTGTACACTTAGGTTACACTAAATTTATTTAAAATTTTCTTTTCTAATAATAAATGAACCTTAGCTTACTATAACTTAAAAAAATATTTTATTTACTTATTTTTAGAGAGAGGGGAAGGGAGGGAGAAAAAGAGAAAGAGAAACATTCATGCCTTTGAAAGAAACATTGATTGGTTGTCTCTTGCATGATCCAAATGGGGGTCTGCATCTGCAACCCAGGTACCTGCCCTTACCAGAGGGATGATGGTCAACCCACTGAGCCATTCTTGTCAAGGCATAACTTTTTTATTTTATATCTTTTGTAATTATATTAACTTTTTGACTCTTTTGTAATAATAGCTTAAAACCTTAAAACACAAAAATATTATAGAGATGCACAAAAATACTTCGTTTTTTTCTTTTTTTCCTTTAAAAATTTTTTATTGAATTTATTGGAGTGACATTGGTTAATAAAATTATATAGGTTTCAGCTATACAGTTCTATAATACATCACCTATATACTGTATTGTGTGTTCCCCACCCCAAGTCAAGTCTCTCTCCATCACCATTTAACTCCCCTTTACCCTCTTCACTTTATTTTTTTATATCCTTATCCTAAAAGGTATTTTTTCTATTTTTAATTTTTTTTTTTTACTTTCTGAAGTTTTTTGTTAAAAACTAAGATACACACAAATTAGCCTAGGCCTACACAGGGTCAGGTTTATTAATATCCCTGTTTTCCACTTCCACATCTGGTTCCACTGCAAGTTCTTTAGGAACAATAACACACATAGAGCTGTCATGGCCAATGTTAACAACACCATCTTCTGGAACAGCTCCTGAAGGACCTGCCTGAGGCTCTTCTTGAGGAGGTGTCACTCTTTTCAGAAATATGTCCATGGTAGTTTGCTTTTTTTTTTTAATCATAGATTTGCTTTGTAAGCAAATAATGCACCGTGAATATTCCTCTCTATTAACAAAAAACCTTTTGGTATTGGTGTTCATGTTTTCAAACATGTTAAGGAACTTGTTGAGGTCTATAAAAGATTCTGTTAAGCCCTTCACTGTAAATTGGCGGGATGGGGTGGGGTGGAGATCTTTTTCATCTCTGCAGCTTCCTTTTCTTTTGTCTTTTCTTCAGTTATACATTCCTGTTCCAAAAACTCCCCATTAATCAATGCCCCCGGAACCACCACTAGAAGCTGCTCAATGCCATCCTCATTCACATCCAGGTTAAAGTTATTTGTATTCTTAACCAGAGCTTTGTTGATTTTTGCAACCTCCTTATCCTTGGCAAATCTTTGGCAGTCATGAACAAACTTCTTCAGCGTCTTCTTCCAGATGCCATTAACAGCCTCCTTGGTAACATTGCCCTAGCCTAATCAAGATCCTTAATGTAGTCATAGATGTAGCAGTGTTTTCAGAATTACATCAGTGTCTTTCTCAGTTGCAGCAACAGCCTGGGCAAAGGTGTTTCTCCTGTAGTCAGCCTTAAAAGCTATTTTAATCCCTTAATCAATTGATTAGATCAAAGAGGTGGTGTTTGGAGGGAGAAACACCACTTTGATATTGGGATGAAGTTCACCAATAAAAGTAGGGTGTCTGGGAGCATTATTGACAATAAGCAGAATCTCAAAAACTATCTCCAGACAATATTTATCCATTTCTCTGGCACTGCAATTTAGGAGGGCATCTTGGAAGAGGGACAGGACCATCCATGACTTCTTATTGGCAGTGTTTGCTCACTGATCTGTTTGAAGGCCCTGGAGTTTTCACTATGTCAGATCACAAAGGGTTTCCACTTGTAACTTGCAGCATGGCTCCGAAGCAAAACTGTTATTCAGTTCTCAAAAGCCTGAAACTTGGCATTGACTTGGCTTTCTTATGAATGAAAGTCTCTTCAGGCATCCATTTCCAGCAAAGGGATGTTTTATCCATATTGAATGTTTGTCCTGGAAAGTAATTTTCTTCTAACCTATCTAGAGTTTCTAAAAAACTCTTAGCTGCTTTCACATTAGCACTCACAGAATATCACTTGCTTTCATATTATGTAGTGAATAATGATTCTTGAATTATTTAAACCATCCAGAGCTAGCAGTAAATTTAAGATCACAGTTAAATTTAATTATGATGAAAAGATCTAGCTTTTTCTTTCAACATTGCAAATAAACTTTTACTTTGGCCATGATCATTATGATGCTAAGAAGGTTATGTTTCTGCATCTGGTCTTCAATCCAGGCCATTAGATGTTTCTCTATGTCTGATATGTACCCTTCTTAAATTTCTGTTAGTCTTATTACCTTCAATGAATTCAATCTTTTAACGGCTTCTGTCACTTCATTCCTGTTCTTTGAGATTGTAACTATGTTGCAATGAGTTATGCCTGACTGATGAGTAATAATCATCACTGATTTTTCCATCTTTATAATCCTTAATCACTTTTAATTTTGTTTCCAGGTCAATCACTTGGTATGCTATTAGCAGTAAATTCTGTATGCTTAGGGGACCATGAGATTAAATCAGGTACAAAAGAAATAATGATGCAATCAACAGATGAGGTAAACACCAGGTGTGTGGAGCTACTGCCAGCACAACACAGCATACTGTTTTTATAGCATTTTTTAAAATAAACAGGAGTACATTCTAAAGTAACAATAAAAAGTATAGTATAGTAAATACATAAACCAGTTATAATGCAGTAATTTATTATTACTATCAAGTATTATGCACTGTATGTAATTGTACATGCTATACTTTTATACCACTGGCAGCACGGTAGGTTTGTTTATATCAGCATCACCACAAACATGTGAGTAACTCATGATGGCTATGACATCATTAGGTGATAAATATTTCAGCTTCATTATAATCTTATGAGACCACCACGGCATATGTGGTGTGTCATTGACTGAAACATCACTACATATCTTATTATAAATCACAGTATCACAGGATATTAGCCAAGTCTGCCTCTTTACTTTCCCACAATCTTTATCAGCCCACTTTGTCTTCCACAAAGCCCAAATTATACACAGTTGGCCCTGAAGGCATTTGAATTCTTGGCTTTAGATTCAACCTGAATAGAATGCCTCCCCACCCCCCACCGCCCTGGGTTATGAAAATAAGAACAACCACCCCAGGCTTAGTTTTCAAATGAAAATGGGTTTATTAAAAAAAAAAAAAAAAGTTAATCTGAGATCAATGTACTATTATATATATATATGGTTTTGCCCTGGCTGGTTTAGCTCAGTGGATTGAGCGTCGGCCTGCGAGCTAAGTGTCGCTGGTTCGATCTTCCAGTCAGGGCACATCAGAGAAGGAAAACTCTGACTCCAAAAAACCTCCGCTGCCTTGCGGCATACCTCTTCAGGGGAAAGGCTAAGGGAGTAAACCCCGACAGAAAATCCGGAGCCGGAGTCCCTAAGGCGGTTCGACGTTGTAGTCAACACCGGCAACTCCTGCGGCGCACCTGAAGCCAAGCTGTATTGACTCCGTCTTTCCCTTGGACCCTTCAGCTGCGAAGAGAGGGGGGGTCTGCTGCATGGGCAACAGCAGACCCTCCATATCACCCTGCCCAGGCTCTGTAGCTTCAGCGTCATCACAAGATGTCGATTCAACACGGGAGGAGACAGATACCATGTCACTCCCGAGTCGGACTGCACAGCCATTCTCGGCGGTGCAGATAGACTCTTAAGAAGCTTCACCATCGTCTCTCGAGACGGACGGCTGCCGCCGCCGATATATATGGTTAAAATCAGGCAATTCCTACAGCTTTGGTTCCCTGACACCACTTTTATGATAACAAACCAATTCAGCTCTGCTTCTGTGCAAAGCCACCTAGGCCCTAGATGCCAATACCTGGGATCTGGTCAGCAAGAGAAGTGCTGTGATTTTACATGATTTTATTGTGCCTGCAGCTCTGAGGCAGGCTGCAGTCAGTTCCAGTTTATGCTCAATTACTGATCCATAATTCAAAAAGGCTGCTTTTTCTGTTGCAGGACCTGCCTACCTCCTGGCAGCCAGGGGAGTACCTCATGGATCACAGAGTGTGTGTGGTAAGGCAGGTGCTCTTAGGGCAGTTTCTGTCATGGTGGGTATCCTCACACATCCCTACATTTTGGGATTGACACACATAAATGATCCCCTCCCTTTAAGTATGGCCTGGATTGATTAACTCACTTCTAACAAATAGTCTTTGGCAGAAGTGACAAAATGTCACTTTGAAGATTAGGTTGTAAAAAATGTTGGGATTCCCTCTTATTTTGTCTCTTTCTTCAATTCCTTGCTCTGAGGGCAGCTAGTTGCCATACTTGATCAACCTGATGCATAAGAGCACAAGGCAGGCACTGAAGGCTCTACGAAGCCTGCAGCAGTTCCACCAATAGCCATACATGTCACTTTGGAAGTGGATGCCCTCCTACTTGAGCTGTGAAATGACTGCAGCCCTGGTTGACACCTTGATTACAGCCACTGAGAGATCTTGAGCTAGTGGAACCGCCTAAGCCACAACCTGCCTTCTGATCTACAGACATACTATTGTTGCCAGTGGGCACAGGTGACCAGGTTCTTGGTGAGTGCGGACAGAAAATTGAACCTAACACAGAGTTTATAGCAGAAAGAGAGAACAAATTTATTATTCAACAGTACCTTCCACAGAACATGGGAGTGAGACAACTCTGAGCAGAGATTGACCTCAGGGGCTGGATGGATTCTGTTCTTATAGGGCAGATATTTTCAGACTATTTTTGGTAGGCTTTTATTTCACATGTAAAAATAGTTATATTACTTTGAAGCTACTGTGCTTGTGGTCTCCCATGGTTTTCCTTGATTGGCCATCAGGGAAAAGGGTACCACAATGTTAATTTATTATAATGAAGCGGGGATCTTGTAGCATCTTCTGCCCAGGTGCAGTCATGATTCACCATGATTCAGTGTTTTTCCAGAAAGCAGAGAAAACTGTCATAGAACTGGGTTTTGGAACAGGGTTTCTGTCCAGTTTTTATGTTCTTTGTCTTAGTCTTGGGGTGCCTCTGGAATTTCCTCCCTCCTATCTCCTGCCTCACTATGATATAATAAAGTTTTCTTGCTTTAAGCTGCTAAATTTGGAGATAATTTTTTATGCATCAATACACAGTCAAATTGATCTCACATTAACCTTTCCTTGGTAGGTCAAGAGCCACAGATCCTGAGAAACTATGTCAGCAAAATGAAACTTAATTTTTAGGTTTCATGTTTTTGTAAATGTTGCATCTTCCCAGAAGTTAGTCTATCTGGGTTGCCATTCCATAATAGCCAAGTAATATGGGTGATCGCACATTCCTATGTAACCCCAGACAATCAGGTATTTTTAGTCTTCCTTTCTTATACCCTATTATTTATTCTATAAAAGTTTCCCATTTCCCCCCCTACTTTGTAGTTCTCTAAACTCTTGAGAGTGGAGACTACCACTTCATAAAGTGTTAAAGTTTATTTCTATCACTTAAATTGCTTTCCTGAATCACTTTGACAATACTAAATCAGCCACTGACTGGTGCAAGATCCAGGCACACATCAGAAGTATGGAAAATATAATGGAAGTGGACAATATAGGAATAATGCACAGCCTCATTTCTCAATTGTTCAGGAGTCAGAGGTCAGAGAAGAGATGTCAGGAATTCTACACAGATCAAACTCACCACAATGGAGCTTTGCACAGATGGAGATCAACTCTCTTCATTTATCTCTACCCATGTTGACTCTTTATATCTTTATGCCCAGGGTACACTCAACTCATAAGATCTCCCAGAACATAGAACATTGAAGTGAACATCTTGAGGAATAAAGAGAGGGAAAAAAGGACGGCTTCACCCCCTCAAGTCTGAAACTGTCCTCTGACTTGAGATACATTGGATGGAACAGATTTTATTTTGATATACAAGGGAGGACCCAAAAATCATGGATTTATTTATAAAAAATGTGTATTTATTATGACACATTTAAACTTCCATCACTTTCAAAATACTCTCCATTTGATGCAATGCACCTATCAAGATGTGGTTTATACTGCTCAAAACAGTTTTTTAACTCCTTGATTTTGATGCCTTTTACAGCTTCTGCTTGTGTGTGTGTGTGTGTGTGTGTGTGTGTGTGTGTGTGTGTGTGTGTGTGACCTCTCCAATATCAGCAAAATGGTTCCCTTTGAGGACTTTTTTCATCTGGGGAAACAAAAAATAAGAGTTGCTCAGGTGAATAGGGAGGGTAGGGCATAGGGTGGGGTCATGCCATTGTTGGTCAAAAACTGCTGAACACTCAGAATGGTGTGGGCAGGTGCGCTTGTAAATCACCCATAATAAAATGGGTAAATGCATTGAAACAATCTTTTTAAAAAAATGCACTAAAGCCAAATGCAGCCTCTCACAACAATGCCAGCCAGTACACTGATACAGATGGATTCTTAGAACACTCACCTAGTAGGGGAAGCCTGTACTACAAGAGGCCTACCCTCCAGAATATAATTCTGGTTATTTTGGTGTCCCCACTCATAGTAGTTGTATTTTCTCTGTAATAAAATATCTCACTTAATTTGTTAATTTGTGTAATAATTTTATGCTTGGGATATTTTCCTTATTTAGAAATTGATTAAATATTTACTAATTTTTGTAGTTGTTTATATGGCTTTATTTGTTATATTGAAATCATTGATTTAACTAAAATTTTTAAAAATGCACAATAAAATATAAGGATATATTTTAATTTTTATGTTCACATAGATGATTTTCCAGTACTGTTTCCTGAGTAATCCAAGTTTCTTCATTGCCCGGAAGGTTTATTTTATTTTACTTTATTTTATTGTACTTTATTTTATTTTAATCATGCATATAAAGTCTTGTAGTGCTAGATTTTTCTAAGGTTTCTTGCACACTTTTTTTATTGCATGAAAATTGGCTCTATATATCTGAGCTGGTACCATTCTATTTTTATTATTGCAATGTTATAATAAATTTATAGTGATTTTATTATAAAGTATGTCCTGGTACCCTAGATTGCTCCAATTTTTGAAAAAATTTCCTCGTTATTATCAACTTTCTATTTTTTTAATGGACTTTAATTTGGTAGAGAGCTGGCAGTGATATTTAGATCTTTCTGACTGATAACCTGATGCCTTTAATCACTATGTAATATTAATAACTCACACTGTTCTCAGAATTTAACACAGAGGAAGTAAGACAGGTGGAACATGTCTTTTAGGATAATGCCTAATATAGTGCCTTTCCTTAGTGCCATTGTCATAGAATACATTTTTATTGGATTATTCCAGAGGCACAGATCCTGAAACTGTGATTTGGAGGAATTAACGTATCCACTTCAGTTTCTCAATCTGTAAACTAGGGTGGTTTTCAGATGATTTATAAGGTTCCTCATGTGTCTGATATATTCTCTAAGTCAATATATTTAGAAATAGAAGGCAAAGAGATGATGTGCTCTTGGGTTTGATCTGGTCAAAGGTGGAAAGTGGATTGTGTGCTGTGTGGAAATATTTACAGAAGTTAATGAGAAATGAACACTGAATACATTGAGGAACACACAAGATTTTTATGTATTTATTTATGCAAATTCCACTAATTAGCATGGGCAAACAAGAAACAGATGTCCTGGGAAAGGCTGTTATTTGTTTTCTCTCACTGGTGCATGTCAATGATCAAAATGAGATTTGCAAATCAGCCTGTATCTATTTTCCAAGGTTAATATTATAATTTGGTGAACTTTCAAACAGCTTGACTTGTATCAGTATATTGGCAGGCTGCCAGGAACCCCCAATCAGCTCACCAATATCTAGTAATTTCAAACCTGTTGGTGAATGTTGGTTACCCTCAAGGCTCATCTGATGGTGGGGAAAAGAGTGATAGCAGGGTGGATACCACTATCTTTCTTTATGCTGCAGATTTTATATTGTTTACATTCATTTGTCCAGACCCTCTTTAAGGCAAAGGTGATATCTGCCATTATTGGTAACTGTCATGTACAGAGATAACATCTTGATCATTTTGCTACTTGTTATTTCTTTCTTTCTTTTCTTTTAAGTAAAGAAGACTGGCTGTGTTTATCATAGAGTCATAACTGGGGTTGGCAAAGACTTGTTAGCTGTCATCAAGGAAGAAAGAACACCTTTGTAGTTTGCGGCTTCTTTGGGCACCTCATTAGGACAAAGATATGGAAGTTTCTGACAAGAACTTTTAGCTTAACTTGAAGAAAAAGTGTCTATATTAGAAATCATTGAGAGTTGGCCTCAGTTGGAAGAGGCTGCTCCAACCTTTAGTAATTGCTTAAATATTGAGATCAAGCAGTTGCTGGATGGCTACTTGTTATAAAAACTGAAAAGAAACATCTCAAGTTTTATTAGGGGACCAAAGAGGCACCTTCCAATCCAGAAACCCTGTGACCCTATCACTTTCTGTAGGGCAGAAAGTAAATGTCACTTGGACTAATTCTATTGCATGTATGTCCTAGAGCAGTGGTTCTCAACCTTCCTAATGCCATGACTCTTTAATACAGTTCCTCATGTTGTGGTGACCCCACCCATAAAATTATTTTTGTTGCTACATCATAATTGTAATTTTGCTACTGTTATGAATCATAATGTAAATATCTGATATGCAGGATGTATTTTCATTGTTATAAATTGAACATAAAGCATAGTGATTAATCACAAAAACAATATGTAATTATATATATATATATATATATATGTTTTCCGATGGCCTTAGGCGACCCCTAGAGCAAGGAGGAATGTCTGCAGCAGACATACCTGCATGGAAAAAACTAGTGAACAAATCCAAGCATTAATATGATAACTATGTAGAGGTGTAATGACAAGTTGCTTATCTGTATTAAGTAAGTTATACTATCTTTAGTAAAGTGACTAGAGCCCACAGTAGGGAGAATGGTTTTTGAAATTTCACAATTATTGGGTTGGACAAAAAGTTCACATGATTTCTTTTCTGTAAAATAAAAGACACATTTTTTTATCTCCCTCAATAACTTAATTGATTTGGAAATTTTGAGTATGTTGGCTATCTCCTGCATGCTATAATGTTGATTGTCCTCAATGTCTCAATTTGATGACTATCAACTTCAACTGGTCTACCCGACCACGGAGCCAGAAATGTCCAGCATGAAACTTCGCAAACCACTTTTGACACATTCGATCAGTCACAGCACCTTCTTCATACACTGCACAAATCTTTTTTTGAAATAATAAAGCATAACATGCTGAAATGTTGCATATTTTCTTTCATCTTCAATAAAGTGGCTACATAAAAATTCACCAATTTTGATAAGCTTTTTTAAAATGCATGCTGATATGACAGCTGTCACAATACAATCTAACAAAATTATTTCGAATGAAGTTAAAGACAACTAAGTGCTGCTAGAGCCATTGTATGGTAAAAACCAAATGAACTTTTTGCCAACCCAATACTAGAAAGAAATATCAGCCAAGAAAAGAGATGTATATGTAGGGTAAGGATAAGGAGGATGCATTAGACCAGTGACCCCAAGATAGTGGTTCATGGTTTGGCTGAAGCAAAATCACTCTTGCAGATTCTAAGGCCTTACCACGACCTAAGAGAAAAGCATTGGAATTTACATAATAAATAAACTTCCCAAGATAATTTATATATAACAAATTTTAGAAATCTATATTATTTGGCTTCAAGATTTCTTAAAACTCTTAGGATCACAGATTATTTTAAGTAAAAAAGAACATATGTTTTCATACAGGTTGCATTTCATTACAGGATCCCAGTTTAATATGCAATTTCCTGTAATGAATGCATTAGATTCAGCTAAGTATCATCAATCATAATCAAGATGCCTCTCATTTAGGGCTTTACTAATTATTCTTTCCATCCACAGATAGTTGTCATACCTCAAAACCGAGTGAATATTTAGATTCCAACTCAGAACTCCCAATTCTGGATTAACTAAGTAAGAGATAAATTATAGATGACACATTGTGGGTACATCTGGAATGGTGAAATTCAGGCATTGGCTCTACCTTTGTCTCCCAGATAGTGAGCAAAAGTAAAACAAATAAGAAAAATACAGGATGGCAGAGTTATGATTCAGGTATGTATATACTGGGCCATGGCACAGAGATAGAGTGAGATTGCAACTGAACCAGTGGTCAGAGAAGACACAAGAAAACTAGGTGTTGAAAAAGGAGCACAGCAAGAGAAGATGGGTAGGATGACTAGTCCTAGAAGAGGGAAGCTCCGGGAAGAAGTTGGATCAACTTGGCACAAGCTGGAATCTATAAAGTTGCAATTAGTGCATTTCAACTCCCCTCAGTTGCTTAAAATTAGACATACATAAAGATAATGGGACTTGACCATAGATAATGCCCCCATAATTGAATTAGGATTGTTACTTCACTTTTATTCCATACTCACTTAGAAGTTTGGGACATAACACTGCTCCAAGTCAAGAGCAAATCAGTTTTCCAGGCCAGCTTGTTGTATCTGCTGAGAAGGAAGGGTCTGGAGACACATTGCTGAGCCCCAAATTCTCAACCTGAGTATTATAAGTACTAAAATGCAGATAGTACAGTTATCTTATAGGGTTATTAAGAAGATTAAGTAAATGAATACATGATAACTGCCTAGGTAAGTGAATGCCACAGCAGCCCCTTCTGCTATTAGTTGGTGATGGAAGGGGACACAGAGGAGGTGAGTGATGGGGACCTGTGACACTGTGTGTCTGGTAGCTCCAGGTTACTGGGGAGGAAGATGCATATCATCAACTATGTGAGGCTCTTTCCAACCACTTCCCTCTCCTGCCATGACTAACAAATATGGATGATTCTCCATCCTCAATGGCAAGCCATTGGCCAGTTTCTAAGTAAATGTATAATTCAGTTCCTCCCTCTAGTCAAGAACTGTTATTTATGTTTGTATTCTCAGTGGCTGACTCATAGCAGATAGTCACTAATGACTATGAAACTGAATGATTAAATGAATGAAAGAATGAGAGAAAATATAATAAAACTCTATTATTATATTTTGGATTATTATACCAACATCAGAGAAGAAAAGTGACAAATTACTATTTTATTACCTACAAGTGCTATATCTCAATGTACAGGTTATAACTTGTTTGATTTGAAAGTAATATTAAAACAAATTGTTATAGATCCCATTCAATATTTGCTCAAGAAAATATTTCTGTCAGTGCTTCCCTTGAAAGTAACTAAGCTGACACTCCTGTATGATATCTTAGAAAATATTAAGTAATATTAAGTAATAATTACAAAAACCATAAAAATAATTTAAAAGATACTTTGATTATTTTTAATGAAACAACTTATGAAATGGGGGACATTTTAAACACAGTCTGGATAGTTAATGAAATAAATTATTTTTCATTTTTTTAGCTGTGGTGATAATACTGTATTTACATCTTTTTGAATATGTTTTATTGATTATGCTGTTACAGTTGTCCCAATTTCTTTTCCTCTGCTCCCCTCCACCTAGTGACCCCCCTCCAGTTGTCACCCCCCTTAGTCCATGCCCATTGGTTGTGCATATAGTTCTTCTCAACATCTTCCTATCTACTCCACTCCCTCCTACTATGCTTCTTAATTCCTGCACCATCTCCCTCCCTTTACCCCTTCCTCCTCCCTGCTGACCTCCCCCCATAATTTTCCCCATGCCTATAATTCTGTTCACACTCCCATTGCCTACTTATTTTGTCTTTGTTTCAATTCCCTAGCTTCTGTTGTTGGTTGTTGTGATACAGTTTTCATTTTAATGTTCATAGTTTTGATCCTCTTTCTCCTAAACCAGTCCCTTTAACATCTCATATAACAGTGGTTTGGATCTGATGAACTCCTTCAGTTTTACGTTGTCCTGGAAACACTTTCTCTGCCCTTCTATTCTGAATGACAGCTTTGCTGGATACAGTCATTGTGGCTGTAGTTTTTTGGTTTTCATTACTTTGAATATATTTTGCCAGTCCTTTCTTGCCTGCAGGGTTTCTTTTGAGAAATCAGCTGATAGTTTAATTGGGACCCCATTGAACATAATTCTCTTCTTCTCTCTTGCTGCTTTTAAGATTCTTTCTCCTTAATTTTGACATTTTGATTATAATGTGTCTTGGTGTGGTTCTCCCTGGGTCTAGTGTTTCTGGAACTCTCTGTGCTTCCTGGACCTGTAAGTCTATTTCCTTCCCCAAGTTAAGGAAGTTCTGCTTCATTATTTTTTCACATAATTTTTCAATTTCCAGTTCTTCTTCTTCACCTTCTGGCAACCCTATAATTTGGATGTTGGCTCACTTATAGCTGTTCCAGAGGTTTCTAAGCCTCTCCTCGTTTTCTTCACTTTTTGTTTCCTCTTTCTGCACTGGTTAACTATCTGTTCCTTCCCTATATTCTGATTTGTTGATTTGATTCCTGGTTTTTCTTCCCTCACCACTTGTTTCACATGTGTTTTTGTTCATTTCAGCAGGACTAGCCTTCATTCCTTCCCCGTCTTTATTAAGATCCGCTGTTAGTTCTGTAAGGTTTTTTATAACTATAGCTCTGAACTGAGCCTCAGAAAGATGATTTATTTGCTGGCCTCTTAAATCATGTATTTGTTGTCTGGTCAGCTGCATGCTTGGGATCTCTATCATGATCCCTGCCATCCTGACAGGTTTGTTTACCTTTCTTTCTGGGCGGGGCTGTCACACCTTCTATGCTATCGGGGGCAGAGCCCTGTGCACATATCACTACCGGGCAACCCTTCTCACCACACTGTGGCGCTTTGTGTGAGGGCGGGGGTCCAAGATAGATTTTTGCCATTCACTCTCCGCTGAGACCGGGAGCCTCCTCCTCTGTCCCCATGCCCTCTGGGCCTCACATTCCTAGGCAATGGGTCTTTGCCTTCCCCAGCATTGGAATCACAAGTTGACGAGTTTGGTCTGCAGCTAGGGGTGCTCCCAGGCGCTCCTCACCTCTCCTTAAATATGGTGTCTGTGCTTACTGCAGTCCCACTGCCCATCACTGTAGCTGCCGCCGCCAGCAGAGCTTGACCTCTCCACCCTGGCTTCACCCCTCCTACCTGTCCGGGCGAGTGACACTTGTTTATAACTTCATACGTTGGACTTCCTTGTAGCTTTATTCTCTGGAATTTCTGGTTGTTCCTGGTTTTGTGGTAGTTTTTGTCCTTCATTTATTTTTTTTAACTAATGTGTTTTATTGATTACAGTGTTACATTTGTTCCAATTTCCCTTCCCTCTGCTCCCTTCCACCTGGTGGCCCCCCTACCTCCCCTTGTCCCCCCCTTTTAGTCCATGTCTGTTGGTTGTGCATATAGTTCTTCTCAACCTCTCTCTGTCTATTCCATTCCCTCCTACGATGTTTCTTAATTCCTATACCATCTCCCTCCCTCTCCCCCTTCCCTGCTGACCTCCCCCCAATATGTTCCCCATACCTATAGTTATTTTTCCACTATCATTGCCTATTTAGTTTGCCTTTGCTTCGATTCCATAGCTTCTGTTGTTGTTTCTTGTGATGCAGTTTTCATTTTAGTGTTCATAGTTTTGATCCTCCTTTTTCTAAACCAGTCCCTTTAACATCTCATATAACAGTGGTTTGGATCTAATGAACTCTTTCAGTTTTATTTTGTCCTGGAAACACTTTCTCTCCCCTTCTATTCTGAATGACAGCTTCGCTGGATAAAGTATTCGTGGTTGTAGGTTTCGGATTTTCATTGGTTTGAGTATTTCTTGCCAGTCCCTTCTTGCCTGCAGGATCTCCCTTGAGAAGTCAGCTGATAGTCTAATTGGGACCCCTTTGTACATGATTCTTTTCTTCTCTCTTGCCGCTTTTAAGATTCTCTCTTTATCTTTAACTATTGACATTTTGATTATAATGTGTCTTGGAGTGGTTCTCCCTGGGTCCAGTTGTTTTGGAACTCTCTGTGCTTCCTGGACCTGTAAGTCTATTTCCTTCCCCAAGTTTGGGAAGTTCTGCTTTATTATATTTTCACTTAATTTTTCAATTTCTAGTTCTTCTTCTTCGCCCTCTGGCAATCCTATGATCTGTATAGTCGATCTCTTATAGCTGTCCCAGAGGTTTCTGATCCTCTCATCATTTTCCTTGCTTCCCATTTCCTCTCTCTGCACTGGTTGACTGTTTGTTCCTTGTCTATGTTCTGGTTTGTTGATTTGAACTCTGGATTTTATTTCCTCACCATCTGTCTCGTATGAGGTTTTGTTCCTTTCAGTATGAGTGTTTTTCGCTTCTTTCTCATCTTTTTCCAGATCTTTTGTTAATTCTGTAAGCCACCTGATAACAGTGGCTCTGAACTGAGCCTCTGACAGGTTTCTTATTTGTTCATCTATCAGGTTCTTCATCTGTCGCCTGGTGAGCTGCGCCACCGGGATTTCTATAGTTGTCTGCCTCATTTTGACAGATGCGTTTTGCTTTCTTGGGCAGGCTATAGGGGGCAGTGCCTGTGTACTCGTCACAACCCAGTGACAGGCGGCGATCCGCAACCTTTTTTGCCGCTCTGTGGCCCTTTGTCCTCACAACCCAGAGACCAGCGGTCGTCCAGCAACCTTTCTCGCCGCACTGTGGCACTTTGTCGTCACCGCCCAGCAACCAGTGGCTACCCGCAACTTATTTCGCAACGCTGTGGCGCTTTGTGTGGGGGCGGGGGTCCAAGATGGATTCCCGCAGTTATTCTGCTAGGAGACTGGGATCCGTCCTCCCGCCCTCTGAGCCTCACTGTTCAGGGCGATGTGGTGGTTGCTTTTCCGAGCGTTGGGATCGCAAGCTGCCGGGGTTAGACTGCAGCTGAGATTGCTCTCCCTGCCGCTGTCCGTGGTGCTACCGCAAACAGCTCCTCCCCCTTTCGCTCTTACCTGCCCAAAGGGCACCGCTGGTTTAAAACTTTGTATGTTGGGCTTCCGTTTAGTTTTATTTTCTGGAATTTCTAGATATTTTTTGTTTTGAAGTAGTTGTATTCCTCTCTAGTTGTAGAGGGAGACCGGGCGTGTCCGTCTAAGCCTCCATCTTGGCCGGAAGTCAGTTTTTGTCCTTCTTAGTTGTGGAGGGTGATGGAGCATGTCAGTGTAGGCCTCCATCTTGGCCAGAAGTCCCTGTATTTACATCTTTATGGACAGGTCCTCAATTACTAGATATGTGAACTAACATATTTATTGATAGGATAATTGGGATCTACTTTAAAATAATTGGGGCTGGTGGAGAGAGTGGCTTAAGATGACACAAGACTGGGCATAAATTAAGTATAGATTGTTTCAGCAACTCATCCATGGGTCTTCATTTTACTATTCTCTTCATTTTTTAATGTTTGAAAACTTCCATAATAAATGTTTTAAAATAATCAATGTAATGCACAAACACACACACTAAAACAAAATCAAATGTTGAAGCTCCTGGTTCCTAATAACATCAATTCAACTAGACTTTACATTATTCTGTCTATTCTGCACAAAGCTCTCTACACAACATCACAGATACAGAGTTCCAACAGAAAATGCTTCAAGGGTAATCCATGTTCTGTTTGTTTGTTTAATTGATTTGTTTTGAAAAAGCAAGGCTCACAAATGATGTTTGAATACAATTCCTGTCATGATTCATAAGTGCTTTGACAGAGATACAAATGAAAAACAATGGCAGAGTAGAGGAGAAGTAGTCAGAGACACCTCTGACACTGGTATGATTTTAAAAGAAGACGTTAAGTGACTGGGGTGGGGGAAACGGGGTAAATAAGCAAGTCTCATAGCACTTTAAGAATGTGTCAAAGAGAGGCTGTATTAAAAGTAAAAAAATTATGAAGATTAAAATGACTAGTACTGAGGGGAAAAAAAAAAAGGAATACAAAGTGTTTCAAATTATTCTGAACTATCAGAGAAAGAATCTTGTATGATGCCTGTATCAGTGTTCCAGGACTGCTATAACAAAGTACCACAAACTAGTTGGCTTAAAACAATAGAAAGTTACTTTCTCACGGGTCTGGAAGGTAGAAGTCCAAAATCAAGATACTGGCAGAGCAAGTCCTGAAACCTGTAGTAGTGAATCTTTCTTTGCCTTTTCCTAGCTTCTGGTGGTTGCTAGCAATCTGGCATTTTTTTGAATTTCATCTAGCTGCATGACTCCAACCTTTGCCTTTATCATCATGTGGCATTCTCCAAGTTTTCCTTTTTTCACATAGCTGCCCTGTTATAAAGGTACCATACCAGATTAGGGGTCCACCCTACTTTAGTATAATCTCATCATAATTTAACTAATTACAGCTACAAAACCCTTGACTCCAAATATGATCACATTCTAGTGTACTAGGGTTAGGACTTCAGAGGTTTTTGTTTGTTTTTTTTTTACCAGTGGGGGTTGGGGCAGAGGAAGAAATTTCCAGTCTCCTAGCAGAGTCCACCTGTTCAAAGGGCCCCCACTGTCCCAGAACATCCACAGTCCCAGTCACTCTGGGAACAATGGCCAAGGCAATGGCTAGAGAGGCACCAGTCCCACATGGAAGAGGGAGAAGTGTCTGGAAAAGGGGCGAGCACTGAGCAAGCGACACCGTACCCCCAGGCCTCTTCCCCCCCCACACACAGATAGTATGTTTTTTGGGGAAAATAATTCAACCCATAAAGCAGAAATCTTTTCAAGAGGAAGAGAGTATATTACAGAACTGGTCTCTTGAAACAATTGGGATATTTGGGTTCTATTCTTAGTTTGTTCATTTCTTGTCCATATGACCTTAGGCAATGCTCCTCAAGTTCTCAGAACCTGTGAAACAGAACTACCTATTTTATTCAACTGATAAGAGTTCTCGGAGGGCAAAATAAAATGATGGCATGAGAGCACTTTAAAAATCTTGGAGTCCTGGACCTTAACTTTGTAAAGTGCTATTATTGTTGATCCTTCTATTCACGTGTCATTCACTGGCCTCTACCAACAAGACTGGGAATCCCAATAATTGGGACCATTTTCTATGTGCGGAACCTTTGGTTCTAGAATAGCCTTGATTGAATATAAAAATACTGTACCCAAAAGAGAGAATATATGGCTCAATGGAGAGTATCAAGCACTGGCAGTCCAAGAGGCTTAACAAAAAAATGGGACCCAGCACAATACTGTTGACAAAACACCAGTATTTCTCCTTCAAGTCCTCCAGTTTCCATAGCAGAAAGACTTGTGCACCTCTCCCCACAATGGGTAAATCCCAGAGGGCTCCCTTCAAGCCTAGCCCATCTCCTTCACACAAAAGGACTAACTAACTTGGTTGGGTAGAATTTCAGATGATCAGTGAGTTGAACCTATATTTTGAATACTTGTTCCCTCTATCATTCTAGTTAGAGATGTAAAAGAACAGGGCTATGACTCTGACAGCTTGATGGGCAATTCAGGGTTTCCCAGACAACATAACTATCTAAATAGTTAAGTCTTAAATCTAAGAGATGAAGAAAAATGATGAAATCCTTAGTTTTAGAAAGTCAGCTGTACTAGGGAGCCCAGCCTTTAGTCGGTTACTGTTACTTGTCTGGCCAATAACAAAACTGATACATTGGTTCCCATTGGCCATATGCTCTTTGTACTTGTACTCTTTATTTTTTCAATTTCTGTGGAGGAGGGAAGAGAGTATTAGCCTACTTTATCCCCCTCCAACTCTTCCCTATATAGACCACCTCAATTTCCAAATAGTAAATGCTGAGCTGAGCTATAGAAGAAAAGCTCAAGACTACAATTGCCTAGTCAACTAGGGGCAGATCCCATGTCAAGAATGAATCAATAGAAAAAACGAATTCTTGAAATAGAACCTGAGGTGAGTTAACTCTGGTGTGGCAGGGTCATTTTACATCAAAGAAGCAGAAATCCCACCGGTCAGTAATTTCCAGGACACATACTTGGAAATTTATTTTAATTAATTAATTAATTAATTTTTCCAGAATGTCCAGGAGCCTGAAGGAGATGGGATTTGGGATGAGAATGAGTTGGGGTCAGGGGCATGAGGTAGAGGGTGCAGAGCATGGGGTCAGGCCTGTGGTGAGGCTGTGCAGGTTGTCTACATGTAGCACCTCTCACCTTACTGGTTTTCAGGGTGACATAGGAAGGACAGCTGCAGGGCTAGGGTGAGGGACTGGGAATGGACATGGAAAATGTGTGAGAGCATCAAAGTACTCTGGGAACAGACTGGGCCATTTCAACAATAGGTGTATACACAGCCTATGCAGGTAGGCAAAAGATAGACCTGTGCTTAAAATCTTTACTTGGTCAGATTTGAGACAACGAAGAGTTAAGTTAGGATGTTATATATTTTACAAAATGGGACAGCAAAGATAGAGAGGAGGAGAATACACCTAGGAATTTCTCCATTTGCCAATATTCTTGGTGGGTTTTTCCAGTTGGTCATTTATCCTTATTTATTTAAAGTTCCCAGAATAAGCCAGAAAACAAGACAAGCACACACCAGAGCCTCTCTTTCCCTTGAAGCTGGTCTGTTGGCAATGGGTACTGTATAGAAAGTCTGAGTGCAGCTGTTGCTGAATCTGACAGCCAAAAATGCATCACCCACATTCTTTTATTCCTCTTAGCTCAGGGAAATATTCTCCCATGGCCTCCCTCTCACTCAGGCCCCCTCCACGATTCCTCCTTCACGGTATGAAGCAAATCCATCAGCAGTCTGAGCAGGGCCACAACACAGGAGACATTAGTATAAGGAATGGGTGCTGTCTTCAAGCAAAGCAAATTCTGTCTTCTGGAAAATAGTCTAAAATAATCTTAGAAATATCTGAGAAAACCTGGGTTTTCTCCCTGCCTTGGTTACTGCTTCTTATTTTTCATTTTTTCTTAGTCATTTGGGCCTATTGGGCTGAGAGAATTTGCTAAATAGAAATAAAGGATAGATACTTCTGGTAAAGTTGGAGGTGTAAAGGAACATGGCTGGCCTCTTCACACAACCATGTCAAAATTACAACTAAACTATAGGACACCCATCACTTAGAACCATCAGAAATTGAGTTGAATGGAAGTCTGACAAAGTGGAATTAAAAAAACCACATCCATCCAGACTGGTAGGAGGGGTGGAGATGTGGAACAGGCTGGTCCCACATCCATGTGTGGTGGATAAAATTTGGGAGAGACATCTCAGGAGCAAGGAGTCTCAGCCCAACACTAGACCCCCCATCGCAGGGTTCCAGTGCCAGGAAGATAAGTCCCCATAACTTCTTGCTGCAAATCCAGAAGGGACTGAGTCAGTGGAACAAACTTCTGGAGTCCCAAGGAGTTGCTTTTAAAGACCCCACCCATGGGCTTACTCAGACTCACTCCCTCAGAGCGCCAGCACTGGAATAGCAGCTTGAAAGGCACAAGTGGCATACAGAGGGGAACTAAAGTGTCTGTCATCAAGGCAAGTGCTGGGCAATAACTTTCTATTAGACAGAAAGGCAAGTAGAGGTCATTGTCCCTTTTCTGAACCTTGCCTTCACAGAACCACAGAGCTGGCAAACAGGTGTCATATCTGAGACTCCAGCAACCTGGCTAACACTGTTTTCCCTGCCATGAGGATGCCCTGAGGCTCTGCCCCACCCAACTTACAGACCCCACCTCATTTGTTAATAGTGACTTTTTCATATGAGTGGTGAGTCTTGGCTCATGCTTCACAACTTCCTAAATCCTCTCAAACAAGCAACTGTCACCCTCAGTGAGCCCCCAGCCCCTGTACTCCTTGCTAAGTGGTCCCAGACCTGGCACTAACAGTAGACAGCCTAGGTTCACAGCTTGGCTTCACTTGGGAATCTCCAAACCCAGCACAAGTAGCAGCCATCTCAGATTTTTTTATAGCTCAGGCAGGGTGGCCCTGGGCAGAACAGGTTGCGGCTTACATTGGCCTGCACCACCCAGGAAACCCCAGAGCCTGCACAGCCAGTGGACAGCTACAGACCACATCAGAGCACCACCACCCTGCCCTTGCACAGATGATCCTCCATGGAGGGTGGAGATTGGTGGTAAGTGGTCACAGTCAATCCTTGTAGCTGACCGGCCTGATTAAATCCCTCCCATTGATCTGCCAATAGCAACCAAGTCTCAACTACAAGAGGAGGGTGTACTCAGACCACAGCATTTTGATGCATGCTAGATGGGAGGGTAATGTTTGGGAATGGGTGATGATGTAAGGGGATTAAGAAATATAAATAAGCAGTTACAGAATAGCCATGGGAATGTTACACACAATATAGGGAATGAAGTAGCCAAGGAAGTTATGCGAATGACCCATGGACATGAACAACAGTGTGAGGATAACCTGAGGGAGTGGTGGGTCCTGGGTGAAGGTGGTCAAAGGGGGAAAAATTGGGACAACTGTAATAGCATAATCAATAAAATCTAATTTACAAAGAAAAATATACAACTTTAAAAGCAATAAAGAAAACTATATCTAAAAAAAGAAATAAAGGCTAGAATTATGAGAATTTTTAAGTTCTCTAACATAATGCCAGAGTCAAAAAATATTATGAAGAAATTTTGCAATTTTTTAAACTTTTGTTTTTCACTGAATATTGCACTTGTTGCCACTATATAAACCCAGAAAGTTTGTCTTCAGGGTCTCACATTCCAGAGTTAATCTGATAAAAATTCTGATGCCTTGAATGGTTAAGTGTCAATGATTGTGAATTTAGTTCTATAATGGATTATATTGCTAAGAAATACTAGCCAGAAACTGACCATAAACCCAATCACAGACTGAACTCTAATCCCAACTCCTACCACAGTCACAACTGAACCTTTGTACCTACTCAAGATTGAACCTTAAGCCAAGTCCCAAGAAGAGAGAGGAGACATTTCAAATTATTATGGTGGTTACTGTACATATGGCATTTGTTCTTCCCCACATTTTCTTGTAGTGCCTATGAAAACATGGCAAAGGATTAGTGATAGCACTGATAATGCCAATCTGTGGATAAATTCACCTTAACCATGGGTTGACAGTATGATTGAAATAAATGAGCAGTCAGTTAATATCTAGCTTTGTCACTATAGATAGGAAGGAGGCAGGAAAAAACCTTAATTCAACCTGCTGTATATCCTGTCATAAGAGACTCAGAAAGTGGTACCAATTAGGAAGTTGTCTGCCACCCACCACCATTACACAGAAGTTGCACTTCAGGGCATTCAGAGTTATCTATTCCTTATCTATACCCTTACCCCCACCAACACTTTTAATTTTTTATCCACCTGGGAAACAAAGTCTTAGAAACACAATAATGGGGAGAAAGGCACCAGGATGACGTGCATTGTACAAGATGTGAGGTTAATAATAAATGCAGTGGAGACCCTGGCACATGCATCATTCATTAGGAGGCAGGTTCAGTACTAGCAAGAGTGGTAACCATGGAGCGCATATCGCATATGAAGATGCAAAGTTAGTGTATTTGTCTGATCAGCTGCTATAACAGGATACTATAAGTTGGATGACCTAAAAAATAGGCATTTGTTTTCCTATATTTCAGGATGCAGGATGTACAAGATCAAGGTACTAACAGAGGCTTCTCTGTTTAGGCTGCAGATGATGCTTTCTCATTGTGTCTTCATACAGCATTTTCTCTATGCAAATACATAGAGAAAGAGATTCTAGAGTCTCTTCTCTTGTAAAGATATTATTTCTATAGGATTAGGACCCCATCCTTTTGACATAATTTAAACTTAATTACCTTCTTAAGGGCCTAATCTCCAAATATAGTCAAATTATGGGTTAAGACTTCAATTTATGAATTTGGGTACACAACTCAGTTCATAGTATTCTGCCCCATGGCCTTGCAAAATGTAAGTCCTTTTCACAGGCAAAGTACATTCATTCTTTCCTAATAACTTGAAAAATCTTAACTCATTTTAGCATCAATTTCAAGTTGAAAGACATTTAAGTTAGGTATTGGTGAGACTTGAGGTATAATTCATCCTAAGGCAAAACTCATTTCCAGGTGTGAACCTGTGAACCCAAACAAATTTTGTGCTTTCAAAATACATTTGTGAACAGGGATAGCATAGACATTCCCAATCCAAAAGTGAGAAATTTGAAAGAAGAAAGAGGTGATGGGTCCAGAGTAAGTCTAAAACCTAGCAAGGCAAACTTTATTAAATCTTAATCATTGAGAATAATCAATCCTCTTTGACACAATGCTTCAGGCTCACTGAGGTGCCCCAATTCCTATGCTATGTGCAGAGGCCCTTTGTCCCCATAGACTGTGCATAAAAACCTTGTCCCCAGGCATATTGCTGCAGCATCTTGGCTAGATGATCAAAGGAGGTGGTCCTACCCTTTGAAACCAATGAATGGCCTTGCTCTCTGGGGCTGTGGTGGGAGTGGCAGTCCTGAATATCTCTCAGTCACCTTCTGAGTCACTCTGTTTTTTTGAAAGGTAACACCTGTGCAATGCCAGAGAGCTCTATTGTCCCAGCTTGTAGAATTCCAGAAATCTTATAGACTTCCTTCATTCCATTCCATTTTCTCTGCTCTCTTTAGTTCCAGTTGGCAGTGTTTCCATTGGTATAATCCATCTGATTACTAGATTCAGCTGAGATGGTTGTTTAAATCTGAGGGTATTCTCTTCATGGAGTGATTGTTTTGCCTTGCTCATGGTGATTATACAAGACCACACTTTCTCATATTTTGCAATATGGATATACTAAGAGTTTTCCAAATCTTCAAGTTCTGGTTCATTTTTGCTTAACAATTCTTTCAAGTTAATTTTTTCCTCATATTTTTTTTAGTAAGGAGAGACAAGACTATATAGTCAACACTACTGAGAAATCTCCTCTGCTAAACATCAAGATCATGACCCACAAATTTTACTTTTCAAAAAAATACTAGAGGGAAACCCACATGGGCTGGGCTTCAGGGTGCGCTGCTGGGGACCTGGGTCAGAGCTGGGAAGGACCTGGGCACCATGGGGAAACTGTGCCGGCAGTACAACGGCCTCTCGAAGGGACCCCCAGAGCCGCCCCTCGTGCTGCTGGAACTAGAGGATAGGGGTGCACTGAAAGGCATTGATGGCAGCAATGCCCTCATCCTGCCGGGGAAGAAGAAAAAGAAGACCAAGGCTCCTCTGCCATCGAAGAAGAAGCCTCTGACAAAGAAAGAGTGAAAAATGCTGCAGAAAATCTTAGCGTGCACAGATGCTGCAGAAACTAAGCGAGGTCCAGGTTTCAGAAGCAGAGCTGAGACTCTACTACACCATGTCCAAGCTGGGCCAGCCCTTTCTGGAGCCTGTCCCTCACAGATGACGGAGTCTTCCTGGGGCGGGGCATCATGAGGAAATCGGTCTGCAGGGCCTATAATGCTTCTAGTGGGGAGAGGCCCCAAATGCTGCTAAATGCCCTATGAGGCACCGGACATCGGGAACAGCAGGGTCCCATGCCTCTCTCCTGGCTTCTGGTGTTGACCAGTGATCCTTGCCGATTGCTGGCTTTTGGACACATCACTCCAGTCTCTGCCTCCATTGTTATGTAGCATCCTTCCAGTGTCTGTCTCTCTTTTCTCTCCTTACAAGGACACCGGTCCCTGGATTCAGGGCCCACCCCAGTCCCATGTGACCATGTGACCTCCCCTTAGTTACATCTGCACAGGCCCTAGTTCCAAACGAGGTCCTGTTCTAAGTCTCCAGGGGGTGTGAATTTCTGGGGGGAGGACACTATTCAGACCAGTGTAACAAACGTTTAAGAGTTAGGAAGGCCTTGGCCGGTATGTCTCAGTGGGTTGGGCATCATCCTGCAAAGAGAAAGGTCTCTAGTTCAATTCCCAGTCAGGGCACATGCCTGGGTTGTGGGCTGGTCACCAATTGGGACTCATGCAGGAAGCAACCAATTGATGTTTCTCTCCCTTTCTCCCTCCCTTCCTTTCTCTCTAAAAATAAATAAGTAAAATTAAAAGAAATACTAGAACATAATTCAGAAAGTTCTTTGCCGCTTTTTACCATGGGTCATTTTTTCTCCAGTTTCCAATGACATGCCCCTTATTTCCATTTGGCATTTTTTTAAGTGTATTTTATTGATTATGTTTCTAGAGTAGTTCCAATTTTTTCCCCTTTGCTCCCCTCTACCCAGTACCCCTCTTCCCTCCAGCAATCCCACCCCCCTTAGTTCATGTCCACGGGTCGTGCATATAAGTTCTTTGGCTTCACCCTTTCCTCTATTATTCTAACATCCCCCTGTCTATTTTGTACCAACCAATTATGCTTCTTAGTCCCTGCACCATTTCCCCATTTCTCCCTGTCCCCCCTCCCAGCTGATAACCCTCCAAATGATGCCCATATCGATGATTCTGTTCCTATTCTGGTTTGCTTAGTTGGATTTTTCTTTTATTTTTTATATTCAGTTGTTGATAATTGTGAGTTTGTTGTCCTTTTAGTGTTCATAGTTTTGATCTTTTTCTTAAGTAAGTCCCTTTGACATTTCATATAATAATGGCTTGGTGATGATGAACTCCTTTAGCTTCACCTTGTCTGGGAAGTACTTTATCTGTCCTTCTATTCTAAATGATAGGTTCGATGGATAGAGCAATCTTGGTTATAGGTTCTTGCTTTTCATCACATTGAATACTTCTTGTCAGTCCCTTCTTGCCTGTAAAGTGTCTTTTGAGAAATCATCTGATAGTCTTACAGGCACCCCTTGGTAGGTAACTCTCTGCTTTTCTCTTGCTGCTTTTAAGATTCTCTCTGTATCTTTCACCTTTGGCATCTCAGTCATGGTGCGTCCTGGTGTGGTCCCCTCTGGGTCCAGCTTGCCCAGGACCCTCTATGCTTCCCAGACCTGTATGTCATTCTCCTTCGCAAAATTTGGGAAGTTTTCCTCATTTTTTTACAATTCTTGCTTCCTCATTCTGCACTGGTTTACTTTTTTTTTCTTCCTTATGTACCAAATCATTGATTTGAATCCCAGTTTCCTTCCCTTCACCATTGGTTTTGTGTGGATTTTTCTTCATTTCACTTAGCATTGCCTTCACTTCTTCTCTTATGTGTGTGCCGTACTCAAGCACATCTGTCAAGCCTGTGGGCATCTTTTTCACCAGTGTTTTGAAATCTGCATCAGTTAGGTTGGCTATCTCCTCATCACTTAGTTCTCCCACTGGAACCATGATCCGTTTCCTGTTTTGGGCCATACTTCCCTGTCTTCTCATCCTGACAGGCTCCTGTGTTTATTTGCCTCTGCGTCCCAGGTAGAGCTGTCACACCTGTTACGTTGTAAGGAAGGGGGGAGCCTTAGGGATTGTCAGTACAGGGCGACCTGTTTCACCACGTTGTGGTTCTGTATGTGGGGGAAGGATCTGAGAGGAAACAATGCTGCCTGCCAGCACTCGCCCCCTTTCCAGGCACCTCTCCCATTTCCGCACTGAACTGGTACACCTCTAGCTGCTGTTATGGCCATCGTCCCCAGAGTGGGTGGGTCTACGATTGTTCTAGGACCATGGAGGCCATTTAAACAAGTGGACTCTTCTGAGACTGGCAGTCTGTGCCTCCATCCTGAAGCCCACTGGTTTTCACAGTCAGAAGCAATGAGGCTTGATTTTCTCTGGTGCTGGGACCATGAGCTGCGATGTCTGGTGAGGAGCTGGGAACGCTCCCCAGGTGTCCCTCTTGATTTTTAAATATGTAACTGTGCTTTCCACCAGCCTGCCACTGCTGCCACTGCTGCTGCCACCACCACACCGCATCCTCTCCACTATAGCCTCTGGCTCTGCCCCTCCTACCTGTCTGGATGAGTATTTCTTCTTTATGTCTTTGTGCTGGACTTCCATGCAGTTTGATTTTCTAGAACTTCTGGTTGTTTCTAGTTTTGAGTTAGTTGTATTCCTTCTTAGTTGTGGAGGGAGACGCAGTGTGTCTTTCTACGCCTCCATCTTGGCTGGAAGACCTCATTTGGCATCTTGATACCTGTGTGGTGTAGGGAGCAGAGGGGGGAGGCCCTGAGGCAGCATGGGAGAGGCTGCATTCCCCAGGGAAAGGGTAAACAAGCTAGTGTGGTGCAAGAGGACAGATTTCCTTACACACAGCTCCCCCGCCCCTGGCTGCATGACATTTGCAGCTAGGCTGGAGAGAGTGATTGACAGAGGGAAAAGCCCTCCAACTCCTTTATGTAATATGGTGGCAGGAGGAGGTACTGACCTGTCAGTCTTGCCTGGAAAGGATTGGCTGTGAAGCTGAATCCTGCCAGAGCACAGGGAAGCTTGTGCCAGGAGGTTTAAATGGAGGGAGGTCAGACACTCCCCCTTCTCTTCCTCCGGGATCCATAGGCAGACACTGGGGCCTAGTGCTCACAGGCCCTGGCAGGCCCTGGAAACCATGTGGTCAAGCAATGGGCCCAGAGACCCATGGATGAAGCTTCTGCATGGCCACCGCAGTGGTTAGCAGAAGCCCCAGGCCACCGGCATGAGGCTCCACCTGAGGAATCCAGGAAGGGAGCCTGAAGTTGAAGGACAGATAAAAATGGGGTGAGGTCTCTGGGCATGGTTTTATGTCTAATTCATTTTTGGGAACAAAGCGTTGTTGTTGTTTTTTGTGTGTGTTTTGTGGAAGAGAGGAGCCTGGAGTTGGGGAGTCCCCTCTACCCCCAAATGGTACAACATTTTAATAAAGACCATTTCCTTCCCCACCAATCTTTGTTGTATGCCCGTGTTTGGTGGTGTGCAGCCAAACTCCACTCTTGTGTAGTAACAGTTTCACCAGAAGCACCTCTAATGTCCGTATTTACACCAACATTCTGTTCTTGATGATACATACATTTTCAAAGATAATAGAGGCTGTCTTGTAGCTCTCCTTTCTTCTTTCTGGGTTCTTATCAGAATCACCTTTATCTTTTGAATTTCTACCAACAGCCCCTTCAAGGAAATTCTAAACTGTTTCTAGCATGTCCATCAAAACTCTTCTAGCCTCCATCCATCACCCAGTTCCAAAGCCTCTGCCACATATTTAAGCATTTGGTACAACAGCATCCTACTTCATAGACCCAAAGTCTGCATTAATTTCCTCAGACAGTCATAAGAAGAAACCATAGGCTGGCTGGCTCAAACAACAGCTATTATTTTCTCATAGTTCTGGGGGTTGGAATTCTAAGATAATGGTGCCAGCAGCATTGGTTTCTGTTGAGACCTCTTACATTGACTTGCAGCTCGTGCCTTCTTGATGTGTCCTCACATGGCCATTTGTCTTTGTGTGCACAGGTGAGAAAGAGCTCTGTTGTCTCTTCCTCTTCTTATAAAAACATCAGTTATGTTGGAACCGGGCTCCATCCTTAAAGCCTTATTTAACATTAGTTACCTCCTTAAATGTCCTATGTCCATAAAAAGTCACATTGGGAGACTTGGCTTCAATCTATAAATTTTTCTGGTGAGGGGGTGGAGAGACACAATTCAGGTCAGAGCAGTTATCAAAAGGTAGAAGCAGAGACAAAATAAGCTCTGGATTATTCAGTTGACTAATTTTTTAATATATTACCTCTGGTAAAACATAGTTGTTTCAAATTAGTCACTTATATATGAACCACTTTACAATAAGAGAGGAGGAAGCCACAGGAGGAGTAAACTATTTATGCCTTTGGATAATGCTTTTCAGACTATGAACATGATTAGGATTAGATATAAATGAATGTCACTGCAGTTTAAGATTAGCCAAAGGGATTTAAAAGTTACTCAGGTGTCAAAGAGAAAACATACTTCCATTTAGCATCACTGGGCCTGAAAAGAGGGACACAGCCTTGAATGAAGATGAAAAAAAAAAAACAACAACAACAGAAAAACTAACATGTGGCCTGCAGAAAGATCTCTCTCTGTGGAAGAATGATCTAAGCATGCAGGAGAAAAGCATAGCAGAAAAACAGATTTTAGAGTACAATTGTTTTGTTTTCTTAATGAAATTCTGGAAAATATGTACTCATATGATAAAGGGGTTCAATAAACAGCAGGCTGAAAATTTAGTTTTAAGCTAAATAATATCAACAGTGTAAATCTAAGACCCCCAAAATAGAAATGTAGGATGAGAGAATGTAAATTCTACAAGAGCCTTCCCTTTAAGTAAGCAGGAATCAAAAGTTATTATATTATTATTGAATCTGAAAAACACTTTTAAAATGTAGGCTTGGGAGTTTTATGAAAGTTAGACACAATCTTTAATTTTGTGGTTCTTAAGAAAGTGTGAGCCCTGGACAATCAGTATCAGTATTATCTGGAATCCAGTTAAAAATGCAAAACATTAGGTCCTACTGAAGACCTGTTGAATAAGAAACTCTGGAAATGGGCTGGTTAATCTGTGTTTTAAGAGTCTTTCCAGGTGATTCTGATATATCATGAGATATGGGAACCACTATTCTTAAGTAGAATGTGAAACTTCATCAAAATCAGCAGGTTAATTCACTCTAAGAAACATAATCCATAGCACAAATGTATTCATTACTCCATTTATCATTCAACAAATATTTGAGTGAACTCTCATGCCCATTTTATTGTGCTAGGTGCTCAGAATACAACAGTAGACACCTCAGTCATAGAACAGTCTATAAGCTATATGGAAACATTTAAACAATGAAAGAGAAAGGTCATATGAAAAACAATACATGAAAAAGATAACATATAAATATATTATTACAATAAACATAAGGAATCTCGTCGTCGTCGTCGGCAGCCGTCCGTCTCGAGAGACGATGGTGTAGCTTCTTAAGAGTCTATCTGCATCGCCGAGAATGGCTGTGCAGTCCAACTCGGGAGTGACACGGTATCTGTCTCCTTCTGTGTTGAATCGACATCTTGTGATGACGCTGGAATGTCCTCTCCAGTGAAGCTGAAGCTACAGAGCCTGGGCAGGGTGATATGGAGGGTCTGCTGTTGCCCATGCATCAGACCCCCCCTCTCTTCGCAGCTGAAGGGTCCAAGGGAAAGACGGAGTCAATACAGCTTGGCTTCAGGTGCGCCGCAGGAGTTGCCGGTGTTGACTACAACGTCAAACCGCCTTAGGGACTCCGGCTCCGGATTTTCTGTCGGGGTTTACTCCCTTAGCCTTTCCCCTGAAGAGGTATGCCGCAAGGCAGCGGAGGTTTTTTGGAGTCAGAGTTTTCCTTCTCTGATGTGCCCTGACTGGAAGATCGAACCAGCGACACTTAGCTCGCAGGCCGACGCTCAATCCACTGAGCCAAACCAGCCAGGGTCATAAGGAATCTACACTTTTAAAAATTGAAACACTAAGATTCTAAGGTGGGCTAAAATCAAGATTTAACATTTACCACTTGAGGAAGGCACACCTGCAACTGGGAAGGCTTTCCAGGTGAGTGCAAAAAAATAAGTGAATGGAACAATGTCATTTTAGAGAAAATATAACTCAGAACCAAAATAACATATCTGGAATAGAGGCGGGGAACATAGGTACACTTGAGCAAACAATATTTTACAGAGCTGTCTATAAAAACTTATGGGGTGTGATGTGATAGGGCAAGGGCCAGAGCAAGAAAAACTAAATATTCTCTTTTTTTATACTGCTAGTGATACAGATGACTATTTAAATAGTACCTTTAAAGTATGTTTAAAATATGCATTTACTTTAATAAAAATTATAATTATCTCAGAAAGCCTATGGTTTCATTGATATTATTGTTTAGATTAAAGCTAAATGAAAAAAATAATTGAAAAATGAGCAGATAATATTATGTCCTTTATCTTCTGAATATGAGATAATCAGATATAATTGTGATGCTTTGTTTTTAAATGTGGTTTAATTGTGATAATTGAAATTAAATCACCAGATAAAATGAAATTGATCACTCAGTTCTTTGAAGCTGTAGAACAAAATCTGCCTTTATAATCTCAGGTATAAAAATGGTAACTTTTTTTTAGAAGTTATTAGGACTTAAGAAATGCTGATCCTCACAGTTCCTCTTCTACAGCAATCTATTTTTGTTTTGAAATTATCAGTATGTTGTGTTCTATGATCACTTTCATAGTAACACAGTTGTAAACTGAAGGTAGTTATCAGGAACCTGCTTGAAGTTGACCTATCAACTCAAGTTCAATGTTGTTGATCTAGGGACAGAAATTCTAATAGCTTCACATAAGATATTGCCTCAGACTGTGAAAGATTCTGTTTTGTGTACAATGCAGCATCACTGTCCTGGTCACTGCCCCATTTTCTCTGCTGCTATACAACCCTTACACTGCATTTTTCATTAGCTTTTTAAAGGATCTATACCAGGATAAGGAAGATGTGGCCTCCCATTCATATCAAAATGCTTCAAGCATAACATTATTGACCTTTGGGGAATTGTTCTAAGGAAGAATCACAATCCCAATTTTACTTGCAACAACTTTAAACTGATTGCCAGTTGGAGACAAATTCATCAACCACAATAAATATGAGCAACAGATTACATGTGACATATGGAAGAAAGCCAGAATATTTCACAAATTTGAGTCAGACAGCTCCAGTGATTAGTGAAGCATAATATATTTTCATCCTAGAGTTGAGTTGAAATGACATACTCAAGGAAGGGACTAGAGAGCAGTTCCATACGGTGCCAAGACAGCCTGTTGGGACTGTTGGAGGGATGAAAATTCTCTGCCTAATACTGTCCAGAAATCATAGATTCAGAGAATGTCACACCTGGAAAGGACCTTATATTCATCTTGAAAATGAGGACACTGTGATCAATGCCTTGTTGAGGTTAAGGCAAGCCTAAGTCCCAGGAAACATTCTTTTCTACCTTCTGCTACTGATTTGGAGAAAATGACATGAACACAAAAGTCAAGAGCCTTGAAGAAGGCAGAACTTTTCTAAAGCTGAGGGTTTGGATAAATATATGAGGTCTGTCTGGAAAAAGTCCAACCATTGTTAATATAACAAAAACAGTTTGTGCAATGTTCATGTAACCTGGCAGCCAAGGAGAGTGGACTGGAATGCATATGTGTGAATAATGACAACTTCACTGTACTAGGCAGTGGGGGCAGTAGATGCAATTTAGTGAGCATGTGTACAGTGTGACCATTGCACTCAAAATGACTTAGTGAATAGAGCACAGAATCTGTATCACATTTTGCATTAAACTTGAACATTCCTCTGTGGAAACTATTCAGATGATTCAAAGGCCATAGCTGTGGGCAACTGTCAGCTTCATCATGACAACATGCCTGTTCATGCATCATGTCTCATGAAGAATTTTTGATGAAACATAAGATAACCCAGGCAACTCAACCCCCTCCCTACAGCCCAGATTTGGCAGCCTGTGACTTCTGGTTTTTCCCAAAACTAAAACTACCTTTAAAGGGGAAGAGATTTCAGACTGTTGATGAGATCTGAGAAAATATGACAGGGCAGCTGATGGCAACTGGGACAACTGTGTGAGGTCCCAAGGTGCTTACTTTGAAGGAGACTGAGGTGTCATTGTCCTGTGTATGATGTTTCTTGTATCTTGTATCGTCTTTAATAAATGCATCTTTTTCATAGTACATGCCTGGATACTTTCTGGACAGACACCATATATGATCACAGAACTTTAAATGTTCAAATTAATTATGACCACATAGAAGTAATGAGGAAAAATTATTTTAGGAGTCATGATAAATTCAATTTTTATTTTTTACATAATTACTATAATTATAAATTAGGAAAATACTAAAGATAGTCAGTCTGGACATTAGCAATTTCCAAAGAGATCATTGCAGAAAAAAAGAATGAAAATAGAATGAATAAAGTTACATTTAGTAGAATCAATTCTTACATAAACAGCCATAGACAAAGAATGTTAATACCTTGGTTTATTGTTTAGATATCTAGAGTGGTTTGCCATACTTTTAAAAAAAACTTACTGTGGTCAATTAATAAGAATTTTTTTATTAACAAATTGAATAAACACATAAAAGTTACTGACTACATCTGTAGTAGTTTTTCTTGGTGCCCTTCTTTTACCAGCTCATCCTTACCACTTTGGTGCATGTCAGCCAGACTTCCAACTGCCAGTACCTCCATTTATTTGCTTCTTTGGCTTTAGTGCATGCTTTGGCAACCTCCACAGCAGAGCTATATGACGGAAAATTAATACCCCTTAGGAATACTTCTAAGGCAATGACTTTCTGGATTTGGAGAAGAAATATTGAAACTTCTTTCTTAGTAGAGATATCTCCAAAATGTATTTCTACATTGGTCCCACTGGGCTCAAGCTTCATTTCCCAACTCACAGAGGGAATGTGTTTGATAACAAATCCTTCTTGGCATTCTTATCTTTCCTACATCACTTCCTTACTCTCCCACTAGTATATCCTCAAAGTGTATCTTCAGTAAAATACTTGACTCAAATATTTCTCTGAGAAATCATACCTGGGAATATCCAAACTAAGAAAATTGGTATTAAATATGATTCCAAAAAGATTTGTAAAATCAAATCTTGAAAATGATCACTTTCGAGACAATTGGCAGCAATGATACCATTTATGGTGGTAAGTGAAGGTAGAAATAATTATTGGTGTGTAGTCACAGAAAAATTACTTTTGATAAGTTGGGTGATAGGGGGTACATCAATTTACCTAATATTTTCAGCACTTGAGCGATCTGAAGAAAAGCTTTTTGATTAATGTTAAGATTAATGTTAAGTGTCATTAGTTACCCAGAGAAAGGAAACATTAGGCTCAGATTATACAACCCAGGGCATTTCTTTAAAGCAATAAGGATTCATGACAGAGTTTAAAGAGATCCTCATCTCTTATAAACCAAGGAAAGACTGTACTGAAAATCAACCCTAGTGTTTGAACTTAATATCTGATTCTGAGAGTAGTTGGGTTACAAAGAATACATATTCATAGTCCAAGCAAGTCTCCTATGCTAAAGTCAAGACTCTGATGGAAAGAGGTAAAATCTGAGATCTGAGATGAGGATATCTGAATAGATGTGCTTGAGGACCTTAAGCCCCCAAATTCTTCAGCAGAAGTGGTTCAATTTTCTTGACAGAGCATAGAAACTTTTCTTGCCTGGAGACCATGAACATACTTTATTAATAGAGAACTTAGGAGATTGGAAGATGGTGGAGGAGTGAGGGGAGGCTGCACTTTCAGGCTCCTGAGACCCGTCTGTAGTTTGGGCTAATTGCAGACAGAACATCTCAGTGAGCAGCTGGACACTGGCAGGAGTCAAGCCTTGGCACTGCTGGATTAGAGAAAAACCACCTGGGAACAACCTTTTCAGTGAGGATAGTGGAGGAAAAAGGGACAAGACAGGATTTCTGACTGGGGTGCCTACCCGAGCTGCAGCTGGAAGTACACAAAGGCTTGTTGGCGACCACAGGCTTCCCCAGAGAGAAATTGGGAGGGGAGTGGATCTCCGCCCGCTGGCAGAGACAGGACTCGACCAGGTGGCATTGGCGCTGAAAGATAAGAAACAGCGTACTGCTGTGCATGTTGAGAACGTAATTTTTCCTTTATATTTTTCTCTTGTGAACTGCGGAGAGGGGAGGAAAGTTTGGGGCTGATAGGACATTCTTGAGGAGCGCAGGCGCAGAAGTGCGCTCGCCCACTCCCCAACCCTCCTCACGGTCTCAAGGGTGCGCATAGGGAAGTGCCCTCATTCACTGGCTAGGTGCACAGGGCTGCGCGTCCAAGTGCCCCTCAGACACACCCCAACAGACATAAGGTCAGTGCCCCAATGGGTGCAGGGAGGGCCCGCTGGACACGCAGAAGACCGTGCGCAGACACCCCTGGCCAGCTCCAGTGGGCATCAGGTCAGAGCGCAGACCACTTGCTCAGGCTCTGCTCATGCCCACCCAGGCGGGTACAGAAATGGCAGGCAGCTGCAGCGATGGAACACTGGGTGGCAGCGATTCACAGACGCTCACTTCCACTGTACACAAGTGTCCGGGGCCCCACCCTAGAAGGCAAGAGACCAATGCCCAGAGTGTGGCTTGGCAGGCCTGAGGCTAGCTCTCGGGCCACCTTGCACGCACATGGGCGCGTGCGCAAAAGCATCTCAGCCAGCTCCAACAAGCACCAAAAGAACACGCCATGCCGACCACCGCGGGCGCACACCGCTGCTGCAAGGAACAGGAAACTCTGGCCCGCCTCATTAGACCAGCTGTGGACACAGAAAAAGAAGACGACACACAAAGGCTGAACTGAGTAAAAACATTCCTTTTATATACTTTTATAATTTCTATTTCTATCTTAGTTTTTTAAATTGTATTTTAATTTACTTTAAAACTTTTAAATTTCTTACTTTTAATTCTAAATTTAACTTTAAGTATAATTTTTACTTTTTTTCTTTCCTTAAAAAGAAAATACCAATATCTCTAATTTGTTTCATACAATCTCTCCTTCTCATCCTTCCCCTTTAATTTTTGTTTATTTGTTTGTGTGTCTAGTTTAGCCTCCCTTTCACTCTAAATAAATAGAATATAACTACTATATCAGTTGAATACTATACAGTCCCCCTTTCTTACTATATTCTGCATTCTTCCCTCCTTTTCTTCTATTGTTATTAACATACAATGTAAATATTACCTACTGTCTTGCATAATCTCAACTATTATTAATCATCCCCTCTCTCAAAAATTATATTTTTCCTCCCAAGAAACAACTCTTATCTATTCTTCCTATAGTATAAAGGCTCTAATCTCTCTACATTTATATTAATAATGGCTCGTTGGCTGACGATAGCGGGATAGAGGGTGGGGGACATTTTTGAGGGTGTGGGTTTCCTGCCTGGGCAGTGTGTTTACATTTTTAACAGTGTCTCCACAAAAGAACTCAAGACAAAGTGGATAGAGTGACTCTCAATCAACTACCCAGAAGGAAGATCCTACCAAAGAGCATCTGAAATATAACCAGACAGCATAAACAAATGAAATAAAGCATACCCCAAGAACATCAGGCTCAGGAGATCAAAGAGACGGCACCACTGAAACCCCCAGATCTATCATAAAGAATCTCATACCACAAAGGTGGGAAGTCAAAGCAGACAATCCCCCCCCAAAACAAAAACAAACAAGAAGAATCCAACATGGTAAGACGCAGAAACAACCTCTCAATGAAAAGAAAAGAGGAATCCCCAGAAAGAGAGGTAGATGAAACAGACATAGCCCAAATGTCAGACATGGAATTCAAAACAATGGTGGTAAAGAAGCTCAATATATTCGACATCCTTAAAATCAACTATGACAACCTCCAAGGAAGTTACCAGCAGCTCCAAGAAAATTACAGGGAACTTGCAGAGAACTACACCAGCATAAAAAAAGACATAGAAACTATTAACAAGAACCAGGAAGAAATGAAGAATTCAATCTCTGAACTGGAAAACACAGTAGAATCAGTCAAAAGCAGACTAAATGAGGCAGAGGATCAGATTAGTAAGCTAGAAGAAAATGTAGAGAAAAACTCCCAGACAATACAACAAAATGAAAAAAGATTGAAAAAGTATGAAGAAGATGTAAGGGAATTACAAGATAGCATAAGGAAAAACAACATCAGAGTCATCGGAATTAAAGAGAAAGAAGAGAAACAGGAATAGGAAAACTGATAGGAGAAATAATGACAGAAAATTTTCTGAACCTGATGAGAGAACAGGTAATGCAAGTTCAGGAAGCACAGAGAGTTCCAATGAAGAGGAACCCCCAAAAACCCACTCCAAGGCACATCATAATTAAAATGGCAACATTCCAAGACAAAGAGAGAATTCTAAAAGCAGCAAGAGAAAAACAGCAAATAACATACAAGGGAGCTCCAATAAGGCTATCAACTGATTTCTCAACAGAAACATTACAAGCCAGAAGGGAATGGTCAAAAATATTTCAAGCAATGAAAAACAAAGGCCTACAACCAAGAATACTCTACTCAGCAAGCCTCTCATTCAAAGTAGAAGGTGAAATAAGACGTTTCTCAGACAAAGGAAGACTAAAAGAATACATCTCCATCAAACCAGCATTGCAAGAGATGCTAAAGGGAGTGTTCTAAGAAAAAAGAAGAAGAAAAAAAAAGAGAGGAGAGGAACAGAGGTACAAAGTGAAATGAATAAATACACGTCAATAATAACCTTAAATGTAAATGGATTAAATGCTCCAATGAAAAGACATAGGGTAACGGAATGGATAAGAAAACAGGACCCCCCCCCCAAAAAAAAGAAAGAAAACAAGACCCACATATTTGCTGTCTACAAAAAACACACCTGAAAACAAAGGATTTACACAGACTGAAAGTAAAGGGATATAAAAATATATTCCAAGCAAACAGACTGGAAGAAAAAAGCCAGGGTAGCAGTTGTCATATAAGACAAAACGGATTTCAAAGCAAGGGCAATAAAAAGAGACAAAGAAGGACATTTCACAATACTTAAAGGAACAATCCATCAAGAAGATATAACATTGATAAACATAAATGCACCCAACATAGGAGCACCCAAATACATAAAGCAAATACTAGAAGACCACAAAAAGGATATCAACAATACCACACCCATAGTAGGGGATTTCAACACTCCATTATCAACAATAGACAGATTATCCAAGCAAAGAAACACCAAGGATATACAGGCATTGAACAACACAGTAAACCACATGGACCTAACTGATATATATAGAACTTTCCACCCCAAAGAGGCAAAATATACATTCTTTTAAAATGCACATGCGACATTTTCAAAGATAGACCACATGATAGGACACAAAACAAGCCTCAACAAATTCAAGAAAATTGAAATCATATCAAGCATCTTTTCAGACCACAATGCCTTGAAACTAAAAATCAACCTCAGGGAAAAAAATCAAAGACACCCAAACTCATGGAGATTGAATAACATGCTATTAAATAATGAATGGGTTAACAAAGACATCAAAGAGGAAATCAAGAAATTTCTAGAAAATAATGATAATAAGCACACAACAGGCCAAAACCTGTGGGACACAGCAAAGCAGTCCTGAGAGGGATGTTCATAGCAATACAGGCATATCTGAAAAGGACAGAAGAATCTCAAATAAAAAACCTAACCATAAAGCTACAAGAACTAGAACAACAACAACAAACAAAGCCTAGGGCAAGAAGAAGGAATGAAATCATCAAGATCAGAGCAGAACTAAATGACACAGAGACTAAACAAACAATCCAAAAGATCAACAAAACTAGGAGCTGGTTCTTTGAAAAAATCAACAAAATCGACAAGCCTCTAGCCAGTCTAATCAAGAAAAAAAGAGAGAAGACCCAAATAAACAAAATCAGAAATGAAAGAGGAGAAATCACGACTGATACCTCAGAAATACAAATGATAGTTAGAAATTACTACAGACAACTATATGGCAAGAAATTTGACAATCTAGAAGAAATGGACACATTTCTAGAAACATACAACCTTCCAAAACTGAATCAAGAAGTGGAAAGTCTCAACAGACCATTAACAAAGAATAAAATTGAAACAGTAATCCAAAATCTCCCTGCACACAAAAGCCCTGGACCGGATGGCTTCACAGGCGAATTCTACAAAACATGTAGGGAAGAACTAACTCCTATACTCCTCAAGCTGTTCCAAAAAATCCAAGAAGAGGGAAAAAATCCTGAAATCTTTCTATGACGCCAGTATTATCCTAATCCCAAAACCAGGTCAAGACACAACAAAGAAAGAAAACTAAAGGCCAATATCACTGATGAACATAGATGCTAAAATCCTCAATAAAATATTGGCAAACAGGATCCAACAATACATCAAAAAGATCATACATTTTGATGATGTTGATTCTTCCCATTCAAGAACATGGTATTTGCTTCCATTTATTTGTTTCTTCCTTAATTTCTTTTTTCAATGTTATGTAATTTTCAGTGTACAGGTCTTTTATCTCTTTGGTTAAGTTTACTCCTAGGTACTTTATTTTTCTTGTTGCTATAGTAAATGGTATTTTCTTTTTTGCCTCTGTCTCTGCTATTTTATTGTTGCTGTACAGAAATGCCTTAGATTTCTGTATATTTATTTTGTACCCTGGGATTTTGCCAAATTCACTTATTATATCGAGTAGTCTTTTAGTGAAGTTTATAGGATTTTCTAGGTATACTATCATGTCATCTGCATATAATGATAGTTTTACTTCCTCTTTCCCAGTTTGGATGCCTTTTATTTCTTTGTCTTGTCTGATTGCTGTGGCTAGGACTTCCAACACTATGTTGAAAAGGAGTGGAGAGAGTGGACAACCTTGTCTAGTTCCTGAGTTCAGGGGGAATGCTTTCAGTTTTTGTCCATTGAGTATGATGTTGGCCTCAGGCTTCTCATATATAGCCTTAATTATGTTAAGGTATGTTCCCTCTATTCCCATTTTGCTGAGTGTTTTCATCATAAATGGATGTTGTACTTTATCAAATGCTTTTTCTGCATCTATTGATATGATCATGTGATTTTTGTCCTTCATTCTGTTTAGGTGATGTATTATATTTATTGATTTTCAAATATTAAACCATCCTTACATCCCTGGAATGAGGCCCACTTGATCATGATGTATGATCTTTTTGATGTATTGCTGGATCGTGTTTGCCAATATTTTATTGAGGATTTTAGCATCTATGTTCATCAGTGATATTGGCCTTTAGTTTTCTTTCTTTGTTGTGTCTTGACCTGGTTTTGGGATTAGGATAATACTGGCTTCATAGAAAGAGTTTGGGATTTTCCCCTCTTCTTGGATTTTTTGGAACAGTTTGAGGAGGATAGGAGTTATTTCTTCCCTGAATGTTTTGTAGAATTCGCCTGTGAAGCCATCCGGTCCAGGGCTTTTGTGTGCAGGGAGATTTTGGATTACTGTTTCAATTTCCTTTTTTGTTATTGGTCTGTTGAGACTTTCCACTTCTTCTTGATTCAGTTTTGGAAGGTTGTATGTTTCTAGAAATTTGTCCATTTGTTCTAGATTGTCAAATTTCTTGTCATATAGTTGTCTGTAGTAATTTCTAACTATCATTTGTATTTCTGAGGTATCAGTCGTGATTTCTCCTCTTTCATTTCTGATTTTGTTTATTTGGGTCTTCTCTCTTTTTTCTTGATTAGACTGGCTAGAGGCTTGTCGATTTTGTTGATTTTCTTGAAGAACCAGCTCCTAGTTTTGTTGATCTTTTGGATTGTTTGTTTAGTCTCTATGTCATTTAGTTCTGCTCTGATCTTGATGATTTCATTCCTTCTTCTTGCCCTAGGCTTTGTTTGTTGTTGTTCTAGTTCTTGTAGCTTTATGGTTAGGTTTTTTACTTGAGATTCTTCTAGCCTTTTGAGATATGCCGGTATTGCTATGAACTTCCCTCTCAGGACTGCTTTTGCTGTGTCCCACAGGTTTTGGGCTGTTGTGTGCTCATTATCATTAGTTTCTAGAAATTTCTTGATTTCTTCTTTGATGTCATTGTTAAACCATTCATTATTTAATAGCATGTTATTCAATCTCCATGAGTTTGGGTGTCTTTGATTTTTTTTCTCTGAGGTTGATTTCTAGTTTCAAGGCATTGTGGTCTGAAAAGATGCTTGATATGATTTCAATTTTGTTGAATTTGTTGAGGCTTGTTTTGTGTCCTATCATGTGGTCTATCTTTGAAAATGTCCCATGTGCACTTGAAAAGAATGTATATTTTGCTTCTTTGGGGTGGAAAGTTATATATATATATCAGTTAGATCCATGTAGTTTAGTGTGTTGTTCAATGCCTGTATATTCTTTGCTTTGATGATCTGTCTATTGTTGATAATGGAGTGTTGAAGTCCCCTACTATGAGTGTGTTGTTGTTGATATCCTTTTTGTGGTCTTCTAGTATTTGCTTTATGCATTTGGGTGCTCCTATGTTGGGTGCATATATGTTTATCAGTGTTATATCTTCTTGATGGATTGTTCCTTTAAGTATTGTGAAATGTCCTTCTTTGTCTCTTTTTATTGCCCTTGCTTTGAAATCCGTTTTGTCTGATATGAGGACTGCTACCCCGGCTTTTTTTTCTGGTCCGTTTGCTTGGAATATATTTTTATATCCCTTTACTTTCAGTCTATGTAAATCTTTTGTTTTCAGATGTATTTCTTGTAAACAGCAAATATGGAGGTCCTGTTTTCTTATCCATTCCGTTACCCTATGTCTTTTAATTGGAGCATTTAACCAATTTACATTTAAGGTTATTATTGACGTGTATTTATTCATTGCCCTTTGTACTTCTGTTCCTCTCCTCTCTTGTTCTTTTCTTCTTTTTTCTTAGACCTTTAGCATCTCTTGCAATGCTGGTTTGATGGAGATGTATTCTTTTAGTCTTCCTTTGTCTGAGAAACTCCTTATTTCACCTTCTATTTTGAATGAGAGGCTTGCTGGGTAGAGTATTCTTGGTTGTAGGCCTTTGTTTTTCATTGCTTGAAATATTTTTGACCATTCCCTTCTGGCTTGCAATGTTTCTGTTGAGAAATCAGTTGATAGCCTTATCGGAGCTCCCTTGTAAGTTATTTGCTGTTTTTCTCTTGCTGCTTTTAGGATTCTCTCTTTGTCTTGGAATGTTGCCATTTTAATTATGATGTGCCTTGGAGTGGGTTTTTGGGGGTTCCTCTTCATTGGAACTCTCTGTGCTTCCTGAACTTGTATAACGTTTTCTCTCATCAGGTTCAGAAAATTTTCTGTCACTATTTCTCCTATCAGTTTTTCAATTCCATGCTCCTTTTCTTCTCCCTCTCTAATTATGATGATCCTGATATTATTTCTTCTCATGCTATCCTGTAATTCCCTTACATCTTGTTCGTATTTTTTCAATCTTTTTTCATTTTGCTGTATTGTCTGGGAGTTTTTCTCTACATTATCTTCTAACTCACTAATCCGATCCTCTGCTTCGTTTAGTCTGCTTTTGACTGAGTCTACTGTGTTTTTCAGTTCAGAGATTGCATTCTTAAGTTCTTCCTGGTTCTTGTTGATAGTTTCTATGTCTTTTTTTATGCTGGTGTAGTTCTCTGCAAGTTCCCTGTAATTTTCTTGGAGCTGCTGGTAACTTCCTTGGAGGTTGTCATAGTTGATTTTAAGGATGTCGAATATATTGAGCTTCTTTACCACCATTGTTTTGAATTCCATGTCTGACATTTGGGCTATGTCTGTTTCATCTATCTCTCTTTCTGGGGATTCCTCTTTTCTCTTCATTGAGGGGTTATTTTTGCGTCTTACCATGTTGGATTCTTTTTGTTTGTTTTTATTTATTTATTTATTTGTTTTTTGGGGTGGTAGTCTGCTTTGACTTCCCTCCTTTGTGATGTGAGATTCTTTATCGGAGATCTGGGGGTTTCAGTGATGCAGTCTCTTTGATATCCTGAGCCTGATGTTCTTGAGTTACCCTTTATGTCAGTTGTTTATGCTGTTTGGTTATATTTCAGATGCTCTTTGGTAGGATCTTCCTTCTGGGTAGTTGGTTGAGAGTCACTCTATCCACTTTGTCTTGAGTTCTTTTGTGGATATGCTGTTAAAAACATAAACACACAGCCCAGGCAGGAGACCCACACCCTCAAAAAGTATCCCCCACTCTCTATCCCGCTATCATCAGCCAACGAGCCCGTATTAATATAAATGTAAAGAGATTAGAGCTTTTATACTATAAGAAGAATAGAGAAGAGTTGTTTTTGGGGAAGAAAAATATAATTTTTGATAGAGGGGGTGATAGATTAATAATAGTTGAGACTGTGGAAGCCAGTAGGTAATATTTACATTGTATGTTAATAAGAATAGAAGAAAAGGATGGAAAAATGCATAATATAGTAAGAAAGTGGGATTGTATTGTATTGGGTTTATATAGTAATTATATTCTATTATTTAGAGTGATGGGGGGGCTAAACTAGACACACAAACGAATAAACAACGATTAAAGAGAAAGGATGAGAAGGAGAGGTTATATGCAACACGTCAGAGATAAAGTTTGTTATTCTTTTTAGAAGTGGAGAAAAAAAAAACACCCCCCAAAAAAAACCCAAGAAAAGAGAAGAAAAGAATAAAGAAAGAAAGAAAAGAAAGAATAAAGAAGAAAGAAAGAAGAAAGAGAGAAAAATAATTGAAAAAAAAAAGCAATGTTTTTACTCCCCTTTAGCCTTGGTGTGTCGCCTTCTTTTTCTGCATCTGCAGCTGGTCTAGTGTGGCGGTTCAGAGGTTCTTGTTTCTTGCAGCACTGGTGTGCGCCCCTGGTTGCCGCTATGGTGCGCGCCCGCGGTTGCCTGCACGGCATGCTCCCTTGCTGCCTGCTGGAACCAGTTGAGGTGTCCTTGCGCACGAGCCGCTGCACTGGCGGGGCGGCCCGAGAGCTTGCCCCACAGTTGGCGCCTATTGTTGCGGGGCCGAGGTGGTTCCGCGTTTGCGCCGAGGTGTCCCTGTGTGCGTCCCTGCACGCACGCGAGCGGCCGGAAAGCTTGCTCCGCGATTGGCGCCTATTGTCCCCAGGCTGAGGTGTTTTCATGCTCATGCGCCACCCGTGCTCTTAGTCCTGCTGAGCTGAGCTCCAGGAGTTGGTCTCTCGCCTCTTAGGGCGGGGCCGAGGACACTTGTGCACAGTGGAAGTGAGCATCTGTGAGTCGCTGCCGCCCTCTGTTCCCGTGCTGCAGCCGCCCGCCTTCCCTCACCCGTCTGGGCGGGCACAAACAGAGCCTGCGCTAGTGATCTGCTTTCCGGCCTGGGACCCGGCGCCCACTGGAGCTGGCTAGGGGTGTCTGCGCACGGTCCTCTGCGTGTTCAGTGGGCCCTCCCTGTGCCCGTTGGGGCACTGATCTTATGTCCGTTGGGGAGTGTCCGAGGGATGCCTGGACTCACGGCCCCGCACAGCTGAGCCAGTGAGTGAGAGCACTTCCCTATGTGCGCCCCTGCGACCCAAGGGTAGGGTTGGGGAGTGGATGAGTGCGCCTCTGCGCCTGCGCTCCTCAAGAATGGCCTACCACCCCCAAACTTTCCTCCTCTCTCCACTGTCCACTAGAGAAAAATATAAAGGAGAATTATGTTCTCACTTGCCCGGCAGCACGCTGTCTCCTGTCCTTCAGCACCAATGCCACTTGGTCGAGTCCAGTCTCTGCCAGCGGGCAGAGATCCACTCTCCTCCCGACTCCTCTCCGGGGCAGCCTGTGGTCGCCAGAAAGCCTTTGTGTACTTCCAGCCGCAGCTCGGGCAGCCACCCCAGTCAGGGATCCCGTTTCGTCTCCTTTTCCTCCGCTATCCTCACTAAACAGGTCGTTCCCAGATGGACTTTCTCTAATCCAGCAGTGCCTTGGCTCGACTCCTGCCAGTGTCCAGCTGCTCACTGAGATGTTCTGTCTGCAATTAGCCCAAACTGCAGACGGGTCTTGGGAGCCTGAAACCGCACCCTCTCCTCACTCCTCCACCATCTTCCTCTATATCCTTTTTTTTTTTTTTTTAAGTGAGCCTGCTATGTGAAGGTTAGGAGAGAGTTGTTTAAGGCAGGGACAGCATGAGAAGACCTAGGCAAAAACTAGCTTTGTGATGGAGGCCACACAGTGACAGGATGAATCACTACCGTGCTGAGAGAGGTTGGCAGAGATCAGAGCATTTGGGATCCTGGGGGTCTGGGAAGGAGTTAAGCTGCTATGGAGTCATGGAAGCATGCTGAGCAGTGGCTGAGGGGAGGAATCAATCCCATTTAGGATCTTAAAAGTCTCCTCCAGCATCCTGTGGAGGGTCTTGCCCTCCACAACACGTGTGAATCACCATCAAGGAAGGTCTGCCTGTCGGTGCTGTCTCTTCACTTTTACATTTATTGCTTTAATTGCAACTACTAATAGTTACCTAGTGCCCATCATTATCCAGGTGCTGATAGGTGACATAATAGCTTATATAAATGTGTTTCTAGAAGTGCCAACAGAATATTTCCTTCATATTTGTCAAAATGCTTTATGGTAGATCATAAAAATCCACAAGTCATGAACTGCATGTTTACTTTTGAATATCAAATCCAGCATAGATATAAAAAGCAAGTTTCTAGATTAAAATTATAGGAATTACTTTAAATTCTTACTAAAAAAAATGTGTTTACAATAATTCCTGATCCATTTATCTCCTAAAAATCAAACTTATGTCTTCTATACATGTCACAACAGCACCACTGAGTGGCTAGTTTGTTGAAGTGTGTTTTTAGAGAAAAACTACTGTATGACAGCAGTCACCAACCTTTTTGGCACCAGGGACTGGTTTTGTGAAGACAATTTTTCTACAAACGAGTGAAGGGGAGTAGCTGTATAGCCTACCACCAGATGCAGCTTAATTGTCACTTACAACTCACTGACAGGGTTTTGAAATAAGTCTGCAAGCAACTGATTTATTATGATCTCTGTGCAGTCAACTTTGAGCCGTTCCCCAGCATGAATACCACTGCCTCAGCTCCGCCTCAGATCATCAGGCATTAGATGCTCATAAGGAGCACACAACCTAGATCTCTGTCATGCACAGTTCACAGTAGGGTTCACGCTCTTATGAGAATCTAATACCACCACTGATCTGACAGGAGGTGGAGCCCAGGCAATAAGGCCAGAGATGGAGAGCCCCTGTAAATACAGATAAAGCTTTGCTCCCTGGCCCACCACTCCCCTCCTGCTGTGTGGCCTAACAGGCCATGGACCATTATCCATCACGACCCAGGGTGTTGGGACCCCCTGCTGTATGACAACCTTCACAAGAGTTTGTACACCCGCCATTTCAAAAGTCATCTTTAGTATACACTGTCATAAGTCTGAAAAGGGTAAAAAAACTGCTCATTGCAGTTTCAATCACATTCTATTGTTAAAATCAGCACTAGCAGGAAACCAGTGGGAAATAAAGCCAGATACTGTGGGCAGTTACTGAGTCACCATCTGAGTTGAAAACTTAGGCTTCCTAACAACTCACTTTCTACCACTGTTTAAGCTTATCTGCTGAGGCATAGGAAAATGATTCTGTACACAGCATAATGTTTCTCTTCAAGATGAAGAAACAAACATGGAGTGCAGTGCTTTAGTGATAAGAAATTAATGCTGTTTGCAGAGCGAATGCCTGTGTGTAACCCCTCCTTTGAGACCACAACCTGAGCTCTATCTTTTCACACCCAAGTGACTCTGTAAGTAGTTTTACTGAAATAGGGGATGACTCTATGATTAATTATGGCACCAGAATGTTCTCCCTACAGCTTGTGTATGGTCCTTTGAAAACATACCTAGATACTGTGGACTGGTGTATCAGAAATTATATTTTATCTCTTCAAGAGAAGAAGCTGAAACACACTCTATAGAGTAAAAAAAAAAAAAAAAAGTCACCCTGGAGCAAGTGTGAACACCTTTTCTGGAAAACAGGCCTGGCATCTCTGCACAGTAATCAGAGATCTCAGCACAGGTCAGGGCAGTCAGCATAAGAGCCTGGGCACTTGAAATGGGGGGCAGAGTAAGGAAAAACACACAGTGATGTGCTGTAAAGTTTAATAACTAGCTCTCTAAATTTGGATATAAATGCTGATTAGCCTTTCCATTTCTATTAATGAGTAAGACAAAAATGAAACAATGGAGATAAGTGATAAAACTTTAGCCATTTGTGAATTTGCACAACTCTTTTGCTAAAATAAAAAGATGTACCAAATTATGTATTTGGGGGCTTATACCATTCTTTATTTTTTAATTTCTTTTTTTATTGTTGTTCTACTACAGTTGTTCCATTTTCCCCAATTGCTCTTCCCTGTCTATACCATTCTTCTAATTATAAAACTATAAAGTTTAATTTTTAACTGTAAAGTGTTCTTTTTCATGATATCCACCCATTTAAAAACAAAGATTCTAGCCCTGACCAGGTGGCTCAGTTGGTTAGAGTAACATCCCATACACCAAACGGCTGCAGGTTCCATTCCCAGTCAGGACATATACCTAGGTTGCAGGTTCAGTCCCCCATCTCTCTCTCCTTTGCCTCTCTCTTTAAAAGCAATCAATATCCTTGGGTGAGGGGAAAAAAACTTTAAAAATAAATGGTCTATGCTCTATATATACTTTAAATAATTAGATAATATAGCAGAATCTGTCATATTTAATATGCACATTAGATTTTCTCTAAAGCATAAATGAGATAATTTTCCTTTCTATCAATAAGTACAATTTTAAGAATATATTCTCAAGTGTTTCCAGTCTTATTTCACTACCAGCAGTAACCAGATACTTCTGCCATCTTCCTAATGATAACCGACAGTTATCATTAGAAAGATTAAAAAAGCCATCCTGTTTAGAAACTCAGCATCACAGGTGTAACTCTTTGGTGAGCATTTCCATCACTCCCTTTTGTTTTTCCTTTTCAACATTAATCAGCTCCCTCCCTATAAAAGTGCTACATTTCATTTAGAGACAATGTGTAAAGTTAATCAACTCCTACACCCTATTTCATTTTCAGAAACCATTTGGGTAAGAATTAGGAGAAAACAAATATTAAAACTGTAGTAAATGCATTTCTTAATGAATTTATAGCAACATTTCATTAATTTAAGCCCTCTTTTCATACAAAAGAGGTACAATGATGGAAAGACCCTGACATTTTATAAAAGTATCCTGTGAATGTAATTGCCCCAAGAAAAGGTTTTCTGGGCACATCTAAAGAGGATGGTAAGGAAAACCACCTTCCCTGAGCTCGGGCTGTTTCGGGCAGTTCCCCAACTCCACAGAATGGTTCCAGCTTGATAGTTTCCAGTAAACATCCACATCTTTCCTCCCATAGAAAACACAAAGCAGCATAGTGATTTTCCTACTTACTGGCAGTTTCTGGACTTCACCTGCTATTAGATCCATGTCAGTATTCTTACTGGTCAGGCCAGTGTGGTATGAATATCACACAGTGGACTTCAGAATGACTCCTTCAGGAGTCCCTAAGGTAGGAAACTGAAATTCTCTACAATGGGGCATGAAGGATCTGTGTGCCCATGTATTATTTGTTCAATAAATATGCTCCAAATACTAAGTGCCAGGCTAAATAATGCCCCTCTCCTTGTAGGCTGTAATTCTTAGATGACTATTTGTTCCAATTTTACTATTATTTTTTAAATGTCCATGTGAATGATACTTTGTATAACCTGGCTTCTCAGTTGCTTAATTTGATATTCCCAAATTAAGTTCTAAAACGAGTGCTTGGTTGCAATTTATCTCAGAAATAATTCCAGGAGTGTCATTGAGATGGGGCATGTGGTGTTCACAACAATCTTTTTAAAAAACGGGAGGACCACAAATTGCTACAAATTATACTCAGAGTCCAAGCAATGGCCTTCCATGCCTTAACCAATCCAGCATCCACTTACTCCTCTGATGTAATTTCCCACTATCGCCTCCTACTCTCTCAGGCCCAGTAATCAGGTCTCCTTGCTAAGCTGGAACAGGCCCTGCTGATTCCTTTCTCAGGGCCTTTACACTAGCCATGCCTTCCACCTGAACATGACTCCAGATGTCTGTCGCCCCTCTCAGATCTTAGTTCAAAGATAACTTTCTTAGTGACTGCACAGAGTGCCCTGTTTATCACTTCAAACCCTCCAACACCCCCACCATCTTCCCTGCATTATTATTATCCACAACACATTATACTTTAGTTTATTATCTGTCTCCTCCCACTACAATGTGAACTCCAAGATGGAGTGGGGCAGAATAGGTGATTTTTGTATGCTTTACTCACTTCTGTATCCCCTGAAATAGTGGGTTGTACAACAGGCACTCTGTAAATACTTACAGGTGAGTTAGCAATAAGCTAGCACAAGCAAAAGGTCCATCATAAATAAATTCTCTCAGGGAGCACCATAAGCAGACAAGAACAACAAGTCTGATTTTCAGTCAGCATCTATCCTTTGAATACAATACTGACAAAAAGTTCAGAAATCCCAGGGAATCATTTGAAAAACCTTAAGTAGTGTTAATTAGTAAGGAAGAATATCTTTGAGAAACATATTGCAAATTTAAAACTTGTACAAATAGAAATTGTACAATCAACGAACCTCTAGAAAGAGTACATATTGATCATTTAGAGGAGGAGGTCAAATATATGTACTCAAACACTCTGAATTACATGTAATTCAATATATGTGATATCTCAATATGTGACATAATTGAATTTTCTTTTATTTTATCATGCATCTCTCCTATATATGGATGGAGAGATGCATATTAAAATAGAAGAAAACTGTTCTGTGGTCTTTGAAGGAAGTCTATAGAAAGTAAATTTAGAATACTAATGAAATAAAGTATGTGTAAGTGCTTTGTAAAAAAAGGGAATAAAGTTAAAAAGAAATGTAAAATAATTTTTTTACATCTTTAATATTATACTAAAAGTAGGTCAGGGAGCAGGGTTCTACATACAGAGTTGTAGAGACTGTTAGCTACAGACAGCAGTGTGGGAGGAAGAGAAGGCAACTCAATTCCTTCTAATTAGGGGCAGGAAAATTCTGGTTTCAAAGTCTAGTCTAAGCTGATGGTTCTCCATTGTTAGCGACAAAGGAATCACCAGTTCTTGCCCCAAGCCCAGGTCCTGTCTCCACCTCCAGGTCCGTTTGCAAGTGCAGCTGAGCCCATCACAGACAGCATCACTGAGCAGTATCACAGACAGTTCAGGGGTGTCTTCAGAAAATCTGGTTTCATTCACAAAGCACTAAGCCAAGCTGAGTCCTCTCTTTTAAAGTTTTCTAACTTCATTTTAGGTGCTTTCTTAATAATGGCCAGAAGGTGGCATGCATAACACTAATTCCGAAAATATATACCCACCTGTGCCCATGTGAATTAAGTAGTTATATATTCAATACTTCCCAGTGGAGACAGCACAAAAGACAAATGAAGGTTTGAGAAAATGGACAGAAGAAAGGCTGTAAAGACACAACCATCATCACCATCTGACCACGAGCACAAATACATCATGGGATAACCCATTTTGAGAAACCTTTCTCAGTATGAAATCTTAGTATTGAAAACATTGCCTTATATATTATTCTGAAATTTTTGTTTGTTTGTTTGCTTGCTTGCTTTTTAAATATTTGTAGCCTCCTAGACTTTCCCTTTAAAATGGCAGTGATGGGAGACTAAGCTCTCGGGGCATTTTATTTCAACATTTGCACAACACAATCTCCTCCCTGTATACCAGACAAGCCTCAGAAGTGAAGGCTATAAATAAATGAGTGTTCAATCATCAGAGATCCTCCTGCCCAGTGAGAGAGGCGACAGACACAGAGGGACACAGGGGCAGCGGCCTGGGAGGACTAAGAGGAAGCAACCTCCCCACCTGCCTCTTTTCCCAGTGTCTTGTGAGAGAGGACAGGTACCATCTACACTGTACAGCAGCCTCATCTAGTGAGTGTCACTCATTCCATTGTTAATCTCTGATGTGACTCAGGAGCCTGTGCTGTAGTCTATTCAGGACAGCTGCGAGGCCTGAGTTAGGCCTGGGTGCTAATCATGGGATGGCATGTGGACACATTCCCTGGGAGCCAGGGAAGTGGCAACAGTAATTTATAACTCAGGGCCAAGAACAGGAGCCTGAGTGCCCCACAGATCCGTGTCCCATTGCTGACCACAGAAAGTCAAAGAATAGTGAGCAAAAATGCACATAGTCCCCCTTGTAAGAAGATTACAGTTCTGGCTCTTCACAAAATTTCTTAAGGTTGATACAAACTCTCTGCATCCTTAGTGCCTTCTGTGTCTTCCATAAGGTGGTATTTTAAAATAATACTCATATCAAAAAGAGCAGAGAATTTCTCTAAAGATTCAAAAGCATAACCTTTCAGTCAAGTTAGTTGAAAATAATGCCTGATCACCTGACCCATCGCCTGAACTCCACCAGTCACCAGGAGGAGGTATATGAAGAACAGTAACAGCACTCATTGTGTTTCTAACTAGAGGGCAGTGCTAAAGAATACCTTTACTTAATTTAGCATAAATAGAGGACTCAAAATCCAAGCATAAAACAATATAAAAAACAGTGATGGCAACACACCATACCAAGAAAGCAAATCCCCATAAAAGATGACACCTACAATTGAATGGCTCAGGTATACTAGTCTTTTCATCTCCAAATATGCTAATTGTAAATAGCCACTGTGTGATGGTTCACAGATGACTCAAGAGAGTGACTCACAAAGGCATCCAGGGAATGTGGGACTCCTGCCAGATGTGTAGAAAGAGAACTGAGGTAGCAATCTACAATCTTTTCTGAACTAGATCTTATTTAACTATATTTTATTGATTATGCTATTACAGTTGTCCCAACGTTTTTCCCTTTGCCCCCCTCTGCCCCATATCTTCCTTCCCGCCAGCAATCCCACCCCCCTTATTTCATGTCCATGGGTCATGTATGTAAGTTCTTTGGCTTCATCCTTTCCTATACTAGTCTTTACATCCCCCAGTCTATTTTGTACCTACAAATTATGCTTCTTAATCCCTGCACCATTTCCCCATTTCTTCCCTTTTCCTTCCCCATCTGATAACCCTCTAAATGATCCCCATACCTATGATTCTGTTCCTGTTCTGCCTGTTTGCTTAGTTTTTTTATTTTTTATTTTTTATTTTTTTTACTATGAGAAATAAATTTTTATTGTTTATAAGAAACAGGTGTCAGCAGACTTCTTTCTTCTGAGCCTGTCTCTGTGGCTTGAGATAGCTGTTTTCTTCTCCCCGGATTTTTACATGATCTTCCTTCTGTGCCTGCCTGTGTCCTAATCTCTTCTTCTTCCTTTTTTTTAAATTTTATTTTTACTGTTTTTCTATTACAATTGTCCCACTTTTTCCCCAATCGTTCCTCCCATCCAGCCCACCCTTTCTCCCACAGTCAATCCCCACCCCTCTGTCCATGTCCATGAGTTATTTATACTAGTTCCTTTACTAAACCCTTCCCCTAATTACACCCCTTCTCTCCCTCCCCGCCCCCCGGATAACTGTTATTCTGTTCCTTGTTCAATTTTGCTCATTTGTTTGTGTTGTTCATTAGTCCCCTATATCAGGTGATATCATATGGTATTTTTCTTTCATTGCCTGGCTTATTTCACAAAGCATAATTCTCTCTAGTTCCATCCACATTGTCACAAATAGCAGGGGTTCCCTCTTTCTGCTACATAGTATTCCATTGTGTAAATGTACCACAGTTTTTTGATCCACTCATCTACAGATGGGCACTTAGGCTGTTTTCAGTGCTTGGCTATTGTAAATAATGCTGCTATGAACATAGGGCTGCATAGAGGTGTTTCACGATCATTCGGGTATAATTCTAGCAGTGGAATCTCTGGTTCAAAGCCAGTTCCATATTTAGTTTTTTGAGGAAATTCCATTCTGTTTTTCACAGTGCCTGCACCAGTCTGCTTTCCAATGAAAAGGGCACTAGGGATCCCATTTCTCAAATCCTCGCCAGTATTTGCTCTTTGTTGATTTGTTGATGATGACCATTCTGACTGGTGTAAAGTGGTATATCTTTGTGGTTTTTACTTGCATTCATTCATATATCTATAAATCCTCTGTATGTCCTCTTTAGAGAAGTGTTTGTTCAGGTCCCTTGCCCATTTTTGAATTGGGTTGTCTGTCTTCTTGGTGTTGAGACATGTAAATTCTTTATATATTTTGGAGATCAATCCCTTGTCTGAAGTATCATTGGCAAATATGTTTTCCCATATGATTGGTTGCATTTCCATCTTGTTAATGTTTTCTTTTGCTGAGCAGAAACTCTTTAGTTTGATGTAGTGCCATTTGGTTTTTTTTTTTTTTTTTTTTTTTTTTTTTCATTTATTCCCCTTGACTTTAGGAGATGTATCAGTGCAAATATGGTTATGTGGGATAACTGAAATTTTCCTGCCTATGTTTTTCTCAAGGACTTTTATGGTGTAATGGCTTACATTTAAGTCTTTGGTCCATCTTGAGTTTATTCTGGTGTGTGTTGTAAGTTGGTGGTCTAGTTTCATTTTTTGCATGTCCCTGTCCAGTTCTCCCAGCACTATTTGTTGAAGAGGCTCTTCTCATTCCCTTTTATGTTCCTTCCCCCTTTGTCCAATATTAGCTGACCATATAGACTTGGGTTTATTTCTGGGCTATCTATTCTGTTCCATTGATCTATATGTCTGTTTTTATGCCAGTACCAGGCTGTTTTGATTAAAGTGGCTTTATAGAATGTGAGGTATTGTGATTCCTCCCACTGCGTTCTTCTGTCTTAAGATTGCTGTGGCTATTTAGGGTCTTTTTTGGTTTCATATAAATTTTTGAAGTATTTGTTCTAGGTCTGTAAAATATGTTACTGGTATTTTAATGGGAATTGCGTTGAATCTATAAATTGTTTTGGATAGTATGGACATTTTAATGATGTTGATTCTTCCCATCCAAGAACATAGTATATGCTTCCATTTATTTATATCTTCCTTAATTTCTTTCTTCAGTGTTCTCTAGTTGTTTGAGTATAGGTCTTTTATCTCTTTGGTTAAGTTTATTCCTAGGTACTTTATTTTTCTTGGTGCTATAGTAAATGGGAATTTTTTTCTATTTTCTATCTCTAATATTTTATTGTTGGTGTACAGAAATAACTTTGATTTCTGAATATCAACTTTGTAACCTGCTATTTTGCCAAACTCACTTATTAGGTCAAGTAGTTTTTTTTTAAAGTATATTTTATTGATTATATTGTTACAATAGTTTCAACGTTTTTTCTTTTGCTCCTCTCTGCCGAGCACCCATCCTCCCCCAAGAATCCCCCTCCCAAGTCCATGCCCATGGGTCATACATACAAGCTCTCCTGCCTCACCCTTTCATATATTCTTCTTTTTTAAATTAATTAATTAATTTAACAATAAAAAATAACAGTCCCTCCCTCTCAGACTTAAGACCTTTTATAATCTTATAAAGGACAATGGGCGAAGGTCTTGAGCTCTTCTAGCTGCTTCAAGCTGGACATGGTCGTCGTCCTACCTACCCTTGGGTCCAGAAATCCCTAATAAGAGTAGGGGTGTGGAGGGGAGGGTGGCCTGCCAACATGGGAAAGGATTGTGCAGACTCCAGGTCGGTTGGCTGTCCCCGGAAAACAGCATGCTTGATTTAACAGGCTGGCATCCTTGGTGTATTATGGAGGCAACAGATTTGGCAACAGGGTTAAAAGACATCATTCAATCTATAATCACTAGATGACAAAAGACAGGGATTAATTTTTCAATGTCCCACATTAGCGAAAAGAAGGGCTTCTTTGGAAGAAGGTGTGCTACGCACATCTCATCTGTCCAAAACCCTTTTGCCCATTATACTTAGTTTGGGCTGAGGGAAATATTTCAGGCTTCTCCCATCTCAGACCTCTGGGCTCTTTCTGTCCAAGCCATTAGGACAGAAAAGAGAAACCAGTTTGAAAGTGAAGTCGACAGACCACCCCATTCTTCACCAACCCAGCCACTTAGTTCAGCCAAACCATTGAGTCTCAGGAGGCAGCGATGCAGACAGGATTAAGTGAGGCCTATACATACAGACAATCACTCAGGTAATGAGATTATAGGCTTATGCACTTTGAAAACAGAAAACACTTCTTAATTTATGTAACATAACCCACATACAAGTCTCTAAATCTGTAAGACTGTCTTATTGGAAAGACATCCAGTTGCAAGACATCTGACATTCTTCTTGCCTGTGAATTAAACATCTTGGATGATACCACAGACATAGTTTATCTTTCAAATGAAACAAATTTTATTTTATTTTATTTTTTATGTGTTTTATTGATTATAATGTTACATTTGTCCCAATTTCTGTTCCCTCTTCTCCCCTCCACCCGGTGGCCCCCCTCCCTCCAGTTGTCCCCCCCTTTTTGACCATGTCCATTAGTTGTGCATATAGTTCTTCTCAACCTCTCTCTGTCTATTCCATTCCCTCCTACCATGATCCTTAATTCCTATATCATCTCCCTCCCTCTCCCCATTCCCCCTCCCTGCTGACCCCCCCAATATGCTCCCCATACCTAGAGTTCGTTTTCTTCTCTTGTTGCCTGTTTAGTTTGTCTTTGTTTCAATTCCCTAGCTTCTGTTGTTGTTTCTTGTGATGCAGTTTTCATTTTAGATTTCATAGTTTTGATCCTCCTTTTTCTAAACCAGTCCCTTTAACATCTCATATAACAGTGGTTTGGATCTAATGAACTCTTTCAGTTTTATTTTGTCCTGGAAACACTTTCTCTGCCCTTCTATTCTGAATGACAATTTCGCTGGATAGAGTATTCGTGGTTATAGGTTTTGGGTTTTCATTACTTTGAATATTTCTTGCCAGTCCCTTCTTGCCTGCAGGGTCTCCCTTGAGAAGTCAGCTGATAGTCTCATTGGGACCCCTTTGTACATGATTCTTTTCTTCTCTCTTGCCGCTTTTAAGATTCTCTCTTTATCTTTAACTTTTGACCTTTTGATTATAATGTGTCTTGGAGTGGTTCTCGCTGGGTACAGTTGTTTTGGAACTCTCTGTGCTTCCTGGACCTGTAAGTCTATTTCCTTTCCCAAGTTTGGGAAGTTCTGCTTTATTATATTTTCACTTAATTTTTCAATTTCTAGTTCATCTTCTTCGCCCTCTGGCAGCCAATGATTCTTATGTTGGGCCCTTTATAGCTGTCCCAGAGGTTTCTGATCCTCTCACCATTTTCCTTGCTTCCCTTTTTTTCTCTCTGCACTGGTTGACTGTTTGTTCCTTCTTTGTGTTCTGGTTTGTTGATTTGAACTCTGGATTTTATTTCCTCACCATCTGTCTCGTATGTGGTTTTGTTCCTTTCAGTATGAGTGTTTTTCGATTCTTTCTCATCTTTTTCCAGATCTTTTGTTAATTCTGTAAGCCACCTGATAACAATGGCCCTGAAATGAGCCTCTGACAGGTTTCTTATTTGTTCATCTGTCAGATTCTTCGTCTGTTGCCTGGTGAGCTGCACCACCAGGATTTCTATAGTTGTCTGCCTCATTTTGACAGATGCGTTTTGTTTTCTTGGGCTGGCTATCAAATGAAACAAATTTTAAATGAAAAGAAACTTTAGGGACAGTTAACTGCACTACTTTATAGTCTACCACTGAGCATTGTGATTTTCCTTGAATCACGATTTTTCTCCTTAAGATTACCCTCCTTGTCATTAAAGGGACTGCAATAAGTTCACTTTTAATTTATTCTTTTCATTTGCATAAACACAACAAGAGCAGTAAATGATCACTTATGATCTTTAGTTCTGCTTTGCTGGAAATTACGCAAGGAACATTTAGGGTGACCTTCAGTCTGCCCTTCAAGGCACAGAAGCTGAGCCACATACCTGGCATTCATCCTTGCCTGTACACACCTGTCTTTTCCAAGTCCTTCTGGTTTTCCATTGTGCTTTAAGGTCCCTTCTAGCCATCTTACAGAAAAACAACCTTCATTCATTCCCTGGAAAGATCGCCATGGACCGCGCATACAACCAAGGTCCCAGGCCTTTTATCTCGTGGGCTTTTATTACCTTTGAAAGTCAATCCCAGTTCCTCGGGGCTTTTTGATAACAGCAAGAACCCAAGCATGTCTCCGTTAGGCACGATATTCCAGTCAAAGTCTTAGTCAACAAAACCTCTATTAACAACTGGCCTTATTAGATTTATACAAAGAAACTGATGTCATTACTTACTTCTTTAGAATGCCAAACTCTGGAGGGATCAGATAGAAAGAAAAATATACAGTGTGAAGGAAAATCCTTGTCCTTCTAATATTCACTGAACTTGCATTTAAATTCTTTATATTATCATTTCTTCCCCCACTAAAATTTTTTTTGTTTTTCCATTACAGTTGTCCCACTTTTTTCCCCCTCTTGCTTTCCTGCATCCTCCCCTCCTTCTCCCACATTCAGTCCCCACCCAGTTGTGCATGTCCATGGGTCATTGATACATGTTCTTTGACTAGACCCTTGCCCTTCTTACCCTTTCTCTCCTTCTCATCTCCCCCTTTGTTATTGTTAGTTTATTCCTTGTTTACATACATCTGGTTCAATTTTTCTCATTTCTTTGTGTTGTTCATTAGTTTCCTGTAACAGGTGATAGCATAAGGTATTTTTCTTTCATTGTCTGGCTTATTTCACTAAGCATAATTCTCTCTAGTTCCATCCATGTTGTTGAAAGTGGTAGAAGTTCCTTCTTTCTTTCAGTACTTATTCATTGTCATTTTCCCCCTTTGTACTCTCTCTGTTTCTTCATCTTCTTAAAGCAGACCCTTTAGCATCTCTTGGAATGCTGGTTTGCTGAAGATGTATTCTTTTATCCTTCTTTTGTCTTGGAAACTCCTTATATCACCTTCCATTTTGAATGAGAGCCTTGCTGGGTAGAGTATTCTTGGTTGTAGGCCTTTGTTTTTTATTGCTTGGAATATCTTTTGCCATTCCCTTCTGGCTTGTAGCGTTTCTGTTGAGAAATCTGATGATAGCCTTATTGGAGCTCCCTTGTATGTTATTAGTTATTTCTCTCTTGCTGCTTTTAGAATTCTCTCTCTGTCTTTCAATGTTGCCATTTTAATTATGATGTGTCTTAAAGTGGGCCTGTTGGGGTTCATCTTCATTGGGACCCTCTGTGCTTCCTGGACTTGCGTGACTCTTTCTCTCCTCATGTTAGGGAAGTTTTCTGTCATTAGTTTTTCTTTCTTTCTTTCTTTATTTATTTATTTAATGTTTTATTGATTATACTATTACATTTGTCCCAATTTCCCTTCCCTCTGCTCCACTCCACCAGGTGGTCCCCCTCCCCCCAGTTGTCCCCCCCCTTTTAGATCATGTCCATTAGTTGTGCATACAGTTCTTCTCAACCTCTCTCTGTCTATTCCATTCCCTCCTACCATGATCCTTAATTCCTATATCATCTCCCTCCCTCTCCCCATTCCCCCTCCCTGTTGACCTCCCCCCAATATGTTCCCCGTACCTATAGTTCTTTTTCCACTCTCGTTGACTGTTTAGTTTGCCTTTGTTTCAATTCCCTAGCTTCTGTTGTTTCTTGTGATGCAGTTTTCATTTTAGATTTCATTGTCTTGATCCTCCTTTTTCTAAACCAGTCCCTTTAACATCTCATATAACAGTGGTTTGGATCTAATGAACTCTTTCAGTTTTATTTTGTCCTGGAAACACTTTCTCTGCCCTTCTATTCTGAATGACAATTTCGCTGGATAGAGTATTCGTGGTTGTAGGTTTTGGATTTTCATTACTTTGAATATTTCTTGCCAGTCCCTTCTTGCCTGCAGGGTCTCCCTTGAGAAGTCAGCTGATAGTCTAATTGGGACCCCTTTGTACATGATTCTTTTCTTCTTTCTTGCTGCTTTTAGGATTCTCTCTTTATCTTTAATTTTTGACATTTTGATTATAATGTGTCTTGGAATAGTTCTCCATGGGTCCGGTTTTTTTGGAATTCTCTGTGCTTCCTGGACCTGTAAGTCTATTTCTTTCCCCAAGTCTGGGAAGTTCTCCTTTATTATATTTTCACTCAATTTTTCAAGTTCTAGTTCATCTTCCTCGCTCTCTGGCAAACTAATGATTCTTATGTTGGGCCTTTTATAGCTGTCCCAGAGGTTTCTGATCCTCTCATCGTTGCTTCCCATTTCCTCTCGCTGCATTGGTTGACTGCTTGTTCCTTCTCCATATTCCGGTTTGTTGAAATGAACTCTGGATTTTTTTTCTTCACCATCTGTCTTGTATGTGGTTTTGTTCCTTTCGTTATGAGTGTTTTTCAATTCTTTCTCATCTTTTTCCAGATCTTTTGTTAATTCTGTAAGCCACCTGATAACAATGGCCCTGAACTGAGCCTCTGACAGGTTTCTTATTTGTTCATCTGTCAGATTCCTCATCTGTTGCCTGGTGAGCTGCACCACCGGGATTTCTATAGTTGTCTGCCTCATTTTGACAGATGCGTTTTGTTTTCTTGGGCCGTCTAAAGGGGACAGTGCCTGTGTACTGGTCACGACCCAGCGACTGGCGGCAATCTGCAACCTTTCTTGCTGCGCTGTGGCCCTTTGTTGTCACAATCCAGCGACTGGCGCCTGTCTGCGACCTATTTCACAACCCTGTGGCGCTTTCTTTGGGGGCGGGGGTCCAAGATGGATTCACACAGTTATTCCGCTAGGAGACTGGGATCTGTCCTCCCGCCCCCCTGGGCCTCACTGTTCAAGGTGATGTGGTGGCTGCTTTCCCCAGCGTTGGGGTCGCGAGCTGCTGGGGGTTCGACTGCAGCTGGGATTGTCCTCCCTGCCGCTGGGATTGTCCTCCCTGCCGCTGTCTCTGGTGCAACCGCAAACAGCACCGCCCCCTTTCGCTCCCCCACCTGCCCAAAGGGCGCCGCTGGTTTATAACTTCATACGTTGGGCTTCCGTGTAGTGTTATTTTCTGGAATTTCTAGTTATCTTTTGTTTTGAAGTAGTTTTATTCCTCTCTAGTTGTAGAGGGAGACCTAGCACGTCCGTCTAAGCCTCCATCTTGGCCGGAAGTCCTGTCATTAGTTTTTCTATCCCTTGCTCTTCTTCTCCTTCTGGAATTCCCATGATATGGATATTATTACGTTTCATGTTATCCTGCAGCTGTCTGAGAGCCTCTTCAGTCTTTTTTCATTTTGTTGCACTGTCTGGGAGTTTTTGTCTACATTGTCTTCCAGCTCGCTGATCCAATCTTCTACTTCCCCTAGCCTGCTTTTAATTCCTTCTACTGTATTCTTCAATTCAGAGAGCATATTCTTCATTTTCTCCTGGCTCTTATTGATAGCTTCCATGTCCTTTTTCATGCTGGTGTAATTCTCAGTAAGTTCCTTGTAGTTTTTCTGGAGTTCCTTGTAGTTTCTGCTGAGCTCACTGAGCTTCTCCATAATCCATGTTTTGAATTCCATATCTGATAGTTTGCTCCCCTCTATTTCATTTAGCACTCTTTCTGGTGATTCTACCTTTCCTTTCGATAGGGGGTTGTTTCTCTGTCTCCCCATTTTTGTGACTCCTATTGTTTTTTGGTGCTTCTTAGAATGATCTGCACTTCCTTGATCTGCCTCTGGTGGTGTCAGATCCTGTACCAATCTGGGCCTAGGCAGCCTGTTGGAGACTTCCAGGAATCTACTGCCTTTGTCTGTCTTCTGTAGTTGTTAATCTATTCAATCTGTGATTAGCCATCAGGCTTAAGGACCATGGGTGTGGCAGCTTAATTCCTGTAGGCAGGGCTTTTGCTTCCCCTCAGGCTGACGCCACTTGGAGGTGGGGAGAATGGTCTACCTGCAGTACTGGGGATGAGTCAGAACTGGGACCCAGTCGGCTGCTTCCCCAGTTCTCCACTCAAAGCCACCACACCAAACCCTCCCCAAGTGTCTCTAGTCCTCTCTGCCTTCCCTCTGCTTGAGTCCAGGGTAAGAGGGGGCCAAAATATTTTCGTATGTGATCCGCTTAAGAGCTCTTTTTCTCCAGCTGTTTCTCTCCGGCTAGCAAGAAACCTTGTGGCTTTTCGCTTTTCACAGCTGGATGCTATTTTACTTTCCACTCTGTTGCTGTAGGTTGGGAAGCTCAGCTGGTGGTTTAGACCCTGCCCTTCTCAGGGGGAACCCCCGGCTGCTGAGCTGTTTCTCAGTCCCTTCAGCTGCCACCCATGTGAGCCCAGCCAGCCCTTCCGCGTCTCCACACTCCCTACCAGTCACGTTGTGATGTAGCGGCCTTTTCTGTCTCTCTGTGGTTATAAGACTTCTCTCCAGCTAGTGTTCAGTTGGTTATTCCAGATGATTTCTCCAAAATTAAGTTGTAAATCCAGACTGGTTTTGGGAAGAGGTTAGTGTAGCTTCCACTTACTCTCTGCCATCTTGTTTCTCTATCTCAAGTAGTTTTTTAATGGAGTGTATAGGGTTTCTATGTACACTATCATGTCATCTGCACATAAAAAGTTTTACTTTCTCTTTTCCAATTTGGATGTCTTTTATTCTTTCTTGTCTGATTGCTGAGGCTAGAACTTCCAACACTATGTCGAACAGGAGTGGAGAGAGTGGACATCCTTGTCTTGTTTCTGATCTCTGGGGGAATGCTTCCAGTTTTTGCCTATTGAGTATGATGTTGATGGCAGGTTTCTCATATTTGGTCTTCATTATGTTGATGTATGCTCCCTCTATTCCCATTTTGCTGAGTGTTTCGTTTTTATCATAAATGGGTGTTGAACTTTATCAAATGTTGTTTTAGCATCTATTGATATGATTATGTGATTTTTGTCTTTCATTTTGTTTATTGATTTGAAAGTATTAAACCATCCTTGCATCCCTGGGATGAATCCCACTTGATTTTGGTGTATGTTCTTTTTAATGTGATGCTGGATTTGGTTTGCCGTTATTTTGTTGAGGATTTTAGCATCTATGTCTATCAGTGATATGGGCCTGTAGTTTCCTTTCTTTCTTGTGTCTTGACCTGGTTTTGGAATTAGGGTTATACTGGCTTCCTACAAAGAGTTTGGGAGTTATCGCTCTTCTTGGATTTTTTTGGAATAGTTTGAGAAGGGTAGGAATTAGTTCTTCCCTAAAAGTTTTGTAAAATTCGCCCATGAAGCCATCTGGTCCAGGGCTTTTGTGTGCTGGGAGTTTCTTTTATTACTGCTTCAACTTCATTCTTTGTTATCAGTCTGTTCATTTTTTACTTCTTATCATTCAGTTTTTGGAAGATTATATGTTTTTAGAAATTTGTCCATTTCATATAAGTTGCCAAGTTTCTTGCCATACAGTTGTTTGTAGTAATTTCTTACAATACTTTGTAATTCTGTGGTATTAATTGTGATTTCTCCTCGTTTCTAATTTTATTTATTTGGATCATCTCTCTTTTTTCCTTGATGAGTTTGACTAAAGGCTTGTCAATATTGTTTATCTTTTCAAAGAACCAGCTCCTAGTTGTTGATCTTTTGTATTCTTTCTTTAGTCTCTATGTCATGTAATTCTCTTCTGATATCGATGAGTTCCTTTCTTCTAGTTCTTGTACATGGAGGGTTGGATTTTTTGAGATTCTTCTTTCCTTTTTAGGTAGGCCTGTATTGCTATGAACATTCCTCTCAGGACTGCTTTTGCTGTAGGTTTTGGGCTGTTCTGTGCTCATTATCATTAGTTTCTAGAAACTTTTTGATTTCTTCCTTGATGTCATTGTTAATCCATTCATTATTTAAGAGCATGTTATTCATTCTCCATAAGTTTGAATGTTTTTGAGTTTTTCCCTTGAGGTTGATTTCTAGTTTCAGGCATCATGATCTGAGAAGATGCTTGATATAATTTCAATTTTCTTGAATTTGTTGAGGCTTGTTTTGTGTCCTACCATGTGGTCTATCTTTGAACATGTTCCTTGTGCACTTCAAAAGAATGTATACTTTGCTTCCTTGAGGTGAAAAGTTCTATATATATCAACTAAATCCACTTGATCTAGAGTGTTGTTCAATGCCTCAATATCTTTGGTGTTTCCTTGCTTCAAAGTTCTGTCCATTGTTGACAATGGGGTGTTAAAGTCCCCTACTATGAGTGTGTTGCTGTTGATATCCTTCTTGTAGTCTTCCAGGATTTTCCTTATATATTTGGGAGCTCCTATGTTGGGTGCATATATGTTTACCATGTTATATCTTCTGAATGGATTGTTCCCTTAAATATTATAAAATGTTCTTCTTTGTCTCTTTTTATGGCCATTGCTGTGAAATCTGTTCTGTCTAAGTATTGCTACCCATGCTTTTTTTTCATGTCCATTTGCTTGGAATACTTTTTTCCATCCCTTAAATTTCAGTGTGTAAATCTTTTGTTTTGAGGTGTGTCTCCTATAGACAGCATATATGTGGGTCTTGTTTTCATATCCATTCCACTACCCTATGTATTTTGATTGGAGCATTTAATACGTTTACATTTAACGTTATTATTGACAGGTATTTATTCATTTCTTTTTGTACCTGTGTTCCTCTCCATCTCTCTTTTTCTTCTTTTTCTTACAGCATTCCCTTTAGCATGTCTTGCAATGCTGGTTTGGTAGAGATGTATTCTTTTAGTCTTCCTTTGTCTGAGAAACTCCTTATTTCACCTTCCATTTTAAAAGAGAGCCTTGTTGGGTAGAGTAATCTTGATTGTAGACCTTTGTTTTTCATTGTTTGAAATATTTTTTGCCATTGCCTTCTGGCTTGTAGTGTTTCTGTTTAGAAATCAGTTGATAAACTTATCAGAGCTCCCTTGTATGTTATTTCCTGCTTTTCTCTTGTTGCCTTTAGGCTTCTCTCTTTGTCTTTGAATGTTGCTGTTTTACTTATGATGTGCCTTGAAGTGGGCCTTTTTGGGTTCATCCTCATTTGGACCCTCTGTGCTTCCTTGACTTGTATGACTTTTTCTCTCATCAAGTTAGGAAAATATTCTGTCATTATTTTTTCAATTAGGTTTTCTATCCCATGCTCCTCTTCTTCTCCTGTCTTCCCTGTGATACGGATGTTTCATTTCATGTTGTCTTGCAGTTCTCTTACACCCTCTTCATTTTTTTTTCAGTCTTTTCATTTTGTTGAACTGTCTGGAAATTTTTTTCTATGTTGTTCTCTAACTCACTGATTCAATCCTCTGCTTCGTTTAGCCTGCTTTTGATTGATTCGACTGTTTTCTTCAGTTCAGAAATTGTATTCTTCATTTCTTTCTGGTTCTTATTGATAATTTCTATGCCCTTTTTTATGCTGGTGTAGTTCTCAGTAAGTTCCTTGTAGCTTCCCTGGAGTTCTTTGTAGTTTCCCTGGAGTTCTTTGTAGTTTCCCTGGAGTTCTTTGTAGTTCCCCTAGAGTTCATTGTAGTTTTCTTTGAGTTTGTTGAATTCATTGAGCTTCTTTATTACTTTTGTTTTGAATTCCATGTCTGATAGTTTGCTTGCCTCTATTTCTTCTATCCCTCCTCCTGGGAATTCCTCCTTTCCTTCTGGTGGGGTCTTGTTTCTGTTTGGTGAGGTGTTATTCAGCTGCCCCATTTTGGGTGGTTAGTCTTGTTTGTTTCTGCTTCTTAGATTGACCTGCTTTTATTTTCTGCCTTTGTGGTGTGAACTTCTGTGGTAGGAATCTGTGTTATTCAGTGGTGCAGGCTCCTTGACATCTTTAACTTGATGCTGTTGGGATGCCCTTTATGCCTTTTATTTGGACTCTTTATTAGTATTTTCATTTTGTTTGTTGCATTGCTCTTTGGTGGGTCCTTCCTTTAAATTAGCTGACCGAAAGTCACTCTGCCCACTTCTGACAGATATTGAGCTGCCTCTGGCCAAGGCCTCTTGGAAGGGAGTAGTCTGCTTATGAGATTTCTCCCATAGCACTGAGGTTGAGTCTTCCCTGGGATCTGGTCTACTGCTCCAGTTTTTTCTCCACAACCGGCATCCAAATTTTTCCAAAGCTCCTCTCATTCCATCTCACCTTCTTTCAGCTGCATCCAAGGTTGAGCGTGGGAAGTGTGTTTTTTTCTTCCAGCCAGGAGGCTGGCCGGGGCTGCGCGCGGGTGCTGGGCGCTAGTGTGAGGGAGGTGGGAGCATTCCCCTGTGCTGGCATGCAGGCCAGGGGCATTCCTCTGTGTGCTGGGGGATATGCACATGGGCCAGTAGCTATCTCTCATTGGTGGCTGCATGTACCGGGACATTGCACCACGCTGACTGGCATGTGCATGGGTCAGTAGCGGTCCCCTGTTCAGGTGTGTGGGCAGGTCAGGAACATTCCGCCACACTGATAATGATCCCCTGCTCTGGTCTGTGGACAGGTTTGGAACATTCCACTGTGCTGGCTGGCATGTGCGCAGTCCGGTAGCGATCCCCTGCACCGGTGTGTGGGCAGGCCAACAACATTCCACCACACTGGCCAGCATGTGCAAGGGCCAGTAGCAATCCCCTGCTCTTAGTTTGTTTTTGTTTAATTTTTCAGATTCTGTTGTTGATAATTGTGTTTGCTGTTATTTTAATGTTCATAATTTTTATGTTCTTCTTTTTCTTAAATAAGTCTCTTTAACATTTTATATAATAATGTCTTGGTGATTATGAACTCCTTTAGCTTTACCTTGTCTCAAAACACTTTATCTGCCCTTCCATTCTAAATAATAGCTTTGCTGGATAGAGTAATCTAGGTTGTAGTTCCCAGCTTTTCATCACTTCAAATACATACTTCTTGCCAGTCCCTTCTTGCCTGCAAAGTTTCTTATAAGAACCCCTTTGTACGTAACTCTCTTCTTTTCTCTTGCTGCTTTTAAGATTCTCTCTCTTTGTCTTTAACTTTTGGCATTTTAATTATGATATGTCTTGGTGTGGTTCTCTTTGGATCCAACTCATTTTGGACTCTCTGTGCTTCCTGGATTTGCATGTCTATTTCCTTCCCTAAATTAGGAAAGTTTATTTTTTCATTATTTTTTCACATAAGTTTTCAATTTCTTGCTCTTCCTCTTCTCCTTCTGGCACCCCTATCATTTGGATGTTGGTACGTTTAAACTTGTCCCAGAGGTTCCCAACCTTCTCCTCATTTTTTTCAATTTTTTGTTACCTCATTCTGTACTGGTTAACCATTTCATTCTTCCTTATGATCCAAATCATGTATTTGAACCCTGGCTTCTTTCCCTTCACCATTGGTTTTGTATGGATTTTCCTTTGTTTCATTTAGTATAGCCTTCACTTCTTCTCTTATGCATTTGCCATACTCAATCATGTCTGTCAAGTCTGTGAGCATCCCTATCACCAGTGTTTAGAATTCTGCGTCTGTTAGGTTGGCTATCTCCCCATCACTTAGTTCTCCCACTGGAACCTTGATGTGCTCCCTCTTTTCGGCCATAGTTCTCTGTTTCCTCAACTTGACAACCTCCTGTGTTTGCCTCTGTCTTAGGTTGAGTTGTTGCACTTGTTACATTGTAAGAGGCAGAGTCTTAGGTATTCATCAGTGTAGCTCTGTATGTAGGGGATAAGTCTGAGAGGTAACAAATGCTGCTTTCTCAGCATTCCCTCTTTTTCCAGGCACTTCTCCCACTTCCCTATGGGACTGGTACACCTCTAGCTATTGCCCTGGTTGTGGTTCCCAAAGTGAGTGGACTTGCAGACATTCTAGGACCACGGGGACCCACTAAATAAACAGACCCTTCTGAGACACCAGCAGTTTCTTCTGCTGCCTCCCTTCTGCCCCAACACCCACTGGTTTTCACAGTTAGAAGCAATAAATCTTCATTTTTCCTGCCACTGGAACCATGAGCTGCATGGTCTTGTCTGGGGCTCGGATCACTCCCCAGATGTCATTCCTGACTTTTATAATGTGTGACTGCACTTTCTGCCTGCTGCCGCCACCACACCACATCCTTTCCACACAGGCTCCACCACTCCTACCCGAATGAGTATTAATTCTTCATATCTTTGTTAGATTTCTATGCCATTCGATTTTATGGTAGTTCTAGTTGTTTTAGTTTTGAGGTAGTTGTATTTCTTCTTATGGTTGTGGAAGGAGGTAAAGTATGTCTACCTACACCTCCATCTTGGCTGGAAGTCTGAACTAGATCTTTTAAGACTGAACTGGTTATACACGTCTAGTCTCTCCTACTAGTCAGGCATGCAAATGAAGACAAAGGAAACACTATTGTTTATGCACTGCACCCTACTGAGAACAGTATCAAAGTATTCATGATCCCACTCCATTTACACCTCCTACTCTCCTTTGTTTCTAAGTCACTGGCTTGGATTGCACTTTGTACTATATGACATTAACTCTTTCAAGCTACCAAGGTGGCCTTCAGTTCTGTTCTCTAATATATAAATCATGGCATTTAATTATGAAATTCTGGTCACTGATGGTTCTCTAGGTTTCTGTATATCCTCTGACACAGGGTTTCTTAAGTTTTCTTGTGAGTATGAATCACCTGGGAACTCTCTGTTCTGGTAAGAATGGGAGAGCCTGAGACTGAATGAACACCTGAGGGGCCCCATGTCTCCAGTGCTGCTGGTACATGCATCTCTGCAACACAGTCACCAAAGAAAAACTCTGAGGAGTTGCAGGAGTGACTGGTTCGGGTAAAATTGCTCTCACTGTTGTTTTCCATGAGCCCTTTTGCATACAGTTCTGGATGTATTTAACCAAAACACAAGTAATTAAATATCTTGTCCTTGTAAAGATGTATACATATGTAATTTCCAGTAAATACCAAAATAAATAAGGTGATATTTATTTTATTGTTTTAGATGTATTTAGAGTAATCTTTATTGAAGAAGGAAAAAAGTTACTGAAGAGGAGGTACCAAAATGAAGGAAAGGAATGAAAGACATACAAGAAATGAGTTGGAATAAGAAATTGAAGACAAATATCTGAAGGTCAAAAGATGTGAGGTGGCAAAATTGCCAGGAGCAGGACTAGAAAATCAGCAATGAAATGAAGGCAGAGATAGCAGAAGAGTAATAAATTTTGTGAGTCCACATCCAGAGGTTTTACCTAAGGAAATCTCTCATGCTGGGAAGTTCTTCTGGCCCCTCTTGCTGCCCCTCTCTCTGCTGGATTCTAAGAAGCTAGAGTGTCACTCAGTCCCTGATGAAAGATGGCACCTATAACCCTGCTAAATTGTCACCCACCCTCCAGTCTAGTGTTTGTACAGAACACCCAACCTACTCAGCATAAGCCCCCACCAGCAGGAAATACTTTTTGGTATGTCATTCCAACTCCTTAAAGTAATTACTTAATTTCCCAAAAGGAACACTGAATTCTCTTGTCAAAACAAAGCCCATACTTGATTGGTACCATAAAGAAAAGGACAAGATTTTGATGCATCTTATTTTAATCACCTACTAGGAAAAAAAGTCATCATATTCACCCTTTACCAAGAAGCTTAATGTCAAAAGTTGGAATATTTTGAAATCTAGTTAAAGAGTAATTTTTGTTTGTTCTACACAAAATAGCCTTTCACCTAATTTAAACAATTCAACATTAAAGGGTGAGTCAGTACGATAATCCCAAAGCAAAACTCCTTCCTAACACAGAGAGAAGGTGGAAATGGCATCTTCTCTCCATCCTCTGTCTCAAAGAGTAAGAAACGAGACTCCAGATTATAAAGTACAGGAGGAAGAACCTGAGGCTGCTCAGGGAGTTTAAATTACCTTCAAGAGAAGAACCAGCTAATTAGTGGGATGGCAGAACAACATGCCAGGAAAGGACTCCCAATCAACTGGACATATACATTTCTTTATTGTCTCTATCATCTATGACACCCCCTCCACCTCTATCCCCAACTAACACAAACAGAAGTTAATAAAACCATGCAGGAGTCAGGACTTTGTCTCTTTTCTTCCCTGCTGTGTCTCCAGCACCTAGAATGCTAGCACTCACTGAGTGCTCAACGAATAAATACTTTTTAATAAGTTAATACATTGCCCTGCTCTCTACCCTGTGGTGAGGGGCCTGCCACAACCACCACTACAACCACCACCACCCAGAGAGCCTGACAGTTGTCGAGCTATGCTGGGGACTGAGCCATTGATCTAATTTATGACCATGATGGCTGCACTCAAGCCCTGTTCATGTGCTTAGTGCAATGCTGCTAGACTTTGCTGACCACTGAGTTCAGCTATTACTTAGCTCCAAGTTCAAGAGAAGAAAAAAGATGCTGTTGATTGGGTAGCCTTGAATCCCAACATCTTTATCTTAAAAACTTTTAATTTTAAGTGTAGCAATATGCATATTTCAGAGGATCAGAGTCCTTTACATCTACCCCGGTGAGGCTACTTCCCCCTTCCTTGCTGTGGTGCCTATATACCTGCCACTAGAGACCAAGGAGACCCACATTCATCTCTTCTAGGCTTTTACAAATACCTCAGGGGCAGAGTTGCAGAAGCTTAGGGGACATCTGCTGGAATCGTGTGCCTAGAGGTTAATGACCAGTTCCACAGGATGTCTTGCAGAACTACCCCACTAAATGACCACATGCGCTTACTGATTCATGTAAGTCACTGCTAACTTCAAGGGTTGTTCATACTCTTAAAAAGAAAGAGAGTACAATCACTTTGGAAGAGGGTGTTGTGGCTGCCTACAAAATGAAATATGTTCTCACCACACCATCCAGTAATCACACTCCTTGGAATTTATCCAAAGGAGCTGAAAACGTATATCCACACAAAACCTAGCACATAAATATTTAAAGCAGTTTTATTTGTAATTTTCAAAACTTGGAAACAACCAAGATGCTCTTCAGTAGGTGAATGGACAAACAAGTGGTGGCTCATCTAGACAATGGAATATTATTCAGTATTTAAAAGAAATGAGATATCAAGCCATGAAAAGACAAGAATGAACTTGAAGGGCAAATTCCTAAGTGAAAGAAGCCAATCTGAAAGGTCTACATACTGTATGATTCCAACTATATGACATCCTGAAAGAGACAAAACTACGGAGACACAAAGAGATCAGTGGTTGTCAGGAGTTGGAGTTTCAGGGGTAGGGGGAGCATGGAGGATTTTTAGGGCAGTGAAAATATTCTGTATGATATTATAATGATGGACCTATGTCATTATACATTTGCCCAAAGCAATAGGAAGTACAACACCTAGAGTGACCTGTAATGTAAATTGTAATAAATTGTGGACTTGGGTGATAATATAGGTCATCCATTGTCACAAACATACCACTATGGTGGGGAATATGTTTATGGGGGAGGCTGTGTGTATGTGGGGGCAAGGGGTATATGGGAATCACTGTACCTTCAGCTCAATTTTGCTTTAAACCTCAACATGCTCTAAAAAAATCCAGTAGAAAAAAATAAATAGTGGAAGAAAATCCATATTCTTCAAGAGAAAGAGGAATGGGAGGTGCTTTTCTTGTCAGGGAATTGCTGGCAGTATTTATTCTCCCTTCTACTGAGAGCCCTAAGATCAGCAGGGCCACATGCTACAAACAACAGTCAAACCAAAATAACAAATGAAAGATACCCATTGCTGAGATGAGGAAATGGGTGTGTTGTGCCAGACAGGGTGCTGAATATATGTCTTTCCTTCCCTTGATGGTTCAGAACACCTTACCAGATGCTAGTGAGGAGGCTAACTTCATACTCTTCCCAAATCCTAAAGCCTAGAAGTACATTTTTCCAGCAAAACTTTAATAAGCAGCAAAATCACTCTAAAGTCAAGCAAATTAAAGGTGGTATGGAATTCATTTTATATTGGGTATTGACTGAATATTAAAATCAATAGTTTAAAAGAGTCAGAATATTTTAATGATGAAATTACCTTTTTATTATATATTTTTTCCATTCCCATTTATCCCCCATACCCTTTTTCACCTCCACCCACTCCCTTGCCCGTGCAATCACCACACTGTTGTCCATGTCCATGAGTACTTTCTCTTTTTTTTCTTTTTTCCTGGCTACATCCATCCCTCCAATGCCCTCTCCCCTCATGCTGAGCTGTCAGCCTGCTGTCTATCTATGAGTCAAGACTCAGAATAGTTTTATCAATTAAGACTTACCTAAAATTTAAAAGTCATTAGCTTCTTAAATTTTTAAATTTTCAGAGCCTATGAAAGCAATAGAGCCTTGCCATGTATTTCAACCAACACTCAAAGAACTTAACACCAAGTAGGGTCAAAACCTTTTTTAAGACATTGACAAAATCCCTGAGTTTTGCACTGGAGCAGAGGCAGGAAACAGAGCAGGAAGAAACAGAAAATGAAACAAACAATAATAACAAAACTGGAACCCCAGTCACCTCATAAGTGTTTAGATAGGAAGTGCCTCCTACCCCCAGATTCTTCCAGGATTTCTTCCTTGACTGAATTTCCTGTAGATATAATAATGCATAAGGCATCCCCCACAGTGAAAGTGGGTCATCAGTTTGTTCTCTATGTCAAACCACCAGTGCCTTTCATATTTTTCTCTTGAAACTCAAAGCAGAACAAGTCACTAAGCCTGTATCTTCTCAGACAGGTTGCCAGCAAAGGCTAACCAACATAGAAGATGAGGATGCCCTCTATTTATAACTTGCTGGTAACTTACTGTAAAGGGAGACTTGTTTTGTTGTGTGTTTATTTTGAGGGGACACCTAAATTAGCATGAAATTGCCTTACATTTCAAACTCCAGACTAGACTTTATGAGACAGAACAGGAATGTACCAAGTTCTGCCACTTGCTAATCATGTAACATTAAGCACTCATTACCAAGGTACTATTCAAAGTGCTTTACTTAGATTAACCCATTTAATCATCAGAAAAACCCTACCAGATAGTACTTGAGGAGATGAGGAAACAGACCGAATAAGCAACATGCTCAAGATCACACAGCTGGTAAGACAAAGAACTGGAGCCAAGAAGCCCTGTTGCTAGAGCCTATGCTCTTAATCACTTTTCTTGTGGGTTTTAAATTTTTAAGTATATCCCACTATAAGAATTGAGGCAGGTCGCCCCCAACACCCTCGGTTTGGTGGAAACTCACTGTCTAGCAGTGATCTCAGGATCACAGATGAGAGACAATAAGTAACTCAAACACTATATTTTGCCTGGGAGGAGGAAAGGTGGCTGGCTGATCTCTCTAGGGGAGAAAAGCCCCTATCAAGCCTTCCAAGATCCTTTTATTGAGAAGGGTATCCAGGGGATATGGAGTCAGGATACACAAATCATCAATCAATTTCAAATGCTTGGATTACTGTTAGCAATCACTGGTTACTAATAACAATGTAAGGAACACAGTGAGCATTCTGGGTCACAGTCCACTAAGCATCCCGGCACTATCTGGACATCAAGTGAATACACCTTCTAGGTAGCTGACATTACACAGGGTCTATAGCTAACTTAAGAGATGAGAAAAACAGAGCAAGCTTCAAAGCAGAATATTCATTCTTTAAATCCAATTCCCACAGGGACCCCCTGAATGGGCTTTTGGGTCATGTCCGTCTCCAGCCTTCCCAGTTTTCTGGTCAAGACTTATAGGCCTCAGGGGGGAACCTAGCTTGTGGCCAGGCTACAATTCCCGAAACCATACAGGGCGGTCCCCTACAAAGAACTATCTTTTACTGTGACCCATATTAAGATGTATGTTTGTATGTTCCATAACACAACCTAGTACGTAGCACATATATAACTGAAACCAAAATCTTATGAGACTACACTGATATTTTCCATTGTATTTTATTGTTCAAAACTAAACTGCTGGTCACTCCCCACCAAACTGACTTCAGAATCCACTGAGATTCATGACCAGAAGTTTGAAAAAGAAACCATACATTTCCTCTTACCACCAGAGGAATTTTGAGAGGATGACATAGGGTGATGGGTGCCAAATGCTGAGCTCAATGCCTGGCACATATTGTGTTGCTCAGTATGGAGTAGGGATTATTGTTGATCTTTAAACCAACTGTAATAATGGGAGGCAGGGACACTGAGGAGGAAACCCTAACTGGGCCATAGTTGAATTTCTTTCCAGTTAAGTCAGACTGGGATCTTCCCCAGTATTTTTAACTTGCACTATAATAGAAACTCACATTCAGGAAGACAGCTTGTTTGTGGCTAAGTCTGCTTTCCTCTCCTCCACTAGAAAGGACAGCATACAAGTTGCTCTGCTGCTCTGCTGGAATCCTTGGGAAGATCTATGTTTACATCTAACACTATTCTGGACACTATCAGCTATTTAAATTTGGTCTTCATAAAGGAGTACAGCTGAGGAGATGCACTCACTTCCTGTTGATGCTTTATAAATTATCACTAACTTTAGTGGCTTAAGACAACAAAAATTTACTATCTTACAAATGTATTGTCTTCTGGAGGTCAGAAGTCTGAACCAGGTCTCACTGGGCCAAAAGTAATGTGTTGGCAGGGTGCATTCTTTCTGGAGGCTCTAAAGAAGAATCCATTTCCTCACCTTTTCCAGATTCTTTCTCAAAGCCATTGTACTCCTTGGCTTCTGACCCCTTTCTCCTCCTCCAAAGCCTGCAATAGCTGGGTGAAGCCTTCTCACATCAAATCACTCTGATATAGACTCAGTCTGTCATCTCCTTGTCTGAATCTCCTGAGTTCTTCATCCATCTGTTAAGGGCCCTTGTAATAACATTGAGTCTACCTGGATAATGCAAGATAATCTCCCTGTTTTAAGATCCTTGATTTACTCACACCTGGGAAATCCCTTTCCCATGTAAGGTAACATTCAGAGGTTCCAGGGACTAGGACATGGATCTTGGAGGGGAAAGGAACAACTGTTCTGCCTACCCCAAGAAACAAACCACACAGCAGTACATAGATAGAACAACAACAACACATAGCATTATTGAACATGTGCTGTACAATGGGCATTGTGCTGAATATCCTGCTAATATCAATTCATTTCTCTGTGAGAAACCAAGGCTATGGAAAACAATTCAAATTGCCCAAAGTCACACAGGTAGTTCACACCCAGGTCTGCCTGACTTTGGATCATGTTCTCAGCCACTTTGCTACAAAGTTAACACTAAGTATTTGAATTCAGTTTTTTGCAACTTCTCCCCATCACAGACTCATTTTATTCTTTTATCCCATGGATCTTGTTTTGAAAGATTTTGTAAGTGAAAATTTTTATTAATGAAAGACAAATTTCTAATTGTAATGTCTAATAACTTTGAGCTAACCTCTTTGCCTCTTTTTTGATTTATATAGTTATAAACAAAATGACACAACTTAATATTTTATTTAATGTATTTTGGTATCATTCTAGATTACTGAAAGCAGGAGCTCAAATAACCCCGTTCATAGATGCCTGGGAGTTCGTAGAGGAAGGGAATCAATGAGTGAAGCAGTCTGAAGATATGGGTCTGACGTCAGTCTCAAAGAAACAGAAGTTTTGGACAGATTAGAGAATTAAAAATGTGAATGACATCTAGGGAGTGGGGATAGATTCATGCAAGGGTGAGATACAGGAAATCTGCCAGGGAGAACTGGAAAAAGATTACAGAGAATAGATAAAGCACCAAAGCTTTGAAACAAATAATAGGTTTAATTTAACCAGGCAGGAAAACACAGAAGCTGGAAATGTTCTGACCAGATGTTCTTAGGCTCGGGGAGGCTCATCAGCTAGAACATGGAAAAAAAGATTGAGATATGAGCCTTGGAACTTACCTTCTGGGAAGGAAACTGGGCATGGAGACTATCTTCACTATATCCCCTTTTGATTTTTCTAAATTTTATACAATGCACATATATGAACTAATGTAAGATAAATACACACATGTAACATATGTATATATTATACATGTTATAGATACAATCATGTAACGTGTGCATGTAATACAATATGTATACCTGTGATATATAGATACATGCATGTACTATACATATAGTTTCTGCAGAGGAATGTTCAAGCTTAATGCAAAATTTGTTGCAGATTCACTGCTCTACTCGCTCAGTTATTTTGAGTGCAATGGCCACACAGTACACATGCTGACTCAATGGCATCTACCAACCCTACTTACTACAGTAAAGTAATCATTGTTCACACATGCACATCCCAGCCCACTCTCTTTGGCTGCCAGGTTACATAATTGTCACACAAACCATTCTCATTATATTAACAACGGTTGGGCTTTTTCCAGACAGACCTCATATGTATCCTTATTTAACATATATGAATGTATATATTACGGGCATATATCACACATATTACATGTCTATTACATGTATGTGTGTTACACGTGGATAATATATTACATGTATGTCTATATTTATATGTGTAATGTACATACAGGTAATATATAATACATACTTACAATATACCTGCTATATAGATTGCATAATATATGTAATATATCAATATATATTTACTTATACCTGCTATATATATTACATTTTATATGTAATATAGCAATATACCCCATGCTACATATAGATGCATGCATGTAATATATTTTATACATTACCATAATATACATATATGCATGGAATGTATTACATATACCTGTAATATATATACATAGATATAATATATATTATATACATGTACTACATAGATATGTTCATGCATACAAGGCTATCTTTACTGACTTCAAGTCCATAGAGTAAACTAGATATCTACTCTGGACACATGTAGAAACTAGGATAAACCCTCTTCCACTCTGGGCAACCCCCAAGTAAAGTTACTTCAGGAATTTTCTCATTGTCTTGAAAATTGCTCCTTTGGTCTCTGTCAATCTACTTCATGCTAAAACATAAAAAGCTTGGTGCCCAAGCATTTCATATTCCTTTTATATGTCTGCCCAACTTAGATGAGAACCTACTACAGAACTGACTCAGAAGTCTCACAGGATGCTGTTGTTCACCCCCAGAATCAGTAATCAGCCATAGATTCACAAGGCCTATACAGCCAGGGTCCTGGCTCAGACAATGTCTTTCTGCTGGTTTTCCCCCACCCCAGGTTCCACATCATCATCAGGGGATAGGCAGTGGTATTTATCTTTTCAAATTAGCATGCAATTCCAAGGGGATTTTTATCTCATATATCAACAGGTATCCTATTGTTCTCCAGTTGTTTTGTTTTTAAGAGCTAACTAATGAAATAATTCCATCACTGCTTTCGTGGGCAGATGCTGAACCTCTGCACTTTCTGATAATGTATGCTCTATTTGTGGTGTGTGGAAGCTCAATAGTCAGAGCAAGCACCCCATAGACCTAGGCAGTCAATCTGTTGCTTTAGTGCTATGAACAGAGACATGGGCAAATGGAGGCTTCAGAATTCTTTCATTGTTGTGGCATTGAGGAAGAGTTGCATTATAAAATGTTTCCTTAATCGGATTGTAACTTAACTGCATTCAAAGTCATAATGTTAAACTCTTGTTAAGAATTCAGATGTTAGACGGGGGGAAGATGGCCGCGGAGTAGGGACAGTGTTCTCAGCTCGCTCCTGTTAAGGAGAGACTTCAGGAACGAATGCAGAGAGGAGTGACTGAGTGAGTGTGGATCTCTGATCGCGTGAACGGGGAGGAGATCGTGGGAGCAGCGTGGAGGGGGGTGGAGGGGTTTATCACAAACTGCAGGCTGAGTCATTCCGAGACTCCGTGGGTTTGCAGTATCAAGCCAGAGAGCTCACTAGCCGGGAGTGAATACTTGTAGGGAGTTAGGGAGAGGATTTGGCCGAAAAAGCCAGAGGAGGGAGAGAACAGTGAACAACCAGGACTGGGAGAAAGTGTGTGATCTGAGTCTAGAGGGAAACCTCTTCAGCTGCAGCCTACGACCGAAAGCTCGGCACTCTGGGCGAGCCCAGCACTAGCGCTAGGGCCCTACAGAACAAAGGAGCAGTTTTGGGGCAAGGAGAACGGCAGCACAGAAGAGCTGCTGCGGAACTCCGGACCGGGGGAGAATTGAGCAATCACGCCAGAATCCCACAGAACAAAAGGCGGGTTTGTGGCTAAGAGAGAAATAGGACGTGCAGGGTGTGTAATTAGGGAAGAGAGTGGAGGTTCTGGAGTGGAGACGGTTTTAGGGCAGGGAGAAGGGGCCGCAGGGAAAGGCTGCTGCGGAGCTCCAGACTGGCAGAGAGCTCCGGGGTAGGAGAGCGCTGCGCTGACCGACCACACTAGAATCCTACAGAACAAAGGTACGGTGCTGTGGCAGGAAGAAAGATAGAGCTCGCAGGCCTATAGACAGGGAAGCCAGTGGAAGCTGTAGCTCGGAATAGAGACAGTTTTGGTGCAAGGAGAAGAGCACACGCAGGAAAGCTGCTGCAAAGCTCCAGACTAGGGGAGAGACCCTGGGCAGGAAAGGGCCACTGGGCCCGGAGCTTTCCACCAACTGTGCCAGAGTCCTGCAGAACAAAAGGACGATCTTGAGACAGGGAGAGAGGTAGGGTGCACAGGCATATAGACAGGGAAGAGAGCAGAAGCAGTAGCCTGGGAATAGAGACAGGACTGGAGGCAGGGCGGGGATTGCTGGCAGGCACAGGCTGGACCAACGGTGGGAAGGAGTAGCTGGACAAGCCTGAGGAGGGCTGAGGCTGCCTCAGGAGGGAACAACTAAACGCAGCTCACAGCAGAACGGTGGTAGGCCCACGAAAAAAAGACTAGCAATCCCAGAATCAAACAGAACCCTCCCACAGCCAGCCAACCAACCAGAAAAGATCTGAAAGTCATGGAATTTTGAATAGGAGCAGACCCAGGAAGGAAGCAAGGAAAAACAAACAAACAAACAAACCAAAAATACCCAGAGACGGTGCCTAAAAGTTGAATTGAGTTAAAATCCTCATTCTTTTATCTCTCACTCTCTCTCTAACTGCCCCCACCATCAGTCCCTTCTTATTCTCTCTCCTTTTCTCCCCTCCTCTTCTCTCCCTTCTCTCCCCTTAGCATGTCTCCCCTGCATCCTATTCTCAGTTAATTTCTTAATTTTAAGTTCTCTCCCTTTCTTGCTCTCTCCTTTCTCTGCGCTACGTACCTTCAATTTTATTAAATTTCTTTCTTTATTTTGTCCCCCTTCAGTCTACATTTGTTTTTCTTTCATCCCTTGTCCTTATTTTCCTTCTCTCCCTATACATATTCTCTCTCTCTCCATATTCCACTTTATATTCTAATCTTTTAATATTCAAATTATAATTCTAATCTATCCCCCTCTCCCATTCTTACCCCTTCTCTTTTTCTACCCCATCCCCTCACTTCTTTCTCTACCTCTTGTATTTCTCTCCTTCATCCTATCTTTTGTCAACTCTTCAATTTCAATCCTCCCCTTCCTAATATCTCCTCTTCCTCTTGATTACCTTCTCTCCTCTGAGCTCTTTTCCTCCCACATCCTCTTGCTTTCCTATCTCCTATTCCTCTCTCTCTATATTCACCCTTTCTCTTTATCTTGCAACTTTATATCATGTTTTAATCTCCTAATCTTTTTTATAATATATAATTTAAAAAAGAATTTTAATTCAGTCCCCCCTCTTCTACCTCCCCTTCTTCTTTCGTTCTCTCTCCTACCCTTCTCTTCTCTACTTTCTCTCTCTCTTTCCTCTCTCCCTTCCTGTCTTACTATTTTCTACTCTGTATTTTTATTCTTAAAAAATTCTTTCTCAGTCTGTTTCCTACCTTCTAACCTCCCCAGCCCTCTCTTTCAATTTCAAGCTGTCTGTCTACCTGGATGTCTGTTGTGTCTACCCTACCTCCCACGCTAATCATATAGTACATACTGATTATATAATCCTAATACTATACACTTCCACTTTCTCACTCCACACTGTAACCCTCCCCTCCTCTTCAAACATACAGTGTGTTAATTGCTCTCTTACATAACCTTGATCCCAATTGATATTAATACTCTATCAGCTTCCAGCTCAAAAACTACCCTTCCTTCATTTAAAACAATTCCTTTCTGTTTCTCCTACGAAATGAGAGTCCCAGTACCTCCACAAGTATATTAACACGGGCTCATTTGCAGCCTATAGTGAGATTGTAGTTGGGGGAGATATTGGAGGGTGTGGGTTTCTTGCCTGGGTTGTGTGATTATGTTTTAGCAGCACCTCCACAAAAGATCTCTAGACAAGGTGGGCAGAGTGACTCTCAATCAACTAACCAGAGAAAAAGATCCACGAAAAAGTAGCTGAAATACAACCAGACAGATTAAAGAAATATCATCAACGACAACACAGACGGAGATCCAAGATGGCAGAGGAGTAAGTGGAAGCTACACTAACCTCCTCCAAGGACCAGCCAGTGCTGACTCAGCCCCAGTACAGCAGACAGACCATTCCCCTCCAAGTGGAGTCATACTAAGGGGAAATAAAAGCCCTGCCTACAGGAATTAAGCTGCCACACCCACAGTCCTTAAGCCTGATGGCTAATCACAGATTGAATAGATTAACAACTAAAGAAGACAGACAAAGGCAGTAGATCACTGGAAGTTCCCAATAGGCTGCCTAGGGCTAGTCTGGTACATGACCTGACGCTACCAGAGGCAGATCCATGAAGAGCAGATCATTCTAAGAAGCACCAACAAACAATAGGAATCACAAAAGTGGGGAGACAGAGAAACAACCCCCCATCAAAAGGAAAGGTAGAATTTTTAGAAAGAGTGCTAAATGAAATAGAGGGGAGCAAAATATCAGATACGGAATTTAAAACATGGATTATGGAGAAGCTAAATGAGCTCAACGGAAACTACAAAAAACTCCAGGACTACTTCAAGGAACTCCAGAAAAACTACAAGGAACTCACAGAGAATTACACGAGCATGAAAAAGGACATAGAAGCTATCAATAAGAGCCAGGAGGAAATGAAGAATACGATCTCTGAATTGAAGAACACAGTAGAAGGAATTAAAAGCAGGCTAGAGGACAACGTACACAAAAACTCCCAGACAATGCAACAAAATGAAAAAAGACTGAACAAGACTGAAGAGGTTCTAAGACAGCTGCAGGACAACATGAAACGTAATAATATCCGTATCATAGGAATTCCAGAAGGAGAAGAAGAAGAGCAAGGGATAGAAAACCTCTTTGAAAAACTAATGAAGAAAACTTCCCTCACATGAGGAGAGAAAGAGTCACACAAATCCACGAAGCACAGAGAGTCCCAATGAAGATGAACCCCAAGAGGCCCACCTCAAGGCACATCATAATTAAAATGGCAACATTCAAAGACAAAGAGAGAATCCTAAAAGCAGCAAGAGAGAAACAACTAATAACATACAAGGGAGCTCCAATAAGGCTATCCTCAGATTTCTCAGCAGAAACACTACAAGCCAGAAGGGAATGGCAAAAAATATTCAAAGCAATGAAAAACAAAGGCCTACAACCAAGAATACTCTACCCAGCAAGGCTCTCATTCAAAATGGAAGGCGAAATAAGGAGTTTCTCAGACAAAGGAAGACTAAAAGAATACATCTCCACCAAACCAGCAATGCAAGAGATGCTAAAGGGTCTCCTCTAAGAAGATAAAGAAACAGAGAGAGACAGATAAGAACATGAGTACAAAAGGGAAAAATGACAATGAATAAGTACTTATCAGTAATAACCTTAAATGTAAATGGATTAAATGCTCCAATCAAAAGACAAAGGATAGCTGAATGGATTAGAAAGAATGACCCACATATATGCTGTCTACAAGAGACACACCTTAGAACAAAAGATCTACACAGACTGAAAGTAAAGGGATGGAAAAAAGTATTTCAAGCAAATGGATATGAAATAAAAGCCAGGGTAGCAATACTTATACCAGACAAAACAGATTTCACAGCAAAGTCCATAAAAAGAGACAAAGAAGGGCATTTCATAATACTTAAGGGAAAAATCCATCAAGAACACATAACCCTTATAAATATATATGCACCCAACTTAGGAGCACCCAAATATATAAGGAAAATTTTGAAAGACTCCAAGAGAGATATAGACAGCAACACACTCATAGTAGGGGATTTTAACACCCCATTGTCAACAATGGACAGATCTTCGAAGCAAAGAAACACCAAAGATATTGAGGCACTGAACAACACTTTAGATCAAATGGACTTAGTCGATATATATAGAAGTTTTCACCCCAAAGAAGCAAAATATACATATTTCTCAAGTGCACATGGAACATTTTCAAAGATAGACCACATGTTAGGACACAAAACAAGCCTCAGTAAATTCAAGAAAATTGAAATTATATCAAGCATCTTCTCAGATCACAATGGCTTAAAATTGGAAATCAACCTCAAGGAAAAAACTCAAAAACATTCAAACTCATGGAGAATGAATAACATGCTATTAAATAATGAATGGATTAACAATGACATCAAGGAAGAAATCAAAAAGTTCCTGGAAGAAAAATGATAATGAACACACAACAACCCAAAACCTATGGGATACAGCGAAAGCAGTCCTAAGAGGAAAGTTCATAGCAATACAAGCCTACCTAAAAAAGCTAGAAGAATCTCTAATAAAAAATTTAACCCTACAGCTACAAGAACTAGAGGAAGAACAACAAGCAAAGCCCAGATCAAGTAGAAGGAAGGAAATCACCAAGATCAGAGCAGAATTAAATGACATAGAGTCTAAAGTAACAATTCAAAAGATCAACAAAAGTAGGAGCTGGTTCTTTGAAAAGATAAACAAAATTGACAAGCCTTTAACCGGGCTCATCAAGAAAAAAAGAGAGAGGACCCAAATAAATAAAATTAGAAACGAAAGAGGAGAAATCACAACTGATACAACAGAAATACAAAGGATTATAAGAAGTTATTACGAACAACTATATGGCAAGAAATTTGACAAGCTAGAGGAAATGGACAAATTCCTGGAAAACTATAGTCTTCCCAAACTGAATCAAGAAGAAGCAGAAAGTCTGAATAGACCAATAACAGCTAGTGAAATTGAAGCAGTAATCAAAAAACTCCCAACACACAAAAGCCCAGGACCGGATGGTTTCACAAGTGAATTCTACAAAACATTTAGGAAAGAACTAACTCATATCCTCCTCAGACTATTCCAAAAGATACAAGAAGAGGGAAGACTCCCAAACTCGTTCTATGAAGTCAGTATAACCCTAATTCCAAAACCAGGTCAAGACACAACAAAGAAAGAAAACTACAGGTCAATATCGCTGATGAACATAGATGCTGAAATCCTCAACAAAATATTGGCAAACCGGATCCAGCAACACCTTAGAAAGATCATAAACCACGATCAAGTAGGATTCATCCCAGGGATGCAAGGATGGTTTAATATTCGCAAATCAACAAACGTAATAAACCACATAAACAAAATGAAAGACAAAAACCACATGATCACATCAATAGATGCAGAAAAAGCATTTGATAAAGTACAACACCCATTTATGATAAAAACTCTCAGCAAAATGGGAATAGAGGGAGCATACCTCAACATAATAAAGGCCATATATGAGAAACCTGAAGCGAACATCATACTCAATGGGCAAAAACTGAGAGCATTCCCACTGAGATCAGGAACAAGACAAGGATGTCCGCTCTCTCCACTCCTATTCAACATAGTCTTGGAAGTTCTAGCCACAGCAATCAGACAAGGAAGAGAAATAAAAGGCATCCAAATTGGAAAAGAGGAAGTAAAACTGTCATTATTTGCAGATGACATGATAGTGTACATAGAAAATCCATTAGACTCCACAAAAAAACTACTCAACCTAATAAGTGAATTCGGCAAAATAGCAGGATACAAAGTCAATATTAAGAAATCGAAGGCATTTTTATACACCAACAATAAAAACTCAGAGACAGAAACTGAAAGAAAAATCCCATTTACCATAGCAACAAGAAAAATAAAATACTTAGGAATAAACTTAACCAAGGAGGTAAATGATCTGTACACAGAAAACTACATAACACTGAAGAAATTAAAGAAGATACAAATAAATGGAAGGATATACCATGCTCATGGATGGGAAGAATCAACATCATTAAAATGTCCATACTACCCAAAGCAATTTATAGATTCAATGCAATCCCTATTAAAATACCAGCAACATATTTCACAGACCTCGAACAAATACTTCAAAAATTTATATGGAACCAAAAAAGAGCCCGAATAGCCACAGCAATTTTGAGGAAGAACACAGTAGGAGGAATCACAATACCTGATATCAAACTATACTACAAGGCCACGGTAATCAAAACAGTCTGGTACTGGCACAAAAACAGACATATAGATCAATGGAACAGAATAGAGAGCCCAGAAATAAACCCAGGTTCATATGGCCAACTAATATTTGACAAAGGGGGAAAGAACATCAAATGCAGTGAAAAGAGCCTCTTCAACAAATGGTGTTGGGAGAACTGGACAGGGACATGCAAAAAAATGAAACTAGACCACCAACTCACACCATACACCAGAAAAAACTCAAAATGGATCAAAGACTTAAATGTAAGCCGTGATACCATAAAAGTCCTAGAGGAAAAAATAGGCAGGAAAATTTCAGATATCCCACGCAGCAACATTTTCACTGATATATCTCCTAAGGCAAGGGAAATAAAGGAAAGAATAAACAAATGGGACTACATCAAACTAAAAAGTTTCTGCTCAGCTAAAGAAAACATCAGCAAGATGCAAAGGAAACCAAACATACGGGAAAATATATTCGCCAATGACATCTCAGACAAGGGATTGATCTCCAAAATATATAAAGAACTCATACGACTCAACACCAAGAAGACAGACAACCCAATTAAAAAATAGGCAAAGGACCTGAACAAACACTTCTCCAAAGAAGACATACAGAGGGCCCATAGACATATGAAAGTATGCTCAACATCACTAGCCATCAGAGAGATGCAAATAAAAACCACAATGAGATACCACCTCACACCAGTGAGAATGGCCATCATCAACAAATCAACAAACAACTTGTGCTGGAGAGGATGCGGAGAAACGGGAACCCTGCTGCATTGCTGGTGGCAATGCAGACTGGTGCAGCCACTGTGGAAAACAGTTTGAAATATCCTCAAAAAACTAAAAATGGAACTGCCTTTTGAACCAGCAATTCCATTGCTAGGATTATATCCAAAAAATCCTGAAACACCAATTCAAAAGAACCTATGCACTCCAATGTTCATAACAGCACTATTTACAATAGCCAAGTGCTGAAAACAACCTAAATGCCCATCGGTAGATGAGTGGATCAAAAAACTGTGGTACATTTACACAATGGAGTTCTATGTAACAGAAAGAAAGAAGGAACTTCTACCATTTGCAATAACATGGATGGAACTAGAGAAAATTATGCTTAGTGAAATAAGCCAGGCAACAAAAGAAAAATACCTTATGCTGTCACCTATTACAGGAAACTAATGAACAACACAAACAAATGAGCAAAATTGAACCAAAGGTATGTGAAGAAGAAGTAGACTAACAGTAACAAGGGGGGAGGTGGGAGGGAGAGAAGGGTGTAAGAAGGGGAAGGGTCAAGTAAAAAAAAAAAAACATGTATGAATGACCCACGGACATGGGCAACTGAGTGGAGACTGAATGTGGGGGAAGGGAGGGGCAGGGTGCAGGGAAGTAAGAGGGGGAAAAAAGTGAGACAACTGTAATGGAAAAACAAACAAAAAAATTTTTTTAGTGGGGGAAAAATGAAAATATGAAGAATGGAAATGCCAGTTCAGTGAATATTAGGACAAAGATTTTCTTTCACGTTGTATATTTTTCTCCCTATTTGATCCCTCCAGAGTTTGGCATTCTAAACAAGTAAGTAATGACATAAGTTTCTTTGCATAGAACTAATAAGACCAGTTGTTAATAGAGGTTTTTTTTTTTTGTTTTGTTTTGTTTTTGACCAAGTCTTTGACTGGAATGTCAAGCCTAAAGGAAAAATACTTGGGCTCAGGTTGTTACCAAAAAGCCCTGAGGAACTGGGAATGACTTTCAAAGGTAATAAATACCGTGAAATAAAAGGCCTGGTACCATGGTTGGTTGTGCGGTCCACAGCAATCTTTCCAGGGAAGGAATGAAGGTTGTTTTCCTGAAAGATGGCTAGAAGGGACCTTAAGGCACAATGAAAAACCAGAAGGACTTGAAAAAACAGGTGTGTACAGGCAAGGACGAATGCCAGTTATGTGGCTCAGCTTCTGTGCCCTGAAGAACAGACTGAGGGTCACCCCAAATATTCCTTGGGTAAGTTCCAGCAAAGCAGAACTAAAGATCATAAGTGATCATTTGCTGCTCTTGTTATGTTTATGCAAATGAACAGGATAAATTAAAAATGGACTTAATGTAGTCCCTTTAAAGAAAAGGAGGGTAACCTTAGGGAGAAAAATCATTATTCAAGGAAAATCACAATTATCAGTAGTAGAGTATAAAATAGGGCAACTAACCATCTTAAAAGTTTCTTCTCATTTAAAATATGGTTTCACTTGAAAATTAAACCATGTCTATGATATCATCAAAGATATTCAAGTTGCAGGCAAATAGAATGTCAAGTGCCTTGCAACTGGATGTCTTCCCAATAAGACAGTCTTACAGATTTAGAGACTTGTTTGTGGGTTATGTTACATAAATTAACACGTGTTTTCTGTTTTCAAAGGACATAAGCCTATAATCGCATTACCTGAGTGATTGTCTGTACGCATAAGCCTCACTTAATCCTCTCTGCAGCGCTGCCTCCTGAGACTCAACGGTTTGGCTGAACTAAATGGCTGGGTTGGTGAAGAATGGGGTGGTCTGTGGGCCTCACTTTAAAACTGGTTTCTCTTTTCTATCCTAATGGCTTGGACAGAAAAGGCCCAGAGGTCTGAGAGGGGGAAAACCTAAACTATTTCCCTCAGCCCAAACTAAGTATAATGGGCAATAGGGTTTTGGACAGGTGAGATGTGCCTAGCACACCTTCCTCCAAAGAAGCCTTTTTTTTTTTCTTCCTTTCTCCTAATATGGAACATTGAAAAATTAATCCCTGCCTTTTGTCATCTAGTAGTTATGGATTGAATGATGTCTTTTAACCCTTTTTGCCAAATCTGTTGCCCCCAGAACACAACAAGGATGTCAGCCTGTTAAACCAAGGACGCCGTTGACCGGAGACAGCCAACTGACCTGGAGTCTGCACGATCCTTACCCATGTGGGAAGGCCACCCTCCCCTCCACACCCCCACTATTATTAGGGTTTTCTGGACCCAAGGGTAGGTAGGACGACGACCATGTCCATCTTGAATCAGCTAGAGGAGCTTGGGACCTTCGCCCATTGTCCTTTACATGATTACAAAGGGTCCGAATATTTGAGAGGGGGGGAATAGTTGTTTTTTACGAACCAGGGGTATGGACTTGGGGGGGGGATTGCTGGGGGAGGGAGATGTTGCGTGGAGGGGAGCAAAGGGGAGAAAATTGGAACTGTTGTAACAATATAATCAATAAAAAACATTAAAAAAAAGAATTCAGATGTTATACATGAGATTTTATAAACAAGTACAATCTATTGCAGGCACAGGAGAGATAATAAACCAACACTCACTACACAGCCAGATCCTAAAAGCCAGTTTGGTTATTCTATGTATATTTCATCCATTTTCATGTGTAAGATCACATGCTACATTGTGTGAATGAAACTCTTTACATCCATTTACCTGATCTGCCTGTCTAATGTTAGTCAGTGCAGAAATATTCCTTGAGCTCCTCACAAAAGAGTAATTTTTAGAAACTATGTCAACAGGAAAACCCCCAAGGATGAAATAATTGCTAAGCCTCTAAAACCTGTTCTATCCTTTCTTGGAACTCCTGGGAGGCAGGATATATGCTATATTTTTCTGTATGTGCCTAGCACAGTGCTCGCCCTCAAATAACATGAAACAAGAATAAAGAAAACCTTAAGAGTAGAGCCATGATTCAAAACTGAAATTAATATGTCATGTCCATGAAGCACCTCCAGGTATGCCATCTCATTCATTCCTACTGTAACACTCACAAATGAGGAATGTGAGTTCCAGCAAGCGTAGGTACCATGAGTATTAAAATAGTGACTGCAACAAAGCACGACTATGTTAAGATGTTTTTATATGAGTGATTAAGGCTGAGCAAACATTGTGGAGATTTCTAGAGCCTTTATCCATCTATGCACAAATTACAGATAAGATATTGCAACCTAACATTATGGCACTGACGCTTAAAACATGTGCCCCCAGGGTTGGGAGGTAAGAGGAAGCACACAAGCTTCACAACTGGATGCAGCCCAATAGTGGTCCCAAAACACACCTTCCTGTCTTGGGACTTTGTAGCCCTCCCTAAAGTGTGCCAGAAGTCTCCGGGAGCAGCTTTCCTCCCATTTGTCACACCAACAGTGGTCCTCTCTGTGACCTACACCTCCACATCACCACTTTCTGTGGTTTTTCCAACCATTTTCACTCTACAAAATAACCCTGATTCCATTTCCCAGGCACTGCTTCTCTAGTAACTGCCACTCTTCAGCATGAACATCACAGAATCTCTTCACAATGTTTCTATTCAATACTTACATCATACACATACATACATGCTTCTTAATGACTGGGTGTCTCAGACATTTAATTTGATTTATGCACCACTCAAGTTCATCACCTCATCAGAAAGCAAATATGAAGAGAGATGCAAATGTGTGCCATTTGGCTGTACTTTTACATTCATGGGACCCATTTTCACTGTAACCATGGACTTCATGAACAAGATCTCTGCTTTACTCCCAGTCCTAGCACCTCTACTTGGGGTACCTGAGGCTAGTACTTTGCACTTAGGCTCAGCTTTCACATTGTTAAAATAGGAGATGTTGTGGAGAACTTTTACCACCATCTTGCCATTACAGATATTTCATCCTCAAAGGAATCCTTTCATTGTAATAACACAGCCATCCCCCTTGTACATTAGTCCCCCTCCACACCTGCCTGCACCCCATCCTTGCAGAAGAGGAGCATTTCACCTGCCTTGTGATTTTTGGGATATAGTCGCTGAACACTTTCTCTTTTCTCTTTGGACTCTTCCTGCCTCAGAATACATTCCGCTCCTCCAATTAACATACTGAGAGGGCAGACTCCATGAGAAAGGCTCAATTTATCCTTCCTGTAATTAGGTGGGTACAGGATTAGTGAGCCCACTTGCTGATAGCTCTAAATCATGTCGTCCAAATTTCAGGATAAAGTTCACATTTTGGTCTCCATCTCCACTGCTCTTTTGCTTACTTCTCAGTTAGTTCTTAACTTTGAGTAAAGAATATCACTTATTAGCCCCATCATTTCTCAGTAGAAATAACAGTTACAACTTAAGGTTGTCTTAATAATATTGTACGTGGTAGAATGTAAAACATTTTCATCTATAAGGAGTATTTCAATTTCATAATCAGTTTTTAAGGAGATTCATTTAGTCATTCAATCAGATGACAGTTTGACTGAATCTACTAAGAGAAATAAACTTAATATCTAATTATGCTTAAAATAAAGTATCTTCCATCCAATGTTTTCAGTTATACATGTTTTAATTTTCTAAGTAGGTGACAGAAAATACTCTGCATATACACAGACTAGAGTTTAGAAAATTATTGGAATATGGCTGCAAACATTTTTTTAAATCTGGTACCTTTTTTGTAACTTTACTTCTGTGAACTATAATGACTTTTTTAAATATGCTTTATTGTTTATGCTATTACAGTTGTCCCAATTTATTTTCCCTTTGTTCCCCTCCACCCAATGACGCCCCCTCCCTCCAGTTTCCCCCCCCATTGGTTGTGCATATAGTTCTTCTCAACATCTTCCTATCTACTCCACTCCTTCCTACTATGCTTCTTAATTCCTGTACCATCTCCATCCCTTTCCCCCCTTTCCTCTCCCCACTGACCTCCCCCCAAAATGTTCCCCATACCTATAATTCTTTTCCCACTCTCGTTGCCTACTTAGTCTGTCTTTGTTTCAATTCCTTAGCTTCTGTTGTTGGTGGTTGTGATACAGTTTTCATTTTAATGTTCATAGTTTGATCCACTTTCTCCTAAACAAGTCCCTTTAACATTTCATATAACAGTGGTCTGGATCTGATGAACTCCTTCAGGTTTACTTTGTCCTGGAAGCACTTTCTCTGCCCTTCTATTCTGAATGACAATTTCGCTGGATAGAGTAGTCGTGGTTGTGGGTTTTGGTTTTCATTACTTTGAATATTTCTTGCCAGCCCCTTCTTGCCTGCAGGGTTTCTTTTGAGAAATCAGCTGAGAGTCTTATTGGGACCCCTTTGTACGTCCTTCTCTTCTTTTCTCTTGCTGCTTTTAAGATTCTCTTTTTATGCTTAATTTTTGACATTTTGATTATAATGTGTCTTGGTGTGGTTCTCCCTTGATCCAGTTTTTTTTGGCACTCTCTGTGCTTCCTGGACCTGTAAGTCTATTTCCTCCCCCAAGTTTGGGAAGTTCTGCTTAATTATTTTTTCACATGATTTTTCAATTCTAGGTCTTCCTCACCTTCTGGCAACCCTATGATTCAGATGTTTGCCCGCTTATAGCTGTCCAATAAGTCTCTAAGCTTCCCCTCATTTTTCTCACTTCTAGTTTCCTCTTTCTGCATTGGTTGACTGTTTGTTCCTTTCCTATGTTCCGATTTGTTTATTTGATCCCTGGTTTTCTCTCCCTAACCACTTGTTTCATATGTGTTTTTGTTCATTTCAGCAGGACTAGCCTTCATTCCTTCCCCGTCTTGTTTTAGATCTGCTGTCAGGTCTGTAAGCATTCCTATAACCAAAGCTCTGAACTGAGCCTCAGAAAGATTTCCTGTCTGGGATCTCTATCATGATCTGTGCCATCCTGACCATTTTGTGTTTACCTTTGCTTCCTGGGCAGGGCTGTCACACCTCCTATGCTATAGGGGGCAGAGCCCCGTGCACTCGTCACAACCGGGCGACCCGTCTCACCACACTGTGGTATTTTCTGCAGGGGTGGGGGTCCAAGATGGATTCCTGCCGTTCACTCTCCACTGAGAGACCAGGAGCCTCCTCCTCCACCCCCACCCCCTCCAGGCCTCACAGTCCAAGGCAATGGGGGTCTGCCTTCCCCGGCGTTGGAATCGCAAGCTGATGGGTCTGGTCTGCAGCCAGGGATGCTCTGTGCTAAATATGGGTGTCTGTGCTTACTGCTGTCCTGCCTCTGTCGCTGCTGCCACCACGGACAATACAGCTTGAACTCTCCTCCCCAGCTTTGCCCCTCCGACCTGTCTGGACAAGCACTTCCTTACAACTTCATACGTTGGACTTTCATTTATTTTCTGAAACTTCTGGTTATTTCTGGTTTTGCGGTAGTTGTATTCCTTCTTAGTTGCGAATGGAGACGGAGCGTGTCAGTCTAGGCCTCCATCTTGGCTCTAAGTCCGAACTATAATGACTTTTAAACACGAACTTGTAACTTTGAAAAAATTAAAACTTGAAATGAGCAAGCCAAATAATTCTGCATGCTTTTAACCTAAGAATTGCAATCTTCAGCTGGCCACAAAATCATCCTTCCGTGGCCTACAGTGACAATGGGCAAATTATCATCACATTCATTCACTGTCCTGGGCAGTGATGAACAAAAGAGACAGCCCTTGTCTTCAGGGAGATCACATTTAAAACTAAAGCATGGCTACATCATTAGTGATTTGCAAATCACTTTTCAATATTTCATAAGCCAGCCTTGACATCATCCTACAAAGTTGACAATTCTCAAACTAAAATTGGCAAGGCCCCAAGTACTTTATTTTGAGAAAAGAAATGAATATTTATTGTGTATAGCCTTATACACATAATCCTGTTTCAATATCATAGTAGCCTTAAGAAAGGTATTCTTTCACTATTTAATAGATGAAGGAAGTGAGTAAGGCTTGCGGGAATTACATAATACCAAAAATTACATAATAATCAATGTACTTTGGTTACTGAAGGAGGAGAATTCTAACTAATGTAAACTGATTCTAAAGCCACCTATTTCTCTGCTAGAATCATTCAGCTAATATCAATATATTCCAAGTCAAAACTGTTATATAATGAGAAAAAAATTTTAAGGATAAAAATGATGAATACAAAGATTTTAGTAAACTATTACTAAAGGGACACATCAATACTTTGGTAGACTAAACTTCTTTAAAAGATATCCTTGCTCACATATAAAATAACTCTTCATATAACGATGTTGAGCTGTAACACAATTCACACTCCATTTTTCAGAAGTCTCACTCCATGAAAGCAGTTGAACAGATTCAGGATGTAGCAATAGAATTTCCTTGGTTCAAGTCCTGGCTCTGCCATGTAATAGGTATGGGGCCTTACAAAGTAATTCACATCTCTGTGCTTTAGTTTCTACATCTGCAAAATGATTATGACAGTGCATAGTGTTTTGGCATTAAATGACTGAGATGCAGATACAAGGGCTCCTGAGTGGACAATACTTGCTCTGTGAACTTGTCAATGTCCTCTAGCCAAAGACTACTAGATCACAACTGCCATTCTAGAAAGCTAGTTTCCTGACTCACTGCAAGGAGGAGAAAGATATGCCATAGGGAACCATGGAGTATCTCAGTAAGAGCATATTAGGAATAACTTACTACAGGATTAGGACTTGTTTCAGGTAACTTGGGAAGCATTCATAAAACAGGAATCTTCCCTATACTGGATGCTGTCTGGAAGCAGGGGTAATTCTCTGATTGGCTATCTTAATAATTCTTATCTAGGCACTGAGAGGAGTGAAACTAAGCTAAAGTTGCAGTTGGTAAAGAAGGAGTCAATCACTTGTTAGGAAAGGTAATGTTTGCTCATTTTTTGTATTGGACTATTTCTTATTTGTCTCTTCAGACATGATCATGAAGTAGTCTTATTTTTTTTTTTCTTGCTCCATCTCAATCACAAAGTGGTCTTGTCAGAAATTGGTGTTCTCAGAGACTTCCGGCCAAGATGGAGGCTTAGACTGACACGTTCGGTCTCCCTCTACAACTAGAAAGGAATACAACTACCTCAAAACAAAAGATAACTAGAACTTCTAGAAAATAAAACTACACAGAAGCCCAACGCACGAAGTTATAAACCAGCGGTGCTCATCGGACAGGTAGGAAAAGCGAAAGTGGGCGGTGATGTTTGCGGTAGCACCAGGGACAGAAGCAGGGAGAGCAATCCTGGCTGCAGTCGAGCCCCAGCAGCTCGGGACCCCAACGCTAGGAAAAGCAGCCACTGCATTGCCTCGGACGGTGAGGCCCAGAGGGTGGGAGGACGGATCCCAATCTCCCAGCAGAGAATAATGTCAGGAACCCATCTTGGACCCCGCCCCAACACAAAGTGCCACAGCGCCGCAAAAAAGTTTGCGGATCACCGCTGGTCACCGGGTAGTGACGACAAAGCGACAAAGCACTGCGAAATAGGTTTCAGATTGCCGCCTGTCGCTGGGTTGTGACAAATACACAGGCTCTGCCCCTTATAGCTGGCCCAAGAAGCAAAGCAAAACACAAATCTGTCAAAATGAGGCAGACAACTATAGAAATCCTGGTGACGCAGCTCACCAGGCAACAGATGAAGAATCTGACAGATGAACAAATAAGAAACCTATCAGAAGCTCAGTTCAGAGCTATTGTTATAAGGTGGCTTACAGAATTAACAAAAGATTTGGAACAAGACGAGAAAGGATTAAAAACCACTTATACTGAAAAGAACAAAAACACATACGAGGCAACTGGTGAGGAAATAAAATCCAGAGATCAAATCAACAAACTGGAACATAGGGAAGGAACAAATAGTCAACCAGTGTGGAAAGAGGAAACAGAAAGCAAGGAAAGTGAGAAGAGGATCAGAAACCTCTGGGACAGCTATAAGAGATCGAACATAAGAATTATAGGATTGCCAGAGGGTGAAGAAGAAGAACTAGAAATTGAAAAATTAAGTGAAAATATAATAAAGCAGAACTTCCCGAACTTGGGGAAGGAAATAGACTTACAGGTCCAGGAAGCACAGAGAGTTCCAGAAAAACTGGACCCAGAAAGAACCACTCCAAGACACATTATAATCAAATTGTCAAAAGTTAAAGATAAAGAGAGAACCTTAAAAACAGCAAGAGAGAAGAAAAGAATCATTTACAAAGGGATCCCAATTAGACTATCAGCTGACTTCTCAAGGGAGATCCTGCAGGCAAGAAGGGACTGGCAAGAAATATTCAAAGCAATGAAAATCCGAAACCTACAACCACGAATACTTTATCCAGCGAAGCTGTCATTCACAATAGAAGGGCAGAGAAAGTGTTTCCAGGACAAAATAAAACTGAAAGAGTTCATTAGATCCAAACCACTATTATATGAGATGTTAAAGGGACTGGTTTAGAAAAAGGAGATTCAAAACTATGAACATTAAAATGGAAACTGCATCACAAGAACCAATAACAGAAGCTAGGAAATTGAAATAAAGGCAAACTAAATAGGCAACAAGAGTGGAAAAAGAACTATAGGTATGGGGAACATATTGGGGGGAGGTCAGCAAGGAGGGGTAAGGGGGTAAGGGAGGGAGACGGTACAGGAATTAAGAAGTATAGTAGGAAGGAGTGGAGTATACAGGAAGAGGTTGAGAAGAACTATATGTACAACCAATGGACATGGACTAAAAGGGGGTGATAAGTGGAGGGAGGGGGGAGCACCGGGTGGAGGGGAGCAGAGTGAAGGGAAATTGGGACAACTGTAACAGTATAATCAATAAAACATATTAAAAAATAAATTAAAAAAAAAGAAATCGGTGTTCTCTAAACAATTTTATGTTCAACATGACTTCACAGATTCACTGTGAGTGTCAGGCCAGCTCCCAGCTAATAGGCTGTGTTCCTCTTTCTCAAACTACATAAGAATGTCTGCTCGAAAGGCAGGGCTGGGCAAGAAGAAAGCAACTATTATTGTTATTATTGACATATATTGACAGCTTTGTGGTTTATAAAGCTCTTTTACAGTCATTGTCTATCTTGAGCCACTCAGAACAATCCGGGGAGGCAAGCAGGCCATAGGCCCCAGACTTCACATGTCCAATGGCCCCACTGATAATGTACTCCATGATAATGGCAGCTCCAGTGTGAACAGTGTTCCCTGGAGTTGTTCAACAAGGCTTCCATGGCAGGACAGGCATTGCCATTCTTTTTTACATTCATGAAAATTGAGTCAAAGACACTTTCTGAGTGTCCCTTGTTTCCCAATAAACCTTCAAGTGCTCTCTAGCAACCTAGTCAGATGCTGACATTGGAGCCCTGCTTCAGTCATAGTTTCCACACCAGCCTGCTTCTTATGACCTGGACTACATGGGTTACTCTACTTTTTTTCACAACTTTGTCTGTGCCTGTCCAAAACAGAATGCTACAAAGGGTACTGAACTTATAACCTCTTCCATATAACCACTTCCTAAATAAACAAACAAAAAGGTGTGTATGTCTGCATATTGCCTTAAAAATTTAATATACCTTAATAAATTTTGCTCAAAATACTCTGCTAAATTCAGGGCTGAAAGTTTTAAATGCAGACTGAGCTACTAGTAACATAGATTTCCACACCCTTGTAAACCTACCAAAAAATATGTCAAAGAAAATTGGAATTTTCCATGAAATAACTATTAATAATAAATTTTTTCAGCACTGTCTTGTGTAGCTGGGAAATCCCCTCTTGCTACTAAACTTATTTCCTGAGTCATTATATAAAATGAAATTTAAAATAGAATACCCCACTTATAATAACAACAATTCCCAGAAAAAAAAATGGGGTTTGATTCGAACAGATTGATTCAGGAATCCTGTCTCTGTAATTTACACTCTGTGACTTTGGGCAATTTACCTTGCATCTCTTTCATTAAATTACCATGCATGCTTCTCTCCTCTAAGATCTGAGACTGACCTGAATGTCACTATCAGAGCACACTTGACTGTAATTGCATGCTCAGGTTTCTCTCTTGCCTAGAACACTATAAGCAGGGGTCACATGTATTTTGTTATTCTTGTATTTCCAGTACCTAGCATTATGGCCCATAAAATATTTGTTAAATTTATTTGTTGCCTTAGGAAAGGTGGACTGGATATATGAAGAATCAAAAAGGCTTACTTCTCATTTTCATATGTTCTTATAATTCTTGAATGTTTTACTATGCCAAATTGGTATGTGTATATCTTTTTTATTAAAAGTCATATTTAGAACACGTGGAGGTTCTGAAAGAGTAGTACAGGGAGCATAGAAGCTCCATGCCCTTTTCCCCCATCTTACCCTATGCATCCTGAGTTATACCCTTTTATAATAATATAGAACATTGCCTGGTGCATAAGGAGTTCCTGTAACAGTAGATGGGCTCATGTGATTCAGTGAAGTCATGCAAGCTGTTCCCCAACATTATTACTTCACTCCTATTCAGTTATTGCATGCCAGTCTCACCACCCCACACTTGGAGCAGTTTTCCATTTTGGTTTTGAGATACAGGTAAGATTTTGAATTATTTAAAAGAATAACAAGCTTCTGATCAAGATAAAGGCATAGGTAGACACACTTCGCCTCTTCACACAACCACAGAAAGAATTACAACTAGAACTCAAAACAAATAACACTCAGAACCATCAAAAAATCAAGCTGTATGGATGTCTGACAACAAAAGATTTAAAGAAGCCACATTCATCCAGATCAACAGGAGGGGCAGAGACATGGAGATGGGTAGAGAGGTGCAGAAATACAGTATGGCACAGAGATGCAGCAGCGGCAGAGTAGGCAGTCCAATATTGAGGTGTGGTGGATAAAAATTGGGAAAGATATCTTGGAAATGAGCAAAATAGCCTGGGTTTCCAGCACCAGAAAAATATATCCCCATAACTTCTGATTGTAAAAACCAGTGGAGGTTGGTGCAGCAGAAGATACTGTTGAATTTTCAGAAGACTCCTCTTAAAGGGCCTGCATATACTTAAACATACATCAACCCACCCCTTTTGGGATTCAGCACCAGGGCAACAACAGAAACTGCACCAGTCACACAGGTTGAGTGCCGGGGAGACCTCCAGAAGCAAGGAAGTGGCCTGTCCCCTCTCCGAGCCCTCCCCTGACACAGAGGTCCACCCTGGTGATTACCTTAGGCTCTGCCCCCACACAATTTACAGATGCCTTTTATATAATAGGCAACACTACTAAGATGAGAAGTCCAAGCAGCTCTACCTAATACACAGAAACAAACACAAAGAGGCTGTAAAATTGAGGTTACAAAGAAATAGAGCTCAAATGAAAGAACAGAACAAAACATCAGAAAAAGAACTAAATGAAACTGAGATAGCAAACCCATCAGATGCCAAGTTCAAAACACTGGTAATCAAGAGTAAGGCAATAAAATAAAAAATGCCTAGGAAGAAATGAAGGTTACATTAAATGAAATAAAGAAAAACCTACAGGGCACCAATCATGGAGGGGATGAAGCTGAGATTCAAATCAATGATTTGGATCATAAGGAAGAAATAAACATTCAACCAGAACAGAATGAAGAAAAAATAATTCAGAAAAATGAGGATAGTATAACATGCCTCTGGGACATCTCCAAACGTGCTAACATCTGAATCATAGAAATACCAGAAAGAGAAGAGAAAGAGCAAGAAATTGAAAACTTATTTGAAAAAATAATGTAAGAAAATGGCCCTAATTTCGTCAAGGAACTAGACATACAAGTCCAGGAAGCACAGAGAGTCCTAAACCAGTTGGACACAAAGAGGGCCACACTAAGACACATTATAATTAAAATGCCAAATGTGAAAGATAGAGAACCTTAAAAGCACCAAGAGAAAAGAAGAGAGTTACCTACAAAGAGGTCCCTACAAGACTATCAGTTGATTTCTCAAAAGAAACTTTGCAGGCAAGAAGGGACTGGCAGGAAGTATTCAAAGTACTGAAAAGCAAAGACCTAAAATGTAGATTACTCTATCCAGCAAAGCTATCATTTAGGATGGGAGGGCAGATAAAGTGTTTCCCAGATAAGGTAAAGCTAAAGGAGTTCATCATCACCAAGCCATTATTACATGAAATGTTAAAGGGACTTATTTAAGAAAGAAAGAAAAAAGATTAAAACTCTGAACATTAAAATGGCAACAAATTCAGCACTACCAACAACTGAATCTCTAAAAACAAACTAAGCAAACAAGCATAACAGGAACAGAATCATAAATATGGAGATCATTTGGAGGGTTATTAGCTGGGAGTGGGGAAGGAGGAGAATGGGGGAAAAGGTGCAGGAGGGATTAAGAAGCATAACATTGGGGAACACAATTTTTCTTGAGTTAGATCTGACACTTGTGTTTGACTAGCTTTTGGCAACTGAATCCAAAAATGACCTCAGTTTTCGTCTATCATGTTAACTTTTTAAGGTACACGATACCCTCCCTTTGACACATAAATCATACAAAATGTACATACAAAGGAAAGGAAAGAAAAAACTACCTGACTTAGAGTTATTTTATTCATATAAAGGTTATATATTGTGACTGTAAGTCAAATTGTGTACAAGTAGTAAAGTTCTGCTACCAAACATACATATTAAGGTATTTTATCCTTTCAAACGACAGGCTAGGAAATGCCAAAATGATATACTTAAAACAGTCTCCTTCAGATGGCAAAGCTTTAACAAATTGCTTCATGAGATCCATTCTTATGTGCACAGGTGGGAATATAATGTTCTTTCAGTCAACAAGTGGCTCATGTAGAATGTTTGGATCATCAGGTTTGAGGACAGATCTTGGAGGCCAATTTGACTCCACCCAATGCTTCTCACGAGCTCTGCTGTCCCACATACACAGAAAACAGGGATACTTGGTGTATCCGCGTTGCTGACCAAGAAGGAAGCAGACCATTTTAAGGTCAATACAGATGATCCAATTGTGCTTATGATATTGCAACAGATCAATGACTCTCTTTATGTCTTCATATTCTTCACGAAAAAAAACTGAATGGCCAACTGGGACTGCACCAAATAAAATGTCATTGTGAAGGAGGACACACTTCAAGCTCTGCTTTGAGCTGTCAATGAACAGTCACCATTCAGTTGCATTATAGATTGGAATTTCCAATTCCTCCATTAAACCATGTATGTTATGGCAATACACAAAGCAACCATCACTTCAAAAGTACTGCAGAAATGCACTTTCTCCTGATCGAAAGTAGGATACCTTCGCTCCTTTTTCAAGCAAGTTTTTCTCATGCAGTTTTAATGCTAGGAGTTCTGAAGCCTTTTTGGATAGTCCCAAATCTCCTGCCAAATCATTCAACTCATGCTGATCAAATCCCTCACAAACTGAGTCATCTTCAATTTCAAAATCTTCATCATTTCTGTCACTTAGTTCTTCACCATACTCCTGTTTTTTGAAAGAGGGTAGTTCAGTGAAAACTGGCACTGGGATTTCAGCTGAATGAGGCACTGGGCGTATAGCTGATGGTGGACTAGGATACTCTATTTTACATATTTTTTTCTTCTTATATCCTGACGTTTTCACTATACAAAAGTAACAGTCACTTGAATGATCTCTGCGCTCTCGCCAAACCATAGGTATATCAAATGGCAACTTATCACGTGTTCGCTTCATCCATATCCCTAAGCTCTCAACATACTGCTTGCACACCTTGTGAGGAGTCCAAGACTTATCTTGATCACCAAGTTTTACTTTAAAATATGCAAACAGGTTTGCCTGACAAATGCAGTTTGTCCTTTGACTGGGAATGGTGAAACTGCCACAGATATAACAAAATGAGTCAGGATTGTTTAGGCACTTACGATGAGAAATAGCAGAGGGAGACATGATCTGCAGGAAAGGAAATAAGTACATGTGTAAATAAAAAAATGAATTCTGCTAATTCCTTGTATATAGACAAGAACTCGGACTACACTTCGGAATATGATTCACTATATAGAGAGGCATACAACCTCTTACCACACTGTCTCATGTGTAACTGAATAGCCTAGGCAAGTATGAACCTGTCTCTGTTTCTCCAAGGTCATCTGCTACCCCTCCCCACTTGAGGGAGGTTTGCTCTCAGCCAATAGGAGAGCACTAGTGCTTCCCTCGATCCAGGCTTGATCCAGCCTAGAGCATTCACATTAAGATAAGTTGTACAGGAAAAACTTGATGTGATAGAAGAAAACTAACTATAGTTTTGAAATCAGCATGCCTATTTAAGTCTAAAACAGCTGAAAAATCGAACTCAACAGAAAGTATGTTAAAAATTGTTCCCCTGTGTAATTGATAAATACAAAATAGACAGGGGGTGTTAAAAACAGTATAGGAAACTGAGACGCCAAAGAACTTATATGCACCACCTATGGACATGAATTATTGGGGGTATTTCTGGAGGGAATGGGGATACTTGGTGGAGGGGGACAAAGGGGAGAAATTGGAGCAACTGTAATATCATAATCAATAAAAGCTATTTAATAATAAAATAAAATAAAATGTCATATTTATATAAAAATAAGAAAAAAGGAAATGTTTTTTACATATATATATTTGGTAATAAAGTATTGTCCTGTTTCCTTTTTTAAAGCATGGGATCAAAGTAGGTGATTATTAAGGCAAATTGTTTTCTCCATTTTCTTCTATGTAATAAACCATGTGTATAATTGCAGGACTAAAGTATAACTTCACTTGAATATAATTTTTCTTTTCTTATGAAAAAGTGGTAGTCCATCCAGGTGTATCATAGATCCAGAACATTCCAGTTTGAGGTTAGATGGAGAAGGGCAGCAAGGAGAAAAATTCTTTGGGCCTTTTGCCTATTGTTCTAGTCAGCTCATCGGAGCTTTGAAATTATACGTTAGTTTTCTTTCTGTTGCCACTATTATTTGTGTGTGTATATCTATCTGAGCACCTACCTAATAGAAGAGGAGGCCTGGAAGTTGAGGCATGATGTAGCTAACCCCAAGTCCCCTAGCCTAATGCTATCAAACAGCACCAAAATTCCTACCCCACTCACTCCAATCTGAACTTCTGGCAAGCAACTTTCCCTGCATGGAATACTTCCAAAGACTTTCGCTGCTGATCTTACCCTGAATGATCACAATAAATCCTTCAACTTTTCTAAAAGACTTCCATGTCTGAGCTACATGATGCAGATCATTTTGATGTAAAAAGATTTGAATTAGAATTTATTTACCAGTTACATATTTTCTACAAGATCATGTTTCATATTTCCCATTTTAAAGGCTTAACAATATGAAAGGTTTCAATGAGCAAACTAAAGGAGAATTCATCCAGGCTATAAACTAAAAGGTAAAGGATAAATTTCCTCAGATTTTATAGTGTAATGGAAACATATTTTCTAGATATATACTAATGTCTCTAGTTAATTAATGAAGAGAGGTCGCTAGTAGTTACCTCTAGATTCAGAACATTTTTTGTTCTGGTCTACATTTCTATTTAGTTAAAAACAGAGAAGGGAAATAAAGTAGCATCTACTGAGGGTGTGCGTGTGCCATCTACTAAATACCATACATACATTATCTTATTTTATATTTACAATATTAGTTAGAGCAGTACTTTCATGGAGGGAGTAAATAAAGATCAAAGAGGTAATCAGGCTGCTCAAAGATACACAGATCATAGGTGATGAAGCAGAGAAGTGAAGTCAGATCTGTATTTTTCCAAACATCATGCTTACTGGAAAAGACAGCCAATATAGTTTCACAATACAGATGTAAGAGATTCATTAAAGACTAGAAGAATGGACCTACATAGACATGAAAAAAAAATCAGATTAAATTCAAAAGTTGAACTAGGTTCATAGGTGAAATATTAGTACACACTTACTAGATTGCTAAATGGTGACAATACTAAATGCTGATAAGGATGCAGAGAGATAGAGCCTCTTATATATTGGTGGTTGGAATGTAAAATGACACAGTCATTCTGAAAAACAGTGTGGCAGTCTCTTAAAAAGCTAAACATGTCCTTACCATTTAACTCAGCAATTATACTCCTGGGTAGTTGTCTCAGAGAAATTAAAACATACGTGTTCACCAAAACCTGTACACAATTGTCCACAGCAGCTTTATTAGTAATAGCTAAAACCTGCAACCATAATGCCCTTCAATCAGTGAATAAACAGCCTGGGTGTACTCATACCCTGAGATAGTATTTATCAATAAAAAGAATCAAATATTGATACAAGGAACAACCTGGTGGATTTCAAGGGCATTCTGCTGAGTGAGCAAAGCCAATGTCAAAAAAATCACACACTTTCACTAATGTAACATTCTTGAAAGGACAAAATTATAGAAATGGAAAACAGACCAGAGATCAGGGATGGGGCAGGGGGTGGGTAGGTGGGTATGACTGTTAAAGGGCAGGATGAGGTAAATCTCTGTGGTGACAGACTAGTTTCGTATCTTGATTGAGGTTCAAGAATCTATGATCCGTGACAAAATGACACAGTGCAAGGTATACGCAATGAATGAATGCAAAAATGCTGGTTTTGATATTGTACTATAATTATGTAAGATGTAACCATTAAGGAAATTGGATGAAGGATACATGGACCTCTCTGTATTATCTTTGTGACTTCCTGTTATTATCTATTATTATCTCCAAATAAAAACACTTTAAAAAATTATACTTTGGGTGTTTTAGTTTTCTGGGGCTACCATAACAAAAACCCACAAATTTGGTAGTTCAAACCACAGAAATGTATTTTCTCCCATTTCTGGAGGCTACACGTTCAAAATCAAGATGTTAACAGAATTGGTTCCTTCCCAGAGTGAAAACCTGTTTAATTCCTCTCTCCTAGCTTCTGGTGGACTCAGGCATTCCCTGGCTTGCATATGGCTTCTCACTGTCTTCACAATATTCTCCCTGTATGTATGTCTGTCTCTGTGTCCAAATTTCCCTTTCTTGTAAGAACGTCAGTTATATTGGATTGGCCCATTCTAATGACTTCATCTTAACTTGATCAGTTGCAAAGACCTTGTTTCTAAGTACAGTCACATTCACAGGTACTGGGGGGTTAGAACTTCAACACCTTTTGGGGGTACACAATTCAACCCATAACACTGGATCTAAAAGAATCAACTGCACAAGAACAGCAGAGAAAACCTCATTTATAAGTAGTTTATATTTAGAAAGAAAAGAAGGAAGGAAGGGAAAGAGGAAAGGAAGGAAAGAAAAGAGGCCTTGACCAGCGTGGCTCAGTTGGTTGGGCATCATCTAGCAAAGAGAAAGATCACCAGTTAATTCCCACTCAGGGCACATGTCTGGGTTGTTGGTTCAGTCTCCGGTCAGGGCATGTATGAGAGGCAACCGATTGATGTTTCTCTCCTTCTCTTTCTCCCTCCTTTCCCCTCTATCTAAAAATAAATAAATATTTTAAAAAAGAACAAACAAGTTAACAAAAATCTCTAGTTTTAGTTCACCACAGGCTCAACCTAAATTAATAGTTTAACAAAGTTGCTTAAAAAAATAAGTACTGTCTTCCAGGCTAAAGGACAAAGATGCAACTTTAAATTAAAAAATGTTTGAGAACAAAGTGTTCTGTATCTTGATTTTAATATTTTATTTTCAATATTAAAAGGTTGAGTTAATACTATCTTTACTAATAATTCTAGTGTGAGAATATTTACTTTTTCCAACTTACATGTGAAGAATTTAACTTAGTTTAATTATCAGAAAAAGTCATTTTATCAACTATAAAATGAAATTATGTTTAATCTCAGAACTGAATGTAATTAGAATAGCTAAATGAGAAACATTATTGTGCTCATTAACTGCAAAAATGTGTACTTCTCTGACTCTTCATAACAATAGAATCTATATCATCAAACTGATTATCAGGTATTTTTGAGGTCGTTTTGGGGGAAAAGGTACCAAATACTCCCCAAATGTTAGTTTTCCCATGCAAAATATTCATTATTATGTAATTATAGAGACTTCAGCAGCATTTGTTTTTAAAACTTACTAGATATTTTTAAACTAATAATCAAAAAATTAGAATATGAGATTTTAAGTTCTTGGACTTGCACTTTTATGTGGTTTATTTTTGAGTTTTTCTGTCTTGTTTCTAATTGAAAAGAGATTCCAAGCTACAGTTTCCTAAAATAGCACATGGGAAAACAAATATTAATGATTTTAGAGGATTTTCAGGAGGTGAATTGGTTTTAGCCTAATTTGCATAATTATTTTTATTTTTTTCTCATCTAGTTATATACTTCAGCATAAGTATTCGTTAAGCTTTTTGTCTTCAGCCAATTAATTATGGGACTTAATTAAATTATATATGATTAATAACATTTTTAAAACTATATAATCGTGAAAACTATCATGAAAGATGAAGAGCTGAGGCTGTGGTAGATAAATTGAAGACAGTTCTTCCATCCTTTGGTTTCCCCTTGCATTGCCCTGGTCCTATTTTCTGGATACCATGTCTTTGTCTTTCTTGACTTATTCCCATGTTTGTTGGGTACAGCCTCTAACAGTTTTCTTTTTTTAAAGGTGGATGATAGAAAGTAAATATTTGCTTCTTGTGTATGTGAAAATGTTTTTATTCTGCCCTTGTACTTGATGGGTGGTTTGACTGACTACAGACTTCTAGGTTAAAGTTGCCTTCTTTCAGAATTTAAGACATTTCATTCCACTGTGCTTTAGCATAAAAGTGTTATTGCTGAGAAATCCAGTGACCTTCTAATGCCCAACTGAAAACTCTTGAAATCCTCTTTATTCTTAGCGTCCTGAGCTTCCTAAAGACAAGCTTCAAATGGGTCCTCTCAGTGTGGAGACCCCTGTGCTTCAGGCCAGGAAAAGCACTTCAATTATTTTTGAGTCATTTCCTGCCGCTTGTTTTCTGTTCTCCTTTTCTGGAAGTCATTGTTACCTGATGATATGCATGAGAGAGTGAGCGAATGAGTGAGTGAATTAAGGAATGAATGAATGAATGAACCAATGACTGTGTGAGTGAGTGCTAAATATATGAATGAATGTGTGAATAAGTGCCTGAGGGGGTGAATGAGTGGGTGAATGAGTAAATGAGTAAGTGAATGAGTGGGCAAATGAGTAAATGAGTGAGTGAACGAGTGAATAAGTGGGAGGATGAGTAAATGAGTGAAAGGATGAGGGGGTGAATGAATGAGGGGGTGAGTGACGCGGTGCGTGAGTGAATGAATGAGTGAGCAAATGAATGAATGAGTGAGCAAATGAATAAATGAATGAGTGAATGAATGAGCATGTGAGGGAGAAAATGAGCAAGCAAACAAGCGAATGAATAAATAAATGAGTGAATATGTGACTGACTGACTGAATGAATGAATGAGGGAGTTACAGAGGGTATGAATAAGTTTGGGCAGCACACTAGCCAAACGCTCACTGAGGACAAAGCACAGTCTGGACCATGTGTGAAGCACATCTCACTGAGAGTGATAGGAGCTCTGAGGACGTTGCTGCTCGCGCACACCGCTGTCACACTGACAAATCTGGGTGCTGGTGGCCGCCTTACTTTGTGTCCCTGAGGCGCTGGTGGTCCGGGTCTGCTAGGTCCGCAGGCCACGGGCTCTGGAGCGTGTGGCTGAGACGCGGTCGCTCTACCTGAACCCACAAACCCCGGGCCCGCGGCCTTACCTGCCTCGCGGCTCTTCTTCAGGTGTGCAGCCTCAGTGGGGGAGCTGCCCTCCTCTCCAGGTCAGAGAGCAGAGCTGAGGGGAGTGTGCTCGGGGCCAAGCTGGCCTACGAACCCGCGGGTGGCCGACAGCGCATCCCCAAACCCGGACAGGGGACCGAACTGGCACCCACCTCCCTCACCGCCTCGCAGAGGTCGCCCGGTCAGCCACCTCAGGCTTCAGCGCTGCCAGGGAGAGGCTTGAGGTGTGGAGCCAACTACAGGGCCCGAACCAAGGTCGGGGAAGAGCCCACGGTTTGGGGCGGAGTTGGGGGCGGGGTCAGGAGGGTAGGGCTGGGAAGTGGGCAGGGTGAGAAAAGCAGTCGAAGGACGTGGGCGGAACGCATGATTGGGGAGGAGCCAGCGGGAGTAAGCAGGGATGTGGTAGGGGTGGGCCGGTTGGGGATGTGACGGAGAGCTGGGTAAGAGGTGGAGGCAGCGGACCGACGCAAACCCGGTGCAGGGTTGGGGAGGAGGCTCCTCACCCGCCGCACGGCTGAGCTGACAGTCTCCATCCAGACCTCACTTTGCTGGTCTCCGGGGAAAGCGTGGAGCGGCGCGGCGCGGTAAGGGCTCCCTGGCGACTTAGTACCCGCCGGCAGCAGGGGTGCGGCCGGCAGCAGGGCGATGCGGAAGCGCTGGCCGGAACCATGAGCACGGAGCCCATCTGCAGCGCGCTGCCCGCCGTACCCTCGCACAAGCTAGCAGACCTGCGCTTTCTCAGCCGCGGAGCGTCTGGTACCGTGTCGTCAGCGCGCCATGCCGACTGGCGCGTGCGGGTGGCAGTGAAGCATCTGCATATCCACACCCCTCTGCTCGACAGGTAGGCCCTCCACACCACCGCGAACACTGCAGCAACCTGGGCGCCCGTCTCCTTTCTCGCGTCTCCTCCGCACGTGCAGTCCCTGTGGCGGGCGTTTCCCTAGGTCCCCTCCTCTGGCTCCCGCCCGTGCTGCCCACAGCACTTAGCACGGAGCGTTGTGGTTAGTGTCCCTGTGGGCTTTGGATCTGGTACTCTGGGCTTGGAGCCGTTGTGCTGTGTGGCTGATCGTGTAGTCACTGAGACTTATTCTCACAGAAATGCCTGTCGCAGAGGAAATACTGTGCTTTCTGCTAACAGTGACCTGAATCAACTCAAACATGACCAGAAACTTGGACAGCCTGGCACATCCTGCACGATTCAGTGGGAGCTCTAGTTTCTGTTTCCAGAAAGCACTGTAACCGCGCACAGCCAGCTGTGACCCCGTATTGCTCAGGGGTCAGCCACTCGTCTTGTCCATTCTCCTGAGCTCGCCTGTGTGTCGAGGTCGCCCGTGTCACAGCCCTTCCTCAGCTACTGCCCGTGCATTTCGTAGCTGCCCTGGTACCTGTCTGCCCCAGATCTCCGCAGACTGGTGACGCCCCTAAGGCAGTCCCGCCTCGAGAACACCCTAACCCCGGCCTTGTCAACACAGGGTGTGGCCTGTTTACCTTGGGCCTTGAATTCTGTGCAAGTGCAGGGTAAGTGTGTGGACGGTATGCAGCCGACCTGCGGGGGTGGCAGTGAAATCAACTGTGCAAATACATTGAAAGCCAGCGCTGAGGGGCCTGTTCTAAAGCTAACTGACCTACCATTATGGATATTAATTCAAGTTTTGTGCTTTGGGGGGACCAAGGAATAAAAAGGGAGTTTCCTTTCCTTACTCATTAATAATTTTAATAAACTAAAATTCTTCACTAAATGGGTAGGAAATTTTCTTCAAAGAAGCCATAAAACTAGTGAAATGCTCTGGCATCACTGCATCACATGCTTTTCTCCCACTTGGTTCCTGGTGTCCAAACATCAGCAGTATTTGCATAGTCTGAGCCCAGTGCTGGGCTGTTTCCTCATTTATGAAATGGGAATAATAAATACATGGACTTCTTGGGCTCTGGTGTGCATAATGTTTGCATTGTTCTTTGGGATCAACTGAAAGAAAAATAAGTTTATGTGATAGTTCCTGTTCTTATTTTAGGGATTGGTCAGTTTCTCCATAACCTGACTTCTACTTCTGAGTGGCCATTCCCCAATAATCTCCCAACTCCTTATCAGTAGATGGGACTGATAAGTCATTCAAACACCCTGTAGATACTGTAACTGTATTTTGTTTGTTTGGGGATTTTTTGCTGGTGATTTTGGTGATATGTCTACAGATGCTGTATTTTACATTTTTATTTTTAAAAATATAAAAACCTATTTTTAAACTGTCTTGGCTTTTTATGTTTTCCCACTCACTAAATCTTCCCAAAACCTGACTTGAGGAACTCTCCTTCTTCTCTGGCCATGCACTAGAATAGAAATAACACAGGCTTTAGAATCCCACAACTGCAATCCAAATCTGACTCCAGCATGACCATTAGAAAATTATGAATTGACTGGAGCCTCAGTGTCCCTATGTATAAAGTGAAGATAATGAACCAAACTGTAGGGGCTGATAGTAGGATGATAGTGTATATGAAGTGGCTGACACATAATAGATCAAAATAGAAGGAAGAATGCCTCATACCCTTACTAGGAGGAGGAAAGAGTGTAGTAAGTACCACTGAGACTTTTCCAGCATGTCCATCTGTCTGTAGTTTTTTCTCAGAATATCTATCCTCTGTCTCCCTGCCCGTGTGCTGCCCAGTAACTGTCTTGTTGCAAATACAGAACTGTTTTAACTTAGGGAATATAAGTTTAATTAAAACATGTCTCTCAGCTGGGATATTAAAGTGGCTGAAGAACAGTGTGTGTATTCTGTAAGTCTTCAATTTTAAACATATATGATCATTTATTCAAAACATAAGTGACTAAGATTTTTGTTTATTTTTAAAGCAGGCCTCATCATCTGGTCTGGAATGGCTGTTACTTTTCTTACTGCAACAGCCATTATCCAGAGGTTGGGTGGTTTAATCACCATCATTTACCTAACAGTCTTCTCCTGGAAACATTTCTATTTCTATTATGTATTGCTGCTACCAACACTCATTCATAGAGTGAAAACTGATGATATCTTCAATTCTGGTCAGTCAGTCACCACAGCCTAGGCATTCTAGTCAGCTGATCTTTTTCTTTCCATTTTCACTATGACCTTTATAGTTTCAGGCTTTCATTATTTCATATCTTAACTAGTATTATAGCTAACACCTGACTTTCCAAATCTACCTTTCTGTTGATCCTCCATCCTGCTGCCAAGTGAATCCTAAATGTTTGTTCTGTTCATGTCATTCTTCTGCTTAAAAACCTACAATCACAGCTCAGAGTCTAGCAAATAAAGTTTAACTGCCCTTGTATGGCTTTAAGGCTCTAAGACATAGTCCTGCCTGTCCTAGTTACCTTCATTTCTTTTACATCTGTTACATATTCTGACTCATATTATACAACTTGCCATTTTCTAAATATAGCCCTCATTTTAACTTCCTTGAAAACATTTGGTCCATATCTATTAAACATCTACTATGTGCTAGGCACTGTTTCAGGTCCTGGGGACACACAGATGAAAAAGGCAAGGTCCCTCTCATCTTGGAGGCCACATCCATCTTGCATGTCCTTTCTCCAAAGGTTGAGATTCTATTCATCTTTAAAGTGTAATTGAAATCCCACTTCTATGAAGTCTGTGGTGCCTCCCCAAGCCCAAAGTTTACTCTTTTCTTTGGGTTCCCACAGTTCTCTATTTATTCATTTAGTTATTTGTGTGTGTGTGTGTGTGTGTGTGTGTGTGTGGCACTAGTCACATTCTGCCTTATATTTTAAGTATTTTATTTTTTATTTGCTTTTTTTATTTTTTAAGTTTATTAATGAATAATTGACAAATATAATTGTATACAGTCATGTACTACTTAATGACAGGCATACATTCTAATAAATTTGTTGTTAGGTGTTTTTGTCATTGTGTGAACATCCTGAAGGTGCTTGCACAGACCTGGGTGGTGTAGCCTATTGCACAACTGGGCTACATGGCAGAGCTTATTACTCCTCAGCTACATGCTGTACAGCATGTTACTATAAAAAACAACACCAGGTTAAGGCCTCATGATGGCTGCAATGTCACTAAGCCATAGGAAATTTTCAGCTCCATTACAATCTTACTGGACCACTGTTCTATGTGGTCCATGGACTGCATATATGACTGGTATTTAAAGTGTGCTTCCTGATGATTTGATATACATACATTGTGGAATGATTACCAAATCAAGATAATGAACACAACCAGAAAAGACATACAAAAGGCCAACAGGTATTTGGAAAGGTATTCAACATCACTTGCCACCAGGAAAATGCAAATCAAAACCACAATGAATATTTACTTTTCTTAAAAGATTTCTGGGCAGCTTGAAAGCATAGACTATGTTTTTATCATCTTTATATTCTCCATAATGCTGAGCACAATTTATTCTTAATAAAATTTCAATATTTATTTGTTTGGTATATGAATAAGCAAATGGGCCTGGGACCCAGAGTTACCCCAGGCATCTGTTAGAAGCATTCACCTCTTCTCAGTGTTCTTTTCCTGGGTTCCAGAGTATTAAGTATTATTAACCCTTATGTAACTATCACCTAGTTATTTAAATCTACAACATTTAGATATGTTAATATTCAGGATATTTGGGAAATTTTTACATGGTATGTAACTATAAAATTTAATATAATCTAATTAAATATCATTTTAATACAACATAAACTTAATAGTTTAATTAGTTTATACACCAGTCATTCTAATATAGACATTATAAACTTATCCATTGTGTTCTTTGCCTTTCCTAGAAAAGTACCATAATGATAACCTACGTATAGCACTTTTTTTTTCTGTCAGTGGCTTACAGAAGTTATTTTGGTCTCTAAACAAACCTTAGAATATAAAAAGCAGGTGTTTTCCCTACTTTAGCTGTGATGAAACTAAAAGACAGAGAAGTTGCATAATTTACGAAAAATCAAAAGCTAATTACTGAAAAAGTCCAGACTAACTTAATATCATAGGCATGTTAATTGTGTGTTTTTCATTACTTTAAAATAATTATGTTTTTTTTCTTTAGTGAAAGAAGTGATGTCTTAAGAGAAGCTGAAATTTTACACAAAGCTAGATTTAGTTACATTCTTCCAATTTTGGGAATTTGCAATGAGCCTGAATTTTTGGGAATAGTTACTGAATACATGCCAAATGGATCATTAAATGAACTCCTACATAAGGTAAGCATTGTACACTTTTGGTAGCTATAATTCTGTTAATCAAGCTATATAGTGCTTTAGTTTTACATATGATCAACTTATTTGGGGATGTATAAATGAATCAAAATAAGAATAATGGAAAACAATTGTAGTGGTAAAGTTTTACCATTTTCAGCTTCTTTTGTGTTGTTAAAAATCATGTGGAGTCAGGCCTTGTATTCTAAGGGACCTAGATTATTTTGCTTAGGTTACTATTCCTGAGTTTTACACTGAATTCCAACATCCACATGCATATTTCTACAGGTAGGTATAAGAGAGAGAAAAGATAAAGTCTGCATGCTGTACAGTTCACAGTTAGTTAGGCTGGATTTTATTTTATGTTAAAGACAATTTAGGGTTTAAACTAAATGCTGATAATACCAGTTCATAAAGTTCTGAATTAATAGGCCAAATAGATTTATCTCTGAACACCAAGTACATTAGCTTTTCCACAATCAACAATGGCATGAGCCATTTACTTTTTTTCTCAAGGTACTAGTTAGTCTGGCTTTGATTGTGAATCCCATCAGTAACTAAATTTGGAGATCTTTATTCTTAAAATATGTGTATTCATCTATTGTTGTTTGCTTGAACTGATATTATCTCCAACCTTTTTACACCATTCAGTCCATTTAGTGAGGGTTGGGTTAGTTAAAACTGGATAATATAAAGTATAAAATCCAATTTCTGGATTCTCCTAAATTTTGATAGGTCAGTGTTCTGTAAGTGAAAAGAAAGAGTGGGTGCCACTGTCAGCCACTGATGGAGTGACTCCATCTTTGTTTATGTTACGACCATCTGAAAAAGGATGGGATCAAGTCACTGATGTCAGTGTGTTACAGAACCCCTGGGCTACTCCAGTTGAAAACAAACCCACGGTCTCTTTAGTTAGGGGCCCGATTGCCCGCCGCCAAAATTATAACTCTCAATACCAGAGTTTAGTGAAAAGAAAAAGAATTGTTTATTTAACAGTTATATAGATTTAGTTATTTGCAGATTTCTGTTGTTAAGTCTTATGCTCTTTAAAACACCCACAAACACATATCCTTGCTTCCCCCTCTTCCAAACCAGGCTAGTTTTAGGAAAGTTAGAGAGACCGTTTCCCTACTTTCCAAACACAGTTCAGCTTTACCAGCAGCTGCCAATCACTCAAATCTGATCGGGGAGGTCCTTTCTGTGCTGTGGTGCCCTCCAGCTCTCAATGCAGAACCACCTGGATTCTCAGCCTCCTTGCAAACTGCCTTCTTCCTGCAAACCGCGCGGATCTCCTCTCCTTCTCAAAACTGCATGGCGAGAGCCTCTTAAAGCAGCCTAGAGACCCCTTCTCCAAGCCACATGGAGAAGGCCCCTTCACCAAGCCACGTGGAGGGAGCACATGAGAGAGCGAGAGAGCGAGAGAGCGAGAGCCCGAGAGCGAGCGCGCAAGCGAGAGAGAGCCAGAGCTAAAATGTCCGCAGCTTCTTATATATCCCTGACTGCGTCCTCTGACGCAGTGGGCGTTGCAAACAGTTCTGACCATTCACAGAACCTTACATAGGCTCTGTGTGCCTTTTCCATACCGTCCCCTGGTTCCAGACTCCTCCCATCTACCTGAGGCTTTGGATGCATTAAAGCCATTTTGCATAAAAAAGACACTAGCCACCAGCCTCAGGCATGTGGAGGCATTCCAAAAGCTGCTTCCTTCTCTCCATCCCCCAGCCGCAAGCTCTGGGGATTTTTGAACTCCCCTGTTTCTGTAACAAGTGTATGAGATTTGTGTAACCACCATAACAATCAAGTTACAAATATTAATTAAGCACAAGTTCCTTTTTTCTTTTTGAAAAATAGGTAAAATTATAATGTTTTCTTCCCACACCTCAGCACCCCAGTAGATATTCAGACACTGAAATTTGGAGCCCACTAGGAATTTTAGAGCCTCCTATAGGGGGACTGCTAACTCCTGGAAGGAATCATGACCAGAAGCCCTCATTTAACATTATATATAGTGCAGAGAGGACTTCTTCTGGCTTTAACCTACATAATTTTCAGAAAAATTACCTTTATACTGATTAATAGGTTCAGTTTCTCAAGATTCAGTTATTCAAGAGGAAGTAATGTTCATCATGAATATTGTGTTTCTTTTGGTTTCCTGTATTACATTATTAGGGTGGGATTTATCTTGAAGCACCCTCCTCCACCCACATAGAAGATTGTTGAAATAAATCAAAATACAATGTAAGCACAAAGTATTTTGACCCACTTCCCTAACAGGTTGATCACTGAACTATAAGCTGATCCATTTTCAGAAAAAATTGTTGTAGTGTTAAATATGGACGAGGACGCTGAGGTAATTCCAATAAGCATGATGAATAGCCAGTACACATGGAGGACTGTGGCTCGCTCAGACCAACAGCGGAGAGCTGGAAGCCTCATCCTCCTTTTATTAGGATTTCAAAAGTTACTAAAAATAGAACGGGTGTGAGCTTTAGAGCCAACAATAAAAGAATTTTTACAGGTGAAAGAATTCTTTTAAAGTATCATTAATATGTAAAATACAGACAGGGTAACTTCTGGTTTTGATAACATCTAAAAGAGAAACAAAGCAGATCCACTAATCATCAAGGCCAGCCCCAATTTAAGACTTTATCTTCAAGGAGGAAGATGGAGTACTCAACAGACCTCTTTGTCCTCAGGATTCCATGACCCAGTGGCCTTGAACAGCTTAAAGCTGCAGGCGGAGACGAGATTAGCTCATCATTTCCTGAGTCACAGGACACCTGGGCGGAGGGACATGGGAATGCCCCTACCCAGAGATCTGTGTTCCTGCAACAAATTCTCAAGAACAGTTTGGAGTTTCAGTAGAAGCAGGCTTTTTCATATCATTTAGAAAAATATACCTAGTGGCTGGTGCCTGATGATTCATTGGAGGATCTTCCCAAAATTTCTAATTTTTCTGAGTACTCATTCTCCTGAGATGCTGCATTAATTTTTATGTTCAGAAAACACTTATTTTATGAAAGTTCAGATGGCTATCACTTGTAAGTACCAAGAAATAAAACATTATTTTTAATGTGTCTGTATTATATATGCTTTATAAAGGAAGATGATCTTTGTCTCCTTCTTAAAAACAAAACAGAGCTTATTTCTCAAGTTGAAATGCAAATAAATTAATTATATAATTAAAAGTATGAGATAATTTAATGCTTAGTCAATAATGCTTACAATATGTGATTGTAAGATGCTTTGTTGCAATCACTGTATTTTTTCATGGTCATTTATAGGTGAAAATCCATCTAGAGCTGTTTTCACAAAGCTATAAAATTTGTCTCTGCTCTGTTTCCTTTTTGAAATGTTCAGTTCAGCAAGATTGAAGGCCAATGGCTAGAACTGAATTTAACTCAAATTTCAGCCATTTTTTTCCAGTCTTGGTATTTCTCCTTCCAAATTACATTTATATTGGAAACATTTCTGTCCATAATTTTCATGACAACTTATAAAAGTTGTTTCTTGGTTGAGCACTCACAAGAAAATTTCCCAGGGTTCTCTTCAATGCTCACTGCACCCCTTTGTTCCGTTCAGCCCTATTGTCCCTAAATAATAGCAATAGTAAAGCAATCAAAATATGTTGCTTTCATTTCCCATTTAATAGCAAAACTAGATTGAGCTGATGCCACATGCGTCCAAATGGATCTGGGGAATTCTCAAACTGAAGTGCTTTAGGGGTTTTATGTTACTAACAAAGAACACAGACTTTGGAATGTTTAACTGTGGAAGGGCAAAGATTCCTAGTTGCCTCCTGACCACCTTTGTGTTGTAACATAGCCCAATTTTTAATTGGAAACATTTCTTCCCAGCTAGAAAGACTACTTGTCCCAGAATCCCCTGTGACTAAGTAAGGCTTTATGGCAAAGTTCTAGCTGGTGAGGTGTAATGTAAGTGTAATATGGGACTTTTAAGAAACCTCTTAGAAAGGAGGGAGACTTTCTTCTTCTCTCCATTCTGTTCCTTGGGTCCTAGAAGTAATAGCTGTAGCTCTAGCAATATGCTGGGACCATGAGAATGAGGACGTCTTAGTGACAGTAGAGCAGAGAGCTATAGGGAGCCTGGGCCTGGATGACTATTGATCTGCCGTGACACCCTTTGACTGGTACCTCTAGACTTAGTTTAATTAAAAGAGAAATTAACCTCTAGCATGAGACACCACCATTTTTCAAGTCTTTGTTAGTTTAAATTGGGCCCGATTTTGAGTTCACTTATTGTCTTTTATCAAGATATTAATCTCTGAGCTTCATGTTCCTAATTATAAGACATACAGGTTTCCAGTGTTATCATTTTCTGAGTTGTTCTAAGAATGAAGCATTTTTTATTTTCCTAGTAGATGCAAAGCACATAGCACAGTTCTTGCTATATTTTTCCTGTAATATTTTCAGGGTGCTACATGTTCACGTAGCTGGGTATATAAACCATGTGACAAGCATATTTAGATCAATCAAGAGACAGACTATAGGGCTAGAGGGCCAAATTACCAATGCAGAGTTGTGTTGCTCAGTTCAGTTTCACAAAGGTACAATAATTAATCAGGGTTTTAGTTTCTGTCTCAGTTCAGGGTGTTTAGCTACAATGTAAACTGTATCTCTTTTTCAAAGTTGCCCTATTTACATCTGAAAAAAAAAAAAAACCAAGAACTTAACTTTGCTCCAGTCAACCCCCTGATATTCTAATTCTTATAGATACAGTCTACACCCTGGCTGGTTTGGCTCAGTGGATTGAGCGTCGGCCTGCGAGCTAAGTGTCGCTGGTTCGATCTTCCAGTCAGGGCACATCAGAGAAGGAAAACTCTGATTCCAAAAAACCTCCGCTGCCTTGCGGCATACCTCTTCAGGGGAAAGGCTAAGGGAGTAAACCCCGACAGAAAATCCGGAGCCGGAGTCCCTAAGGCGGTTTGACGTTGTAGTCAACACCGGCAACTCCTGCGGCGCACCTGAAGCCAAGCTGTATTGACTCCGTCTTTCCCTTGGACCCTTCAGCTGCGAAGAGAGGGGGGGTCTGCTGCATGGGCAACAGCAGACCCTCCATATCACCCTGCCCAGGCTCTGTAGCTTCAGCTCCACTGGAGAGGACACTCCAGCGTCATCGCAAGATGTCGATTTAACACGGGAGGAGACAGATACCGTGTCACTCCCGAGTCGGACTGCACAGCCATTCTCGGCGGTGCAGATGGACTCTTAAGAAGCTACACCATCGTCTCTCGAGACGGACGGCTGCCAACGACGATAGTCAATAAATATAATATGGCCATCCTTTTTCATTTACACAATGATTATAATAATACCTTAAATCCCTATATTAATAGGAAAATTAAAACATTAATTTGAATGAATAGGTTGGTATGTGCTAGAAACAAATTGTGTGTGTGCATGTGCTTGCACAAAATTTTTGACATAAGCCATAGAACAGGGAGATAGATGGATGTGGGTATAGGTATATGTGTATAGGTATTATACAGATTAAAATATAATTCAAACTGTGTCAACTGAAGAAAGAAGACTTGATATCATGTAGTTACATTACTAATATAAACTAAAAGGGAATATTAATACTATACAGTTATTGTTTTCTCTAAAAAGTGAGGAAAATGAGAGACAAGAATGTTAATGTCAAAATTGATACTCTGTAATAAAAATGAACATAGGTTTTAACCTTAGTTTATATACTATAGTTCCTCATGGAATGTTTAATTTTCCAATTGGGAATGTAATGAAATTTGGCCACTTATTTTGGTTTTCTTTCTTACATATATGAAGAAAACGGAATATCCTGATGTTGCTTGGCCATTGAGATTCCGTATCCTGCATGAAATCGCATTGGGTGTAAATTATCTGCACAATATGAATCCTCCTCTACTTCATCATGACTTGAAGACTCACAATATCTTACTGGATGATGAATTTCATGTTAAGGTAATTACTTTTTTAAAAGCCTGTGTGCATCCTTGTGATTAATAGCTTTAAAAAGATGTTATTTTTCCACCTATAGAATATCTCTCCCTTTTCCATAGCCCCTAATTCTTCTCTTCAGTGTCCTTTCTTCCTGCTGCAATGGCTTAATTATTCATAGAGATAGACACAATTTTAGGACAAAATACAAAATCATTATGTTTTAACTGAAATTGGGGAGTACACCTTTTTTAAACCTTTATTTTAAAATTATTATAGATTCACAGGAAGTTACAAAGAGGCTCCATGTACCCTTCACCCAGTTTCCACCAATAGTTAAATCAAACATAATGATAGTACACTCCAACCAAGAATTTGACATTAATATGATGCATGTATATAGTTCTGTGTCTCTTTTATCACCTGTGTAAATCTGTATAATCAACCAATCAAGATACAGTACTACCCACACTGCAAAGAGCATTCAGGCCACTCCTTTTAATCACATCCACTTCCTACCCTTTATCGCTCTGGCCTCAGGAAACCACCCATCTGTTTTCCAACTCTGCAATTTTGTCATTTTGATAATGCTTTATAAATGGAATTATATAGTGTGTGATATTTTGATATTGCCTTGTTTATTTAGCATAACCCCTTTGAGAGCCATCCAAGTTGTTGCTTGTACCAGTAATCACTCTTTCTATTGCTGAATAGTATTCCACAGTATGGGTATACCCCACTTGTTTAACAATTCACCTATTGAGAGACACTTTGGTCATTTCCAATCTTTGGCAATTATTATAAACCCTGTGCAACTTTTTAAATAAACATCAGTATTCATTCTTCTGAGATAAATGCTCAACTCCTCAGTCATATGGTAAGGGTATATTTAGTTTTTTAAAAAGCTATCCAAAGATGGTGGAGGAGTAAGTGGAGGCTGCACTTGCTTGCTACCAAGACCAGTCTGCAATTTAGGCTAATTGTGGACAGAACATCTTGGTTAACATCTGGATACTGACAGGAGTTGAGCCTTGGTGCTGCTGAATCAGAGAAGTCCATCTGGGAGAGACCTGTCTGGTGAGGAGAGCAGAGGAGAAAGGGACAAGACAGGATTTCTGACTGGCTTGGCTCCACGAGCTGTGGCTGGCAGTGCACAAAGGTTTTTCAGCGACCCTAGGTTTTCCCAGAGAGGAGTCGGAAGGAAAAAAGAGGCTCTGCCCATCTGTGTATGAGTGTGTTTTTCCTTTCTCTTTTTCTCTTTGGTTCTTTTTTTTTGGAGAGGGGAGGAGAGGCTAGGGATGGAATGAGATTCTTGAGGAATGTAGGTGCAGAAGTGCACTCGCCCACTCCCCAACCCTTCCCCTAGGTTGCACAAGCGCACGTACATGAAAGTTCCCCAGTTCACCCACTCAGGCACAAAATCAACTCGCTGGCCAGAGCACCCAGGTGTCCCAGCTCTCCCCAACAGGCGCAAAACCAACTCACTGGCTGCCATGCCTAGGCACCCCCCGTCCACCCCAACAGGCAAGAAACCAACTCGCTGGCTGCTCCCGGCCTGCCACAACAGGTGTAAAACCAACCAGCTGACTGCCGCACCCAGGCACCCCCAGCCTGCCCCAACAGGCGCAAAACAAACTCTTCGGCCGCCCCCAGTCCACTCCAACAGGCACACAACAAACCCACCTGCCAGCTCCCAGAGGTCTCCCCTCCTCCAGAACAGGGGAGCAACCAGTCCAACTTGGACCCGCCCGCCCCAGTACACAACAGGTCAACCTGCCCCTGGCCTCCACAAGGGAGTGGACTCGCCCTGGCTGAGGCCAAAGAAAGGTGAAGTGAACTAGAGGCACTTCGTAATAAGTTTTGGGTGCTGGATCTCAAGAAAGATCTGGATGAGCAGCAGACTAGTTCCCAGTACAGAATCATCCCCAGTGCTACGGGAGAAATCACTTAAGCAGACTACTCCCCTCCAAGTGGTGTCAGCTGGAGGCAGCAGCTCAACAACTGTATACAAGAAGGTCATGCCACAAAGGCAGAAAATAAAACCAGATCAATCTAAGAAGCAGAAACAAGACCAGTGCCCAAAATGGGGAGGCAGAATAACACTCCACCAAAAACAAAGGAGGAATTCCCAGAAAGAGGGATAGATTAAATAGAGGCAAGCAAACTATCAGACATGGAATTCAAAACAATACTAATGAGGAAGCTGAATGAACTCGGCAAACTCAAAGAAAACTACAATGAACCCCAGGGGAACTACAAAGAACTCCAGGGAAACTCAAAGAACTAGAAGGAAGCTTCAAGAAACTTACTGAGAACTACACCAGCATAAAAAAGGACATAGAAACTATCAATAAGAACCAGGAAGAAATGAAGAATACAATTTCTGAACTGAAGAACACAGTAGACTCAATCAAAAGCAGGCTAAATGAAGCAGAAGATCGAATCAGTGAGTTAGAGGACAACGTAAAATAAAATCCCCAAACAATGCAACAAAATGAAAAAAGACTGAATAGGAATGAAAAGTGTTGAAGAGAACTACAGGACAACATGAAACAAAACAGTATCCATATTATAGGGATAAAAGAAGGAGAAGAAGAGGATCATGGGATAGAAAACCTGATTGAAAATTTAATGACAGGAAATTTTCCTAACTTGATGAGAAAAAGTCATACAAGTGAGGAAGCACAGAAGTTCCCAATGAAGATGAACCCAAAAAGGCCCACTCCAAGGCACATCATAATTAAAATGGCACCATTCCAAGACAAAGAGAGGATCCTAAAAACAGAAAGAGAAAAACAGCAAATAACATACAAGGGAGCTCCAATAAGGTTATCAACTGATTTCTCAACAGAAACACTACAAGCCAGAAGGGAATAGCAAAAACTATTTCAAGCAATGAAAAACAAAGGCCTACAACCAAGACTACTCTACCCAGCAAGACTCTCTTTCAAAATGGAAGAGTTTCCCAAAAGAAGACTAAAAGAATACACTTCTACCAAACCAGCATTGCAAGAGATGCTAAAGCGAATGCTGTAAGAAAAAGAAGAAATAGAGAGACAGAGAGGAACATAGGTACAAAAGGAAATGAATAATACCTGACAATAGTAACCTTAAAGGTAAATGGATTAAATGCTCCAAGCAAAAGACATAGGGTAGCAGAATAGATATGAAAACATGACCCACATATATGGTCTCTACAAGAGAATCCTTAAAAACAAAAGATTTACACAGACTTAAAGTGAAGAGATGGAAAAAAAGTATTCCAAGCAAATGGACATGAAAAAAAGCATGGGTAGCAATACTTATGTCAGACAAAACAGATTTCACAGCAAAGGCATAAAAAGAGACAAAGAAGGACATTTTATAATACAAAAGGGAAAAATCCATAAAGAAGATATAACCCTGGTAAACATATATGCACCCAGCATAGGTGCACCAAATATATGAGGAAAATCTTGGAAGACTACAAGAAGGATATAAACAGCAACACACTCATAGTAGGGGATTTTAACCTGTCTTTGTCAACAATGGACAGATCTTTGAAGAAAAGAAACAAGTATATTGAGGCATTGAACAACACTCTAGATCAAATGGACTTGATATATATAGAACTTTTAACCACAAAGATGCAAAATAAACATTCTTTTCAAATGCACATAAAACATTTTCAAAGATAGACCACATAGTAGGACACAAAACAAGCCTCAAGAAATTCAAGAAAATTGAAATTATATCAAGCATCTTCTCAGATCACAATGCCTTGAAACTAGAAATCAACCTCAAGGAAAAAATTCAAGACATTCAAACTCATGGAGAATGAATAACATGATATTAAATAATGAATGAGTAAACAAAGACATCAAGGAAGTAATCAAGAAGTTTCTGGAAACAAATGGAAATGAGCACAGAACAGCCCAAAACCTATGGGACACAGCAAAAGCAGTCCTGAGAGGAAAGATCAGAGCAAGACAGGCCTACCTAAAAGGATAGAAGAATCTCAAATAAAAAATCTAACCCTACAGCTACAAGAACTAGAACAACAACAATACACAAAACACAGAGTGAGTAGAGGAAGGAATTCATCAAGATCAGAGGAGAATTAAATGACATAGAGACTAAACAAACAATTCAAAAGATCAACAAAAATAGAAGCTGCTTCTTTGAAGAGATAAACAAAATTGACAAGCCTTAAGCCAGGCTCACCAAGAAAAAAAGAGAGGGGACCCAAATAAACAAAATCAGAAATGAAAGAGAAATCACAACCGCTATCACAGAAATACAAAGGATTGTAAGAAATTACTACATCTATATGGCAAGAAACTTGAAAACTTAGATGAAATCGACAAATTTCTAGAAACATATAATCTTCCAAAACTGAATCAAGAAAAAGCAGAAAGCCTGAACAGACCGATAACAAACAATGAAATTGAGACAGTAATAAAAAACTCCCAGCAAAAAAAAAGCTCTGGATTGGAGGGCTTCACTGGCAAATATTACAAACCATTTAGGGAAGAACTAACCCCTACCCTTCTCAAACTATTCCAAAAAATCCAAGACGGAAGACTCCCAAACTCTTTCTGTGAAGCCAGTATCACCCTAATTCCAAAACCAAGTCAAGACACAACAAAGAAAGTAAACTACAGCCAATATCACTGATGAACATAGATGCTATAATCCTCAACAAAATATTGGCAAACCGGATCCAGCAACACATTAGAAAGATTATATACCACGATCAAGTGAGATTCATCCCAGGGATGCCAGGATGGTTTATTATTCGCAAATCAATAGATGTAATACACCACATAAACAAAAATGAAAGACAAAAACCACATGATCATATCAACAGATGCTGAAAAGGCATTTCATGAAGTACAACACCCTTTTATGATGAAAACACTCAGCAAAATGGGAATAGAGGGAGCATACTTCAACATAATAAAGGCCATATATGAGAAACCTGAAGCCAACATCATACTCAATGGACAAAAACTGAAAGCATTCAGAAACAAGACAAGGCTGCCCACTCTCTCCACTCCTATTCAACATAGTCTTGGTAGTTCTAGCCACAGGAATCAGACAAGAAAAAGAAATGAAAGGCATCCAAATTGGAAAAGAGGAAGTAAAACTGTCATTATTTGCAGATGACATGATAGTGTACATAGAAAACCCTATAGATTCCACAAAAAACTACTTGACATAAGTGAATTTGGCAAAATAGCAGGGTACAAATTCAATATTGAGAAATCAAAGGCATTTCTGTACACCAACAATAATATAGAGAAATTAGGGAAAAATCCCATTTACTATAGCACCAAGAAAAATAAAGTACCTAGGGATAAACTTAAACAAAGAGATAAAAGACCTGTACTCAGAAAACTAAAGAACACTGAAGAAAGAAATTAAGGAAGATACAAATAAATGGAAGCATATACCATGTTCATGGATGGGAAGAATCAACATCATTAAAATGTCTGTATTACCCAAAGCAATTTGTAGATTCAATGCATTCCCTATTAAAATACCAGTGACGTATTTCACAGACCTAGAACAAATACTTCAAAAATGTATATGAAACCAAAAAAGGACCCCAAATAGCCACAGCAATCTTGAGACAAAAGGACACAATAGGAGGAACCACAATACCTGACATCAAACTATACTACAAGGCCACTGTGATCAAAACACCCTGGTACTGGCCTAAAAACAAACATACAGATCAATGGAACAGAATAGAGAGCCCAGAAATAAATCCTGGTCTATATGGTCAACTAATATTTCACAAAGGGGGAAGGAACATAAAATGGAGTAAGAAGAGTCTCTTCAACAAATGGTGCTGGGAGAATTGAACAGGGATGTACAAAATAATGAAACTAGACCACCAACTAACACCACACACAAGAATAAACTCAAATTGTATCAAGGACTTAAATGTAAGACATGACATGATAAAAATCATAGAGGAAAACATAGGCTGGAAAATGTCAGATATCCCACATAACAATATTTTCACTGATACATCTCCTAAGTAAAGGGAAATAAATGAAAAACTAAACAAATGAGACTACATCAAACTAAAGAGTTTCTGCTCAGCAAAAGAAAGCATCAACAAGATGATAAGAGAACCAATCATATGGGAAAACATATTTGCCAATAATACCTCAGACAAGGGATTGATCTCCAAAATCTATAAAGAACTTACACATCTCAACACCAAGAAGACAGACAGCCCAATTAAAAAATGGGCAAAGGACCTGAACAAACACTTCTCCAAGGAGGATATACAGAGGGTCCATAGGCATATGAAAGAATGCTCAACATCACTAGCCATCAGATGCAAATAAAAACCACAATGAGATACCACTTTACATGAGTCAGAATGGTCATAATCAGCAAATCAACAAACAAGTGCTGGTGAGGATGTGGAGAAATGGGAACCCTAGTGCACTGTTTATGGGAAAGCAGACTAGTGCAGCCACTATGGAAAACAGTATGGAATTACCTCAAAAAACAAAAAGTGTGTGCCTTTTGAACCAGTGATTCCACTGCTAGGATTATACCTTAAGAATCCTGAAACCCCAATTCAAAAGAACTTTTGCACACATTTGTTCATAGCAGCGCTGTGTATAGTAGCCAAGTACTGGAAACAGCCTATGTGCCCATCTATGAATGAGTGGATTGAAGAACTGGTACAGTTACACAATGGAATACTATGCAGCAGAAAGAAAGAAGGAATTCCTGCCATGATTAAACATTAACTGTGCCAAACTCAGGTCAGAGTTGCACTACATGTTGCTAAGACCTCCCTCAGGTCCTTGTCAGTCAGCACTGTTGGACAATAATCATTGTTTGTTTGGATTACTCCTAAAAGAGTTATTATATAGCCTGTATTTCCTTGTTTTGTCCATAAGAATATTATGAAAGTCCTTGCTTGACTGTTTTCTCAGACATCCTCATAGCTTACTCCCTGTCTGTCTTCAACCTCATTTCCAGATGACTGTTCCTAGACCACCCAGCTAGTTCCTTTCCACCATCATACCTCAATTTATGCTTCTCCCTAGTATTTTTCACCATCTGACATAACATTTTTATTAATATGTTTGTTTGCCTTCTCCCACAGTTGTAATGCAAGCTTCATGAAGACAGAAATTGTCTTATTTTATTAACTGCCATATACTCATATTCATGCCATTCAATAATCTGTTGAATGAACAAATGAATGACTACTTCCAGATCTCCTATATGTACCAGATAGGTCTACTAGCTTAGTAGTCAGGTCTGTTATTATTACAGTGCCTCAAAATGTTTTGTAATATACAAATTATTTTTACATTTACTCTTCAACAGTAGTAATACTGTCAAAAAAGGAAATGAAGTCAGTCATTCTTTTATTCAGTGAATATTTGTGGAGCAACTATGGTGTGCTAGGCATTGTGCCCAGCACTTCTGACATAGCACATGAGGTCTGAAGTTGACTACTGGTGTATTATAATTTGTTTTTCATGAATTCTTGCTGGTTCTTTCATTAATTACTCATAAAGTATCCCTTCTATAAAATTTTATAAATTTTTAAACCATGGATTAAGGATAGTCTCTTGCTAGTATGTAGATTTGCAAAATTAATATTTTTCCTTTTTAAAAATCAGAATGACATTCACCTTTCTCATACACTATTCCACAAAGAACACTGAGAGCACCAGGAGGTATTTTCAAGTTCTCAATAACCTGAAGTGTATGTAAAATAACCTAAGACTTGCACTTTATAAATTTTTCAACCTCCTTGGACTTCACCTGAGTCTTAGTCCAGAGGAAGCAGAAGCAAAGTAGCAGGCAATCATCCTTTCTCTTCATTGATCAGTAAGGTACCCTTGGGCTTCCTTTGATATGAATAGAATTTAAAAGAAACTATTTAGGTATTTTCCTCTGCTATTCTGTCAGTCCTCAGAGAAGGAAAACTCTGACTCCAAAAAACCTCCGCTGCCTTGCGGCATACCTCTTCAGGGGAAAGGCTAAGGGAGTAAACCCCGACAGAAAATCCGGAGCCGGAGTCCCTAAGGCGGTCTGACGTTGTAGTCAACACCGGCAACTCCTGCGGCGCACCTGAACCCAAGCTGTATCGACTCCGTCTTTCCCTTGGAACCTTCAGCTGCGAAGAGAGGGGGGGTCTGCTGCATGGGCAACAGCAGACCCTCCATATTACCCTGCCCAGGCTCTGTAGCTTCAGCGTCATCACAAGATGTCGATTCAACACGGGAGGAGACAGATACCATGTCACTCCCGAGTCGGACTGCACAGCCATTCTCGGCGGTGCAGATAGACTCTTAAGAAGCTACACCATCGTCTCTCGAGACGGACGGCTGCCGACGATTCTGTCAGTCCTGTGTGGAAACCAGAATAGCTAGAGGTGGCTCTTGCTAACTTATTTATACTTTCAGGATGGACAGTATATGTAAGTGAAAATACACAGCTATTCTAGTAGGGTGGTAGGATTATGGATGATTTTTATGAGTAGTGTTATTTTAGTTTCCTTTAATTTTTATCATCTTTTTAATTAAAAAGAAAACATTTAGCTTTGAAATACATTTGAAGGTTTTATATAGAAAGGGAAATTTCCTGCTCTGTCTGCTTTAGTGAAGTTCTTATTAATGCAATCACATTCTTCACTTCTTCCTTCCATTGAAGATTCAGGTTTAATGAATTATGTCTTTCATATATGATACTGTTTGGGACAGAGGAAAGGGAG